>NC_086444.1:812547010-812847010 GCF_028390025.1 Pseudophryne corroboree | reverse complement strand
AGAGCGGAGAAACGCGTAGAGGACGCTCCACTGTGCACCGTGTATGCTACAGCGAGCCTGGTTCCCTGCCAATCGTTTCCTCCGTGTGCAAACCTTTCAGTGCGTCTACCAGCTGTGAGGACCGAACGCCGTGACCGCCACATCCGGCGAGCCCTCCCGGGACATCTTGACCGCTGGGTCCAACACCGTTAAGTATCCATGCAGTGTCAGCTTGAAAAATACTAGCATTTTGGTGGAGAAATTTCCGTGACAGCCTGGTCTGGTAATTCCATCTTCTGCATTGTCTGTGTGATTATACTAAACGGATACTTGAACCGCTATAGAGCTCTAATCTGAATTATCATAAAACCATTCTATGCTCTCTAATCATCTGCACACTTGGAGGACATAATTACAGCTGAAAGGCAGTTAAAAGGAACCCTGGATTGCTAATTAAGCTTTGACCGACAACTACCATCTGATTTCTGTTGCTGTAGATCACGATTGGAATCTGTCTTTGAACTTTTAAATATAGTTATGTGCACTTTTATGAGCTTATTGAAGTGTCAGCTTATATAGATACTCAATTGAGTTTTTACTATGCTATATGTGTGTTTAAATTGATATTAAATCTACGAATTGAATTTTAAACCAGCGCTCCTTATGTTTGTCTCTAGTTATTAGAGATTTATATATTTATCTTATCCTGACATCCAGTTGTCTTATAGGAGCTGCTATTGGAAGTTATTTATTACATGTATTGACAAAAGATAAAACCCTTTTTGTTCCGTGTGTTTACAGGTAGATATATTTGCTTTTGTGCACCCGATCAAATATTCATATACACCCAAGTAACGTTGAGTGTATATTGAAAACTACATTTGTAGAAATTTAGGAAGGGCCTATTGTGTGCCTCGGCAGGAGGTGTGACAAGTGCTGCAGTGAAGTGACTAGTGATGTGGGTGTGTGACCAGTGTAGTGTGGGTGTGGTCTAAATAGGGGGTGTTGCCTATGCCATGTGAGTGACACAGTCACCACTTACTGACAGACACTACTTACTGACACACACAAAACATACTCACACAGACACCACTTACTTATAGATATTACTTACTGACAAACACGCACAACAGAGATAAACTTACTGACACAGACACTACTTACTGACACAGACACCACTTACACACACACACACACACACACATGCACAACACAAAACTTACTGACACAGACACCACTTAACTGATAGATATTACTTACTGACCCACACGCACAACACACATAAACTTACTGACACAGGCACTACTTACTGACAAATACACAACACAATACTTATACCGCTTTCGCATCACAATGCCGGGTCCCACCTGGGAATTGGAAACGGGTCCTTCACAGGTGGGACCCGGCATTGGACCCTACACACTGCCATCCCGATGTGGCAATATGCCGGGTAGGGTTGCCATCCGGGGACAGGGATGGAGCCAGCATCAGGGGTGGGTGCAGAGGTGGCGCTGGGAGATGATCATCTCTGCGCCGCTTCTCCCTATGCTGTGAACGGATCCTGGGTCACATCAACCTTGGTAACCCGTTCACACTGCACCTGACCCAGTATTTTCGACCAAGATATAAAAATTCCCTGCAGTCCCACGTATTGTGCAAACTATGTTGAAAGGGCAGCCTTATGATCACTAAATCCAAAAAGTGTCTCTCCAAAACACTAATACATAAGTGTTGAAAACAAGAAATAGGATAAAGATATCACCAGGCGCCCTAGAAGATATTTCTTTACAATAAAGAAACCAATGAAGATGAACAAGAAAATGTCAACAAATATACATTCCTTGCAGTGGAGTATTCAATCCTCAAATTGTAGACCTCCTCCTCATTACGTGGGGCAACATAGGTCAGCGTATATGCAAAACAAAGGAGAAAAGCACATGTGTAGTATAGTCGATTTAATAACATATACACACACATTTAAAAAACACATAACATAAAATGCTTTTGACATCAGTCACATTGGACCTGTAGAACAATTACCAGAGGGTTTGAGAACCGGTGATAAACAGTTCTCAGAAAAGCTCTTACAATCACCAAGTATCCGCCCGGGTCTGGAAATTGGGGATCTCCTGGTGCTTGATCACACAGACCGTCTGCTTTTTACTGAAGTCCAGTATCAGTACCAACGCGTTTCGACTCCTGTTTCCTGGAGTCTTTCTCAAGGTTTTATGGATACTTTTGGTTACATGAAAAAATACTGAATTGTAATAATTTTTAATGTTGGAGCAGCAGTAGCAAGGAAAATAATGTTCTCTTAATTTCATTCATTCTTTGTGACTATAAGATGAGTATACTGTATCTGTGCCTAGTGGAAAGCTTGTACCTTTTTTAGTTTTAGAAATATTGCACAGTGTGCTTTCTGTACTTTACTCAGTAACACAAGCATTACAGATGTAATTGTCAAGATTAGCAAAACAGAAAACTGGAATCAATACATGGTAAATGAAATATTCTG
Organism: Pseudophryne corroboree; assembly: GCF_028390025.1. Taxonomy (NCBI): domain Eukaryota; kingdom Metazoa; phylum Chordata; class Amphibia; order Anura; family Myobatrachidae; genus Pseudophryne; species Pseudophryne corroboree. The sequence goes on along the minus strand of NC_086444.1, from coordinate 812,844,516 downwards.
AGTATTTTGGTCATGTGGTAAACACAGTAACCCAGTTTTTATAGAGACTAGAAAGAATAGTTTTCATTTCTACTATATAGTTCACTAATAGAATTGCATGAGTATGGCTGCTTAGGTGTTATCAAAACAAAAAGGAGGGCATTATCACAGCCAAAACTTGTGTACACATGTAATGTGTAGTTTTATGGTAGTCTCAATATTATCCAAGTTTGAAAGCAATCTGTTCTCATTATTGTCAAATCAAATATTTAATGCTGATACACAGTGCCACCTAGTGACAAGTGTAAGGATACCAATTAAGTGCCTACTAGTTCCTTAGTCAAACTGTGCAAGAATAATGCATTATTATATGTGCAACCTGTGTCATATCATGCAGCATTCTAATAATAGTAATTTTATCCACTACAGAATGTATGCTACTTCCATGCAATGAATTTTGTTAAGGTTACGCAATTTTCATTATATTGCTGAAACAATACTGTTGCTAATAAAGCCATAGGTTGTGCATATATTATTACATTCTATTAGAAATACTACTGTGAAGTAGAAAGAACCTTTCAATGGGGCAATTCAATTGTTTTGTGCACTCCCTGCTGGACGTCTATATGAATAGGCGCTTGACAGAGCTTGGCGCCTGCACATTTGCATATGTATAATCGGTCCAGGGTGAGCGATGCACACGGGCCCCTGGGGCCCACACCACAGACCCTGCACCTATATAATTATACTTACCCCTCTGGAGTCCTGTGGCTGCTGGCGGCGGTGACATAAAGCACAGAGAAAATGGTTTGGTGGCCATTTTCCTAGTGATTCACGCATACGCAGTAGATATGTTCCTGGGAATAAGGCGCAGACACCATTTTCCCGAAGACCTGTGCATATGCAGTAGACTGTGGTACAAAGCCAGTCTACAGTGCTGAGGCCGCTGATAGAAATGGGAGGGGGCTGCAAGGATCCTGCACATGGGTGCCCCTGCATCTGTTAGCAGGAAATATGTTATGAGATCATGTTGTATTTATGTACGCAGAATTTCAATCTAACTTTGGATGTATCCCTTGCACCAGGTATAGGTTGATAGTGAGGATGTCTACATTCACAAGCAGATGTATATGAGCGGTGCAGCCACATAGATGCGCGCAACTGTGAATTCTAGTGAGTGCGCAGTCTCGTTGCCTTGCAAGGCCCAAATTGCAAATTTGCCCCCCACAAAACATGTTGCCATCCAGTTGGGAGCAAATGCATTTTTTATTTTATTTGTATGCAGGGAAAATACTGACTGCTTTTGCATGTAACACACAAATACTGAGCAGCTTTGTGTTTAGGGCAGTACGGGTGGTGTAATGGTTAGCATTACTGCCTCACAGCACTGAGGTCATGGGTTTGATTCCCACAATGGATCTAACTGTGTGGAGTTTGTATATTCTCCCTGTACTTGCGTGGGTTTCCTCTGGGTATTCCGGTTTCCTCCCACAATCCAAAAATATACTGGTAGGTTAATTGGCTCCCAACAAAAATTAACCCTAGTATGAATGTGTCTGTGTGTACATATGATAGGGAATATACAGTAGATTGTAAGCTCCACTAGGGCATGGACTGATGTGAATGGGCAGATATTCTCTGTAAAGCGCTGCAGAATATGTGTGCGCTATATAAATAACTGGTAATAAATAAATAATAAATGTTTACACTGCAGTTTAGAGTTAGGCTAGGAAACGCCTTCCCCAAGTTTGTCCTAGATAAGGCTGCCAGTCACACACACAGCCTTGGATGGTGGAGGAAATTGGAGTTCTATGATTTATTACAGCTCTAGTTACATCAGTGCATCTACTGTATACAGCACATTGCTTCACAGTTTTGCTTAGTTTGAGTTTTATTTGGAATGACTATGGATGTGTAGTATGTTATATCATGACTAATATAAAACAATGGGCAGCATTAAGGGCCTAAGTCAGACATGGACGCTGCTGCGGCAGGCTGAAGCCCAGTGAAGTGTGCGTACATGCAGCAGCCGCACTGCACGTGCGCACACAGTGAGCTGTGACGTCATCTCACTTGTGCGATTGCCTCTGCCTGATTGACAGGCAGAGGCATTCACGGGGCGGGAGGGGGCATTAAAGGGGCATCAGCTCGGTGTTGGGGGGGGCACGGTCTGGATAACGCAGGTGTGTCTGGACCATTTGTGGGGCGGGCCGTGGCGGCTGCTTGACGTCACACGCAGCCACTGCGACCTGTAACATGGCGGGTAGCTGCCTGTCGTCGCAGCTAGGCTGCGTAGGCAGAGGGCTACTCGATACATGCCGCTGTGCGATGCTTTCGCATGTCTGCGGGGGTGGTCTGGATCCGGCATGTGGGGTGAACTTGCCCTGTGCTGGGTGTCCCCCCACATGTCTAAGAATTTGATCATAGATGTGCGTTTTTTTCGCACATTTACGATCAGGTCTGAATTACCCCCTAAATGAGTATAATCCATCAAGTTTGGTACTTGATGAGCCCTTATGTGGTATTAGTGCAACATCAAATATGACATCTTAAGAGGACACTCAAATATGCTAGATAATGTCAATGTACTGTACATTCTACGTTTCATTTCATCTTAAACTAATACTTAATTAATCTTTACCAATTGTAAGAGGACAATTCGTTGGTAGTGCTGATCACCTATGAGTTCTTAAAGAGGATTTTAAGCTTATATTTCTCTGACGTCCTAAGTGGATGCTGGGACTCCGTAAGGACCATGGGGAATAGCGGCTCCGCAGGAGACTGGGCACAACTAAAGAAAGCTTTAGGACTACCTGGTTTGCACTGGCTCCTCCCACTATGACCCTCCTCCAGACCTCAGTTAGAATCTTGTGCCCGGCCGAGCTGGATGCACACTAGGGGCTCTCCTGAGCTCCTAGAAAGAAAGTATATTTTAGTTTTTTTATTTTACAGTGAGATCTGCTGGCAACAGACTCACTGCAGCGAGGGACTAAGGGGAGAAGAAGCAAACCTACCTAACTGGTGGTAGCTTGGGCTTCTTAGGCTACTGGACACCATTAGCTCCAGAGGGATCAACCACAGGACCCAACCTCGATGTTCGGTCCCGGAGCCGCGCCGCCGGCCCCCTTACAGAGTCAGAAGCAAGAAGTGTTCCGGAAAATCGGCGGCAGAAGACTTCTGTCTTCCTCCAAGGTAGCGCACAGCACTGCAGCTGTGCGCCATTGCTCCTCATGCACACCTCACACTCCGGTCACTGATGGGTGCAGGGCGCTGGGGGGGGCGCCCTGAGGGCAATATAATACACCTTGGCTGGCAAATCATCACAATATATAGTCCCAGGGCTATATATGTGATAAATTACCCCTGCCAGAATCCATGAAAAAAGCGGGAGAAAAGTCCGCCGAAAAAGGGGCGGGGCTATCTCCCTCAGCACACTGGCGCCATTTTTTCTTCACAGTGCAGCTGGAAGACAGCTCCCCAGGCTCTCCCCTGTAGTTTTCAGGCTCAATGGGTTAAAAAGAGAGGGGGGGGCACTAAATTTAGGCGCAATATGTGTATACAAGCAGCTATTGGGGAAAAAATCACTCAGTTATAGTGTTAATCCCTGCATTATATAGCGCTCTGGTGTGTGCTGGCATACTCTCTCTCTGTCTCCCCAAAGGACTTTGTGGGGTCCTGTCCTCAGTCAGAGCATTCCCTGTGTGTGTGCGGTGTGTCGGTACGGCTGTGTCGACATGTTGGATGAGGAAGGTTACGTGGAGGCGGAGCAGAGGCCGATAAATGGGATGTCGCCCCCTGTGGGGCCGACACCAGAGTGGATGGATAGGTGGAAGGTATTAACCGACAATGTCAACTCCTTACATAAAAGGCTGGATGACGTGGCAGACACAGATGTCGGCACGGAGTCTGACTCCAGTGTCGACGAGGTTGAGACATATACACAATCCACTAGGAACATCCGTTGCATGATCTCGGCAATGAAAAATGAGTTACACATTTCTGACATGAACCCAAGTACCACATAAAAGGGGTTTTATGTTTGGGGAGAAAAAGCAGCCAGTGTTTTGTTCCCCCATCAGATGAATGAATGAAGTGTGTAAAGAGCGTGGGTTCCCCCGATAAGAAAATGGTAATTTCTAAAAAGTTGCTGCTGGCGTACCCTTTCCCGCCAGAGGATAGGTCACGTTGGGAGATATCCCCTAGGGTGGATAAGGCGCTCACACGTTTGTCAAAAAAGGTGGCACTGCCGTCTGGGGATACGGCCACTTTGAAGGAGCTTGCTGATAAAAAGCAGGAGGCTATCCTGAAGTCTGTATATACACACTCAGGTACTATACTGAGACCTGCATTTGCCTCAGCATAAATAGTGCTGCTGCAGCGTGGTCTGATACCCTGTCAGATAATACCCTAGACAGGGATAATATTTTGCTAACATAGAGCATATTAAAGACCTTGTCTTATATATGAAGGATGCACAGAGGGATATTTGCCGGCTGGCATCCAGAATTAATGCAATGTCCATTCTGCCTGGAGGGTATTAGAGACCCGGCAGTGGACAGGTGATGCTGCCTTTAAAAGGCACATGGAGATTCTGCCTTATAAGGGTGAGGAATTGTTTGGGGATGGTCTTTGGGACCTCGTATCCACAGCAACAGCTGGGAAGAAAATTTTTTACTTCAGGTTTCCTCACAGCCTAAGAAAGCACCGTATTTTCAGGTACAGTCCTTTCGGCTTCAGAAAAGCAAGCGGGTCCAAGGCGCTTCCTTTCTGCACAGAGACAAGGGAAGAAGGAAAAAGCTGCACCAGACAGCCAGTTCCCAGGATCAAAAATCTTCCCCCACTTCCTCCGAGTCCACCGCATGACGCTGGGGCTCCACAGGTGGAGACAGGTGCGGTGGGGGCGCGTCTCGGGAACTTCAGGGACCAGTGGGCTTGCCCACAGGTGGATCCCTAGGTTCTGAAAGTAGTATCACAGGGATACAGGCTGGAGTTCGAGGCGACTCCCCCTCGCCGTTACCTCACATCAGCCTTGCCTGCTGCCCTCGGAGAAAGGGAGGTAGTACTGGCGGCAATTCACAAGCTGTACTTCCAGCAGGTGAAATCAAGGTACCCCTCCTTCAACAAGGCCGGGGTTACTATTCCAGAATGTTGTGGTACCGAAACCAGACGGTTCGGTGAGACCCATTCTAAAATTGAAATCCTTGAACACTTATATACGAAGGTTCAAGTTCAAAATGGAATCGCTCAGGGCGATTATTGCAAGCCTGGAGAATTTCATGGTATCACTGGACATCAAGGATGCTTACCTGCATGTCCCTATTTACCCTCTTCACCAGGAGTACCTCAAAATTGTGGTACAGGATTGTCATTACCAATTCCAGACGTTGCCGTTGGTCTGTCCCCGGCACCGAGGGTATTTACCAAGGTAATGGCCGAAATAATTATCCCGTACTTGGACGATCTCCTTATAAAGGCGAGGTCCAGGGAGCAGTTGTTCGTCGGAGTAGCACTATCTCGGAAAGTGCTACAACAGCATGGCTGGATTCTGAATATTCCAAAGTCGCAGCTGGTTCCTACGACGCGTCTACTGTTCCTGGGTATGGTTCTGGACACAGAACAGGATAAAAAGGGTTTCTCCCGGAGGAGAAGTCCAAGGAGTTGTCGTCTCTAGACAGAGACCTCCTAATACAAATATAGGTGTCGGTGCATCAATGCACACGAGCCCTGGGAAAGATGGTAGCTTCTTACGAAGAAATTCCATTCGCCAGGTCCCATGCAAGGATCTTCCAGTGGGATCTGTTGGACAAGTGGTCCGGGTCGCATCTTCAGATGCATCGGCGGATAACCCTGTCTCCAAGGGCCAGGGTGTCGCTGTTGTGGTGGCTGCAGAGTGCTCATCTTCTAGGGGGCCGCAGATTCGGCATACAGGACTGGGTCCTGGTGACCACGGATGCCAGCCTTCGAGGCTGGGGGGCAGTCACACAAGGAAGAAACTTCCAAGGACTATGGAAAAGTCAGGAGACTTCCCTACACATAAATATTCTGGAACTAAGGGCCATTTACAATGCCCTAAGTCAGGCTAGACCCCTGCTTCAACACCGGCCGGTGCTGATCCAGTCAGACAACATCACGGCGGTCGCTCATGTAAACCGACAGGGCGGCACAAGAAGCAGGATGGCGATGGCAGAAGCCACAAGGATTCTCCGATGGGCGGAAAATCATGTGTTAGCACTGTCAGCAGTGTTCATTCCCGGAGTGGACAACTGGGAAGCAGATTTTCTCAGCAGACACGACCTCCACCCGGGAGAGTGGGGACTTCATCCAGAAGTCTTCCACATGTTTATAAAACTCGACAAGTATTGCGCCAGGTCAAGGGACCCTCAGGCAATAGCTGTAGACGCTCTGGTAACACAGTGGGTGTACCAGTCAGTGTATGTGTTCCCTCCTCTGCCTCTCATACCCAAGGTACTGAGAATTATAAGATGGAGAGGAGTAAGCACTATATTCGTGGCTCCGGATTGGCCAAGAAGGACTTGGTAACCGGAACTTCAAGAGATGCTCACGGAGGATCCGTGGCCTCTACCTCTAAGAAGGGACCTGCTCCAGCAAGGACCCTGTCTGTTCCAAGACTTACCGCGGCTGCGTTTGACGGCATGGCGGTTGAACGCCGGATCCTGAAGGAGAAAGGCATTCCGAATGAAGTCATTCCTATCCTGATCAAAGCCAGGAAAGATATAACCGCAAAACATTATCACCGCATTTGGCAAAAATATGTTGCGTGGTGCGTGGCCAGTAAGGCCCCGACGGAGGAATTTTCAACTAGGTCGATTCCTACATTTCCTGCAAACAGGAGTGTCTATGGGCCTGAAATGGGGGTCCATTAAGGTTCAAATTTCGGCCCTGTCAATTTTCTTCCAAAAAGAACTAGCTTCAGTCCCTGAAGTTCAGACGTTTGTGAAAGGGGTACTGTATATACAGCCTCCTTTTGTGCCTCCAGTGGCACTTTGGGATCTAAATGTAGTTTTTGGGTTCCAAAAGTCACATTGGTTTGAACCACTTAAATATGTGGAGTTAAAATATCTCACATGGAAAGTGGTCATGCTGTTGGCCCTGGCCTGGGCCAGGTGCGTGTCAGAATTGGCGGCTTTATCCTGTAAAAGCCCTCATCTGATTTTCCATTCGGACAGGGCGGAATTGAGGACTTGTCCTCAGTTTCTCCCTAAGGTGGTTTTCAGCGTTTCACCTGAATCAACCTATTGTGGTGCCTGCGGCTACTAGGGACTTGGAGGACTCCAAGTTGCTAGACGTTGTCAGAGCCCTGGAAATATAGGTTTCCAGGACGGCTGGAGTCAGAAAATCTGACTCGTTGTTTATTCTGTATGCACCCAACAAGCTGGGTGCTCCTGCTTCTAAGCAGACTATTGCTCGTTGGATTTGTAGTACAATTCAGCTTGCACATTCTGTGGCAGGCCTGCCACAGCCAAAATCTGTAAAAGCCCATTCCACAAGGAAGGTGGGCTCATCTTGGGCGGCTGCGCGAGGGGTCTCGGCTTTACAACTTTGCCGAGCAGCTACTTGGTCAGGAGCAAATACGTTTGTAAAATTCTACAAAATTGATACCCTGGCTGAGGAGGACCTGGAGTTCTCTCATTTGGTGCTGCAGAGTCATCCGCACTCTCCCGCCCGTTTGGGAGCTTTGGTATAATCCCCATGGTCCTTACGGAGTCCCCAGCATCCACTTAGGACGTTAGAGAAAATAAGAATTTACTTACCGATAATTCTATTTCTCGTAGTCCGTAGTGGATGCTGGGCGCCCATCCCAAGTGCGGATTGTCTGCAATACTGGTACATAGTTATTGTTACCAAAAAATCGGGTTATTGCTGTAGTGAGCCATCTTTTCTAGAGGCTCCTCTGTTATCATGCTGTTAACTGGGTTTAGATCACAAGTTATATGGTGTGATTGGTGTGGCTGGTATGAGTCTTACCCGGGATTCAAAATCCTTCCTTATTGTGTACGCTCGTCCGGGCACAGTATCCTAACTGAGGCTTGGAGGAGGGTCATAGGGGGAGGAGCCAGTGCACACCAGGTAGTTCTAAAGCTTTACTTTTGTGCCCAGTCTCCTGCGGAGCCGCTATTCCCCATGGTCCTTACGGAGTCCCCAGCATCCACTACGGACTACGAGAAATAGAATTATCGGTAAGTAAATTCTTATTATTGTTGAGCCATCTGTTGAGAGGCTCAGTTATATTTCATACTGTTAACTGGGTATAGTATCACGAGTTATACGGTGTGATTGGTGTGGCTGGTATGAGTCTTACCCGGGATTCAAAATCCTTCCTTATTGTGTCAGCTCTTCCGGGCACAGTATCCTAACTGAGGTCTGGAGGAGGGTCATAGTGGGAGGAGCCAGTGCACACCAGGTAGTCCTAAAGCTTTCTTTAGTTGTGCCCAGTCTCCTGCGGAGCCGCTATTCCCCATGGTCTTTACGGAGTCCCAGCATCCACTACGGACTACGAGAAATAGATTTACCGGTGAGTAAAATCTTATTTTCACATAAAATATATCTTAGGCAATGTATTACCTGATAAACTACATGACGTAACCAGGATATTTATGCTCAAGTAAATATGTGCACAATGGTCTCTCTAATGCATCTGCAACAGGCTACCTTGTCAGAGAGGAGCTGCTAGGTAACATCTTTTTGGCCTGCATCAGATCATCTCCTGCTGTAAAGCTGCTGTCTGTAATGCAGAGGGAAAGTACTGTATTCATTTACTGTTTAACAGAGCTGCAGTGGGATGTCCGAGTAACACTGAGCAATGTGTTTCACTTTCAGGGTTCATATCTGAAAATTTCCATTTTGAGACCTAGGGGTAAATTTACTAAAGCTAAAAATGAAAAGTGGTGATGTTGCCCTTAGCAACCAATCAGATTCTATCCATAATTTTCTAGGATTCAGTAGAGAGATGATAGACCGTATATCTGATTGGTTGCTATGGGCAACATCGCCACTTTTCATTTTAGTAAATTTATCCCTTAGTGGTCCTGTAAATACAATAGTCTTCTAAGTGACACTCGATAGTCTCTTATTCTTAGAAGGAGAAACAAACAGTGGCAGAGCTGAGTGATTCTTCTATTTCTGAATACAGCAATGGCAAGGCTTAAGCTTAAGAATGTATGATAGACCCGGTTTTATCTTCCCAGAAACGGAATCCTATTTTAGAACAAAACAGCTGCAGCGTGTGCGTCAGCCTTTGTATTGGTAAGCATGTCTAGAATACATTATTTCAGCTCGCTAAGATCAGCACCTACATTTTACAGGGAAAGAATATGCTGCCTTTCCCAATATTGTACAAATGTTCTCCCCAATCTGATGTGTCCTTTCTTTACCAAAAAAGTTGTCTATATAACTTTCTGGATTTATAGTATGTAGTCTAGCCAGGTACCATCAGTTCTGAAAGATACAGGATAGGCAATTTAAGTTTAACTTTTTTTCCCCATTAAGTATACATTTACAAATGCTTCCATCAGTTGTTATTGGGATGACTCTAAGGAGGGTATATAATTTGCTCTGGTAATCTTGGAGCTATTGATTTTGCCCCCCTGCCTATTCAATTACGACCCGTTTTCACCCATTTTTAAGGCATTTTGTCCACTTTTTTTTGTGAAAAGCCATTGGTGAAAAATTTCTCAAAATCTGTGAAAACAGATGGAAAACGCATGGATTTACTGATCCACATGTTTATCACGCCTGCTGAATTTTTTGCCTAGGCAAAAAAATGGGCCTACTTGCATATCCCCTCAGTAGTCTAGTCATCCCCTATATAAATCACCATTTTGGTGGAAACCAAGATCTCTCTTCTTGCTATGCTCTAAGTCACAGGTTCTCAAACTCGGTCCTCAGGACACCACACAGTGCATGTTTTGCAGGTAACCCAGCAGGTGCACAGGTGTATTAATTGCTCACTGACACATTTTAAAAGGCCCACAGGTGCAGCCCATTATTTTACTTGCGATTCTGTGAGGAGACTTGCAAAACATACACTGTGTGGGGTCCTGAGGACTGAGTTTGAGAACCTATGCTCTAAGTAATATGGAGGAAAAACATAGTCTCTCTGCAGCGGTCAGTCAGTGGAGTGCTGGAAGGGGACTGTATGAGTAATATTAAGGCTATTGAAGTTCTAATCCTAATTGATCATGTTAGTTCAGCTTGTTATTACAACTGAAGGATTGAACCTTTCTCAGCCTAAGTAATTTTTGCAGGGTTGTTTTTTTCTTTGCTTTTCAGTGTTCACTTGGGAGGAAACAAAGCGATAAGAGACATTGGGAGCTGCAAGGATATGGAAGAACAACTTTACCTCGATATTGACTGTGACCATGAAGGCACCCTTTTACCTCTTCATACTTCCATTGCACTCTTTTTAATGTCATACTGTGAAAGTAAATCATTCAAAACTTTTGTTGTGGTACCTGAGAGAGACACCCACAAGATTCACAAGGAATGTTTTAAACCAAGTCATCTGGATGTGATTGTCATTTACAGAAAAGACCTTCCATCAGTTGTTCAGAGCTGTCGCTTGCCTGCTGTTGTAGAGGCATCTGGCGCATTCTGCAGAGCCGGTCTGGCTGTAGTGCTGAGACACATCATACAGAAAACACACCTTGCTGATCCCTCCAGAAAGGATGTCCTTGAGCTCCTTGGTTTTAAAAAAACTTGCTTAAAGGCCTGTGCAGAGGTAAGTTTAAAGGGCGTTAAGTTTTTATTTTCAATATTAAGTAGTCACTGGTCAGTTTACATGCGCTAATGCTGTATATAGAAGAAAAAGTGGTTCAGCGCAACCGTTACATGAGTATGAGCATAGAGTAGGCCATATCTTCAGGGTCCAAACTGACAAAACAGTACCATCTGATTGAAGTAGGATCACTGATCCTAATACTTAGCAAATCTCAGTCTCTATCCTTCTGTGTATAATAGAAGTATGAAATGTCAAGATAACATCCACCAGGATATATGCAAAGGGAGACAAGAACACTGTTTTATTTATAAAAGTATAAATTAACTTAAGAACCACAGGTCACATAGCCCAGTACACCTTGAAAAAGCCTCCAAGGAGCAGAAATGCATTGGTGAAGTACAGGAGGGCAGCCAACACAGACCTAGACACTTATGGTGGATTTCCATTCCCGGGAGGTAACTAGTTATTGTCCTGAGCATTAGAACAGGTGATGGTAATCTGCGCACTGAGGTGTTGGGTGTCAGTTGGGTCGGGGTGTGCAGCAGGTTCAGGGGTTGTCCAGTCCCTATTAATGCAATATAAAGAACTGATACACAATGCAAAAACAAAATGTAAGAAGTTGAACTGCGCTCTACCCCTGATGTTTAAAGTCTCCACTAGTCTGAATAGGAGCTACCTGTGTTGTTTCTTAAATAAAGATAAATAATAATGCCAGTGGGTGAAAAAGAGTAAACTGCAAGGTGTTTTATTAATTACTAATTGCACAGGGTTAGGTGTTTCCAAGAAAAGCCCAAATGCCGTCCTTCTCTTAAATGCAAGTCCAGCAATCTCTTTCTATTGAAAGTGTCCTTTTTGATGCACAGAGTAGTAACTTTAAAATGTCCTTATCTTAGTGAAAATTTAAATCGAATAAAAAGTCTTTGATCCTTAGTGAGGAAAAGAGACCGGCGTCCCGTGTCTCTGTTGTGGTCTAGTGGATATAGGTGTGCCTCGCTGTGGATTCCCGGACAGGTTCCACAGCGGCGCACCCTCTCCACGGACATAAGATCGGCACGAGGAAGGTAGCCGGCTCACGGTGAGTCCGTACAAGGACGAACTGAGTGAGCTAGTGCTGGCCGCCATCAGCTGACCAGTCCAGAGCCCTTCCAGAATCCCGTCGCAGACCCGCACCCGGACTCCTCACGAACACGGCCGCAACGGTAAGGACCTATATCCACTAGACCACAACAGAGACACGGGACGCCGGTCTCTTTTCCTCACTGAGGATCAAAGACTTTTTATTCGATTTAAATTTTCACTAAGATAAGTACATTTTAAAGTTACTACTCTGTGCATCAAAAAGGACACTTTCAATAGAAAGAGATTGCTGGACTTGCATTTAAGAGAAGGACGGCATTTGGGCTTTTCTTGGAAACACCTAACCCTGTGCAATTAGTAATTAATAAAGCACCTTGTAGTTTACTCTTTTTCACCCACTGGCATTATTATTTATCTTTATTTAAGAAACAACACAGGTAGCTCCTATTCAGACTAGTAGAGACTTTAAACATCAGGGGTAGAGCGCAGTTCAACTTCTTACATTTTGTTTTTGCATTGTGTATCAGTTCTTTATATTGTCCTGAGCATGTATTTGTGTGCAATATAGACCTTTATATCTGGTACGCTGCCTTGCTTCTGGGTTTTTAAGTTAATTTATACTTTTATAAATAAAATGGAGTTTCACTATTGAGATTTCCTGTCTCCCTTTGCATATATCCTGGCGGATGAGAAATCACTATGGGGGAGACTGGGAAAAACAAGTGCAGCGGGCCTGAATATATCTATTGAGGCAAATCTTGCAGTTATCTGGGCTATTTGTATGTTTCTATAATACACAGAAGTACAGAATTTGGATTAGTGATCCTACTTTAATCAGATGGTACTGTTTTGTTAATTTGGAAGATATGGTCTATACTCATTCCCTGCCTGCTGTCATCATATGGTGGGTAACATCAAGCACCTCACAATCCGTTTATTCAGCTGTGTGCCCTGTTCTAGTCCTGAATTTGTCCTGATTTTACATGTTTAATTAAATGTCTGCATGTACAGTACTGTGCAAACATTTTAGGCAGGTGTGGAAAAAATGCTGCAAAGTAGGAATGCTATTGCTTTCTTTAGGTATGATTTAGACAAGGGGTGGGCAACCTGCATTTTAGCATGGCCAAATAGCAAAACTGTAGCAGGACATGCTGGTATGTGTAGTTCGACAACAGCTGGAGGACCAAAGGTTCCCCATTCCTGATTTAGACGGTTTCTCTCTGTTTTGGTCACTCTGCAATTTATATTTCTTTGCTGAACAGACTGTGTGAAGTCAGCTACTGGTCCCCACAAGTGCCAAATTACCCTGGTGAGAATCCCAGTAACTTAAAATAGTAGGGTTTCTCTGACGTCCTAGTGGATGCTGGGGACTCCGAAAGGACCATGGGGAATAGCGGCTCCGCAGGAGACTGGGCACAAAAGTAAAAGCTTTAAGACTACCTGGTGTGCACTGGCTCCTCCCCCTATGACCCTCCTCCAAGCCTCAGTTAGATTTTTGTGCCCGAACGAGAAGGGTGCAGTCTAGGTGGCTCTCCTGAGCTGCTTAGAAAAAAGTTTAGTTTTAGGTTTTTTATTTTCAGTGAGACGTGCTGGCAACAGGCTCACTGCATCGAGGGACTAAGGGGAGAAGAAGCGAACTCACCTGCGTGCAGAGTGGATTGGGCTTCTTAGGCTACTGGACATTAGCTCCAGAGGGACGATCACAGGCCCAGCCATGGATGGGTCCCAGAGCCGCGCCGCCGTCCCCCTTACAGAGCCAGAAGAGCAGAAGAGGTCCGGAAAAATCGGCGGCAGAAGACGTCCTGTCTTCAATAAGGTAGCGCACAGCACCGCAGCTGTGCGCCATTGCTCTCAGCACACTTCACACTCCGGTCACTGAGGGTGCAGGGCGCTGGGTGGGGGCGCCCTGAGACGCAATATAAACACCTTAGGGGGCAAAAAATGCATCACATATAGCTCCTGGGCTATATGGATGCATTTAACTCATGCCTGTTTTTCCATAAAAAAGCGGGAGAACGGCCGCCGAGAAGGGGGCGGAGCCTATCTCCTCCGCACACTGGCGCCATTTTTCCTCACAGCTCCGTTGGAGGGAAGCTCCCTGACTCTCCCCTGCAGTCCTGCACTACAGAAACAGGGTAAAACAAGAGAGGGGGGGCACTAAATTGGCAGATAAATCTATACAGCAGCTATATAAGGGAAAAACACTTATATAAGGTTATCCCTGTATATATATAGCGCTCTGGTGTGTGCTGGCAAACTCTCCCTCTGTCTCCCCAAAGGGCTAGTGGGGTCCTGTCCTCTATCAGAGCATTCCCTGTGTGTGTGCTGTGTGTCGGTACGTTGTGTCGACATGTATGAGGAGGAAAATGGTATGGAGGCGGAGCAATTGCCTGTATTAGTGATGTCACCCCCTAGGGAGTCGACACCTGACTGGATGGTCTTATGGAAGGAATTACGTGATAGTCTCAGCACTTTACAAAAGACTGTTGACGACATGAGACAGCCGGCAAATCAGTTAATACCTGTACAGGCGTCTCAAACACCGTCAGGGGCTCTAAAGCGCCCGTTACCTCAGGTGGTCGACACAGACCCAGACACGGACAATGACTCCAGTGTCGACGGTGAGGAAACAAACGTATTTTCCAGTCGGGCCACACGTTACATGATCACGGCAATGAAGGAGGTTTTGAACATTTCTGATACTACAAGTACCACAAAAAAGGGTATTATGTGGGGTGTGAAAAAACTACCCGTAGTTTTTCCTGAATCGGATGAATTAAATGAGGTGTGTGATGAAGCGTGGGTTTCCCCCGATAAAAAACTGCTAATTTCTAAAAAAATTATTGGCTTTATACCCTTTCCCGCCAGAGGTTAGGGCGCGTTGGGAAACACCCCCTAGGGTGGATAAGGCGCTCACACGCTTATCAAAACAAGTGGCGTTACCGTCTCCTGATACGGCCGCCCTCAAGGAACTAGCTGATAGGAAGCTGGAAAATATCCTAAAAAGTATATACACACATACTGGTATTATACTGCGACCAGCAATCGCCTCAGCCTGGATGTGCAGTGCTGGGGTGGCTTGGTCGGATTCCCTGACTGAAAATATTGATACCCTGGACAGGGACAATATATTATTGACTATAGAGCATTTAAAGGATGCATTTCTATATATGAGAGATGCACAGAGGGATATTTGCACTCTGGCATCAAGAGTAAGTGCGCTGTCCATTTCTGCCAGAAGAGGGTTATGGACGCGACAGTGGTCAGGTGATGCGGATTCCAAACGGCATATGGAAGTATTGCCGTATAAAGGGGAGGAGTTATTTGGGGTCGGTCTATCGGACCTGGTGGCCACGGCAACGGCTGGGAAATCCACCTTTTTACCCCAGGTCACCTCTCAGCAGAAAAAGACACCGTCTTTTCAGGCTCAGTCCTTTCGTCCCCATAAGGGCAAGCGGGCAAAAGGCCACTCGTATCTGCCCCGGGGCAGAGGAAGGGGAAAAAGACTGCAGCAGACAGCCTCTTCCCAGGAACAGAAGCCCTCCCCCGCTTCTGCCAAGTCCTCAGCATGACGCTGGGGCCTTACAAGCGGACTCAGGCACGGTGGGGGCCCGTCTCAAGAATTTCAGCGCGCAGTGGGCTCACTCGCAAGTGGACCCCTGGATCCTGCAGGTAGTATCTCAGGGGTACAAATTGGAATTCGAGACGTCTCCCCCTCGCCGGTTCCTGAAGTCTGCTTTACCAACGTCTCCCCCCGACAGGGAGGCGGTATTGGAAGCCATTCACAAGCTGTATTCCCAGCAGGTGATAATCAAGGTACCCCTCCTACAACAGGGAAAGGGGTATTATTCCACGCTGTTTGTGGTACCGAAGCCGGACGGCTCGGTGAGACCTATTTTAAATCTGAAATCCTTGAACACTTACATACAAAGGTTCAAATTCAAGATGGAATCACTCAGAGCAGTGATAGCGAACCTGGAAGAAGGGGACTATATGGTGTCTCTGGACATCAAGGATGCTTACCTCCATGTCCCAATTTGCCCTTCTCACCAAGGGTACCTCAGGTTTGTGGTACTGAACTGTCACTATCAGTTTCAGACGCTGCCGTTTGGATTGTCCACGGCACCCCGGGTCTTTACCAAGGTAATGGCCGAAATGATGATTCTTCTTCGAAGAAAAGGCGTCTTAATTATCCCTTACTTGGACGATCTCCTGATAAGGGCAAGGTCCAGAGAACAGTTAGAGGTCGGAGTAGCACTATCTCAAGTAGTACTACGACAGCACGGATGGATTCTAAATATTCCAAAATCGCAGCTGATTCCGACGACACGTCTGCTGTTCCTAGGGATGATTCTGGACACAGTACAGAAAAAGGTGTTTCTCCCGGAGGAGAAAGCCAGGGAGTTATCCGACCTAGTCAGGAACCTCCTAAAACCAGGCCAAGTGTCAGTGCATCAATGCACAAGGGTCCTGGGGAAAAATGGTGGCTTCTTACGAAGCGATTCCATTCGGCAGATTCCACGCAAGAACTTTTCAGTGGGATCTGCTGGACAAATGGTCCGGATCGCATCTTCAAATGCATCAGCGGATAACCCTGTCTCCAAGGACAAGGGTGTCTCTCCTGTGGTGGTTGCAGAGTGCTCATCTTCTAGAGTGCCGCAGATTCGGCATTCAGGACTGGGTCCTGGTGACCACGGATGCCAGCCTGAGAGGCTGGGGAGCAGTCACACAGGGAAGAAATTTCCAGGGCTTGTGGTCAAGCATGGAAACGTCACTTCACATAAATATCCTGGAACTAAGGGCCATTTACAATGCCCTAAGTCAGGCAAGGCCTCTGCTTCAGGGTCAGCCGGTGCTGATCCAGTCGGACAACATCACGGCAGTCGCCCACGTAAACAGACAGGGCGGCACAAGAAGCAGGATGGCAATGACGGAAGTTGCAAGGATTCTTCGCTGGGCGGAAAATCATGTGATAGCACTGTCAGCAGTGTTCATTCCGGGAGTGGACAACTGGGAAGCAGACTTCCTCAGCAGACACGATCTCCACCCGGGGGAGTGGGGACTTCACCCAGAAGTCTTCCACATGATTGTGAACCGTTGGGAAAAACCAAAGGTGGACATGATGGCGTCCCGCCTCAACAAAAAACTGGACAGATATTGCGCCAGGTCAAGGGACCCTCAGGCAATAGCTGTGGACGCTCTGGTAACACCGTGGGTGTACCAGTCAGTGTATGTGTTCCCTCCTCTGCCTCTCATACCCAAGGTACTGAGAATCATAAGAAGGAGAGGAGTAAGGACTATACTCGTGGCTCCGGATTGGCCAAGAAGTACTTGGTACCCGGAACTTCAAGAGATGCTCACGGAGACCCGTGGCCTCTACCTCTAAGAAAGGACCTGCTCCAGCAGGGACCATGTCTGTTCCAAGACTTACCGCGGCTGCGTTTGACGGCATGGCGGTTGAACGCCGGATCCTGAAGGAAAAAGGCATTCCGGATGAAGTCATCCCTACCCTGATCAAAGCCAGGAAGGATGTAACTGTGCAACATTATCACCGTATTTGGCGTAAATATGTTGCGTGGTGTGAGGCCAGGAAGGCCCCTACAGAGGAATTTCAACTGGGTCGTTTCCTGCATTTCCTGCAACCAGGACTGTCTATGGGCCTAAAATTAGGGTCCATTAAGGTTCAAATTTCGGCCCTGTCAATATTCTTCCAAAAAGAACTAGCTTCAGTTCCTGAAGTCCAGACGTTTGTCAAGGGGGTACTGCATATACAGCCTCCTTTTGTGCCTCCAGTGGCACCTTGGGATCTCAATGTAGTTTTGGGGTTCCTAAAATCACATTGGTTTGAACCACTCACCACTGTGGACTTAAAATATCTCACATGGAAAGTGGTAATGCTGTTAGCCCTGGCCTCAGCCAGGCGTGTCTCAGAATTGGCGGCTTTATCCTATAAAAGCCCTTACCTAATTTTTCATACGGACAGGGCAGAATTGAGGACTCGTCCTCAATTTCTCCCTAAGGTGGTTTCAGCATTTCACTTAAACCAGCCTATTGTGGTGCCTGCGGCTACTAGGGACTTGGAGGATTCCAAGTTGCTGGACGTAGTCAGGGCCCTGAAAATATATGTTTCCAGGACGGCTGGAGTCAGAAAATCTGACTCGCTGTTTATCCTGTATGCACCCAACAAGCTGGGTGCTCCTGCTTCTAAGCAGACTATTGCTCGTTGGATTTGTAGTACAATTCAGCTTGCACATTCTGTGGCAGGCCTGCCACAGCCAAAATCTGTAAAAGCCCATTCCACACGGAAAGTGGGCTCATCTTGGGCGGCTGCCCGAGGGGTCTCGGCTTTACAACTTTGCCGAGCAGCTACTTGGTCAGGGGCAAACACGTTTGCTAAATTCTACAAATTTGATACCCTGGCTGAGGAGGACCTGGAGTTCTCTCATTCGGTGCTGCAGAGTCATCCGCACTCTCCCGCCCGTTTGGGAGCTTTGGTATAATCCCCATGGTCCTTTCGGAGTCCCCAGCATCCACTAGGACGTCAGAGAAAATAAGAATTTACTTACCGATAATTCTATTTCTCATAGTCCGTAGTGGATGCTGGGCGCCCATCCCAAGTGCGGCTTGTCTGCAATACTTGTACATAGTTATTGTTACAAAAAATCGGGTTATTATTGTTGTGAGCCATCTTTTCAGAGGCTCCTCTGTTATCATGCTGTTAACTGGGTTCAGATCACAAGTTGTACGGTGTGATTGGTGTGGCTGGTATGAGTCTTACCCGGGATTCAAAATCCTTCCTTATTGTGTACGCTCGTCCGGGCACAGTATCCTAACTGAGGCTTGGAGGAGGGTCATAGGGGGAGGAGCCAGTGCACACCAGGTAGTCTTAAAGCTTTTACTTTTGTGCCCAGTCTCCTGCGGAGCCGCTATTCCCCATGGTCCTTTCGGAGTCCCCAGCATCCACTACGGACTATGAGAAATAGAATTATCGGTAAGTAAATTCTTATTTTTTCTCTTATGTCCTAGAGGATGCTGGGGTCCACATTAGTACCATGGGGGTATAGACGGGTCCACCAGGAGCCATTGGCACTTTAAGAGTTTGAGCGTGTGGGCTGGATCCTCCCTCTATGCTCCTCCTACCAGAAAATGTGCCCAGAGGAGCCGGTCACAACTAGGGCAGCTCTCCAGAGTTTCTCTAGTAAAGTTTATTTTAGAGTTTATTATTTTACAGGGAGGCTGCTGGCAACAGCCCCCCTCTTCGTGGGACTAAGGGGGGAGTAGTGTCCGCCCTGTGGGGTCTGAGCCACTATCTCTGCTGACAGGACACTGAGCTCCCGAGGGGATAGATCGTTCCCCGCCACAGGGGATCGCTCGCCCCGGCAGCATGCCGCCACCCCCTTACAGAGCTGAAGATCAGTGGCGAGTGAGTCACCGACCCCCCTAGGGGGTGAAGATGGCGGCTTCAGGGCAGGCGCTCCGGAGGCTCAGCGGTACATAGTGCGGGGCGCCCTGAGCCAGCGCCTACACCCTACACTGGTCACACAGCCCGTCGGGGTCCTGGGATCTCAGCCAGCATAAATCCTCAGGCCAGTATAATCCTATGAAGAGCGGGAAGACCGCTATTTTGGGGGTGGTGCTTCTCCTCAGAGCGGACCCAGCAGCGTTCAGCGCCATTTTCCTGCCTGCACAGCGCTGTCCAGGAAGAGCAAGTCCCTCACAGCAACTCCAGCTATCTCTCACGGTACCAGGGGGTTGTAGAAGGGGGGGGGGGGAGGCTGCAAAATGACTGTGTAACCTTTTAAGGTGCACAGTCAGCGCTGATAGGGGGGTCTCCCTTTATATTAAAAGCTGTGTGTAGGTTGGCTACAATCTCTGTCTCTCTTGCCATTCTTGGGGGTGAATCGCTGTCTGACCTCCCGTGTGTGTGTGTGTGTGTGTGGTGTCTGTGGTCTCCATTAAGCAATGTCCAGAGACACTGTGTCATATGTTGCAGAGGATATGTCCTCTCAGGATGATCCCATTCCATGTAATCAGGATTGCACTGGTTTAGCACAGATTCCAGCAAGGGAGCCTGAGTGGTTATCCTCTATCAAATCTATAATTTCTCAGATTTCAAATAGGGTTGCACAAAATGAATCTGCAACTCAGGCTTTACAGAACTCTATGGCGGTCTGGCCCAGTTCTGGTACATCAGGGCTCCCCGCTGTATATTCACATAAACGTGCTCTTGCACAGATCATGCAGGATGATACCGATACCGATTCTGATACTGCAGACGGTGATGGGGATGTGTTGTGGGGGGCAGCATCTCTTGTAAAAGGGGTGCAGTTGATGATAGAGGCTATTAGGGATGTGTTGAATATTGCTGATACATCACCTGTGCAGGTTGAGGAGGCTTAATTCACTGAAAATAAGAAAACCTTGCTAACCTTCCCTGCGTCAAGGGAATTAAATGCTATTTTTGAAAAAGGCTTGGGAAAACCGGATAAAAACTTCCAGATACCTAAAAGGGTTCTGGTAGCGTTCCCTTTACCGGTAGAGGATAGGAAAAAATGGGAAAACCCGCCTATTGTTGACGTGTCGGTATCCAGACTCTCAAAAAAGGTGGTTTTACCTGTTCCAGGATCTACCGCCTTGAAAGAGCCGGCTGATCGTAAAATTGATAATACGCTCAAATCCATGTACACGGCTTCTGGGGCAATACTACGTCCCACTATTGCCAGTGCTTGGATTGCCAAAGCTATAGTAAAGTGGTCAGGCACGTTACTTGAGGACTTGGATACTATGGATAAATGTGATGTTGAATTGTTTTTACGTAACATTCAGGATTTCGGCAGGATTTCTGGTAGAATCCATGAAAGACCTGGGTTCCATGGCTGCTGGAATTTCTTTCATGTCAGTATCAGCTCGTCGAGAACTGTGGTTGCGCCAGTGGTCTGCCGTCGCGGAATCCAGGAGAAGTGTGGAGACCCTACCCTACACAGGTCAGGCTCTCTTTGGGGAAGCGTTAGATATGTGGATCTCCACGGCTATGGCTGGTAAGTCACCCTTTCTTCCCTCAGCTACACCTGCTCCGAAGAAACCCTTTTCTTCAGTTCTATCACATCCCTTTCGGTCTACCAAGCCCAGAAAGGCCAAGCCGTCCAACACCTTCTTTCGGGGAGGTCATCCCAACTCCAAGAAACCTGCAGCTGCAGGTTCCCAGGAACAGAAACCTGCTTCAGGTACACCAAACTCCTCTGCATGACGGTGGACTGCACGCCCCAGAGGTGGGGCCGGAGGCAGCGAGACTCAGTCATGTCTGGGTGTCCTCCGGCCTGGACCCCTGGGTGCAAGCGATTGTGTCCCAGGGGTACAGGCTGGAATTTCAAAATCTCCCTCCTCACAGATTTTTCAGATCAGGCTTGCCAGCTCTGCTGGCAGACAGGACTGTCCTGCAAGAAGCCATCCAGAAGTTGATGGAGGCACAGGTCATTGTGCCAGTACTGCCTCATATGCAAAACAAAGGTTACTATTTGAACCTTTTCTTGGTACTGAAACCGGATGGTTCGGTCAGGCCCATTCTGAACTTAAAATCACTACAACCCCTTTCTGAGGGAGTTCAAGTTCAAAATGGAGTCTCTAAGGGCAGTGATATCAGATCTGGAGGAGGGGGAATTTCTAGTATCCCTGGATATCAAGGATGCGTACCTCCACATTCCGATTTGGCTGCCGCATCAAGCTTATCTTCGATTCGTCACTTTCAGTTCCAGGCCCTCCCATTCGGCCTCTCCACAGCACCGAGGGTATTCACCAAGGAGATGGTGGAAATGATGATACTCCTTCGCAGACAGGGGGTGAATATAATTCCGTATCTGAACGATCTGTTGATAAAGGCATCATCCAAGGAGAAGCTGTTATGGTCCATAGCACTCATGACCCAGCTACTCAGGGAACATGGTTGGACCATGAATCTCCCAAAATCACATTTGGAACCAACCAGGAGGTTGTCCATTCTGGGAATGATCCTTGACACGAAGGTGCAGAGGGTGTTTCTCCCAGAGGAAAAGGCATTAGTGATTCAAACGATGGTCCGGGAAGTCCTGAAGCCAGCCCGGGTGTCAATTCATCTGTGCATTCACCTTCTGGGGAGATGGTGGCCTCTTACGAGGCTCTGCAGTATGGGAGGTTTCACGCTCTGTCCTTCCAACTGGATCTCCTGGACAAGTGGTCGGGATCCCATCTACACATGCACCAGAGAATACGTCTGTCGCCAAAGGCCAGTATTTCACTCCTCTGGTGGCTGCAATTACCTCACCTTCTGGGGGGCCGCAGGTTCGGGATACAGGACTGGATCCTTCTAACCACGGATGCAAGTCTCCGGGGCTGGAGCGCAGTCACTCAAGGGGTAACCTTCCAAGGAAGGTGGTCAAGTCTGGAAGCCGGCCTGCCGATAAACATTCTGGAACTAAAAGCAGTCTACAATGGTCTTCTCCAAGTGGCCCATCTTCTGAGAAATCGGGCCATTCAAGCGCAGTCGGACAATGTGACAACAGTGGCTTACATAATCCAACAGGGCGGAATGAAGAGCAGAGCTGCAATGGCAGAAAAGCACGCGTTGGCGCTGTCGGCAATCTTCATTCCGGGAGTGGACAACTGGGAAGCGGACTTCCTCAGCAGACACTATCTCCATCCAGGGGAGTGGGGTCTCCGTCCGGAGGTGTTCAAGGAGGTAACAGATCTTTGGGGCGTACCCCAGAACGACATGATGGTCTCTCGTCTCAACAAGAAGCTTCGGCGGTATTGTTCCAGGTCGAGGGACCCACAAGCAGTGGCGATGGACGTCATAGTGACTCCATGGGTGTTCTAGTCGGTGTACGTGTTTCCTCCGCTTCCACTCATCCCAAGAGTTCTATAGCTCATAAGGAGAACAAGGGTTCAAGCGATCCTCATTGCTCCAGACTGGCCAAGAAGGGCTTGGTACGCTGATCTTCTGTATTTACTGCAAGAAGAGCCGAGGCCTCTTCCTCTTCGGGATGACCTGCTGCAGCAGGGGCTGTTCGCCTATCAAGACTTACCGTGGCTACGTTTGATGGCATGAAGGTTGAACGCCTGATACTAGCTCGTAAGGACATTCCGAACAAGGTTATTCCTACCCTGATACAGGCTAGGAAAGGTGTAACGTCTAAACATTACCATCGAATTTGGAAAAAATATGTATCTTGGTGTGAGTCCAAGAAATTTCCTGCGGTGGAGTTTCAACTGGGATGGTTTCTCCTCTTCCTACAAGCCGGTGTGGATATGGGCCTGAGGTTGGGATCTGTGAAGGTCCAGATTTCGGCCCTATCCATTGTCTTCCAGAAACAATTGGCTGCCCTCCCTGAGGTTCAGACCTTTTTGAAGG
This sequence comes from Pseudophryne corroboree, assembly GCF_028390025.1. Lineage (NCBI taxonomy): Eukaryota > Metazoa > Chordata > Amphibia > Anura > Myobatrachidae > Pseudophryne > Pseudophryne corroboree. Next base: position 812,821,339 of record NC_086444.1, on the reverse strand, counting down.
GAGTTCTGCACATCCAACCTCCCTTTGTACCGCCTACGGCGCCTTGGGACCTTAACGTGGTGTTGCAGTTCCTCCAATCGGACTGGTTCGAGCCTCTACAGGAGGTTGAGGTCAAATTTCTTACGTGGAAGGCTGTCACGTTGTTGGCCTTCGCTTCTGCTAGACGTTGGGGGCTTTGTCCTGTAAAAGCCCATACTTGATCTTCCACGAAGATAGGGCTGAACTCCGGACACGTCAGCAGTTACTTCCGAAGGTTGTGTAGGCATTTCATATCAACCAACCTATTGTGGTGCCAGTGGCTACTGACTCCTTAATTTCATCAAAGTCCTTGGATGTTGTAAGGGCTCTGAAAATCTATGTAAGGAGGACTGCTCGTCACAGAAAATCAGACACTCTGTTTGTCCTGTATGATCCCAAGAAAATTGGGTGTCCTGCTTCTAAGCAGACTATCTCTCACTGGATCAGGTTCACTATCCAGCATGCGTATTCTATGGCAGGATTGCCGTGTCTTACGTCTGTCAAGGCCCACTCTACTCATAAGGTGGGGTCTTCCTGGGCGGCTGCCCGGAGTGTCTCGGCATTAGAACTTTGCCGAGCTGCAACTTGGTCTGGGTCGAACACGTTTGCAAAGTTTTACAAGTTCGATACTTTGGCCTCTGGTGATCTGAAGTTCAGTCAATCAATTCTGCAGGAGCCTCCGCGCTCTCCCTCCCGTTCTAGGAGCTTTGGTACATCCCCATGGTACTAATGTGGACCCCAGCATCCTCTAGACAAAGAAAAAATTGTGGCACTTCGCTATAGAGAAGAAACAAGTTGATACTGTACAATGCTGCTGAAAGGAGTGGAGCTACTACCTTGCTCCACTAGATAGAGAACCCAAACACACAAGATTTTTCCCCAGCGCACAGTACAGAATAGAAAGGATTAAATAAAAACTAAATACACTTATTTAGTAAGTGTATTTAGTTTTTATTTAATCCTTTGTATTCTGTGCTGTGCGCTGGGGAAAAATCTTGTGTGTTTGGGCCCAGCATCCTCTAGAACATAAGAGATAGGTTTTTGGTTACCTAACGGTAAATCCTTTTCTCGTAGTCCGTAGAGGATGCTGGGCGCCCGGCCAGCGCTTAGTTTTCCTGCTTTCATTATTTGGTTCAGTACAACTTCGTTTTTGTTGAGTACTGCATTGTTACTTGGTAAGTAATGTTTCAGCGGTTGCTGAGTTTTCAAGCTAAGTTAGCTTGATGTGCCTTGTATGTTTGAGCTGGTGTGAATCTCGCCACTATCTGTGTTAAATCCTTCTCTCGAAGATGTTTGTCTCCTCGGGCACAGTTTCTAGATTGAGTCTGGTAGGAGGGGCATAGAGGTAGGAGCCAGCCCACACTCTCAAACTTTTAAAGTGCCAATGGCTCCTGGTGGACCCATCTATACCCCCATGGTACTAATGTGGACCCCAGCGTCCTCTACGGACTACGAGAAAAGGATTTACCGGTAGGTAACCAAAATCCTATTTTTGTAAGGAAAGCACGGCTAGCAAAGGCATTGTCCTTTTAATTTTCGGGAATAAACACGATAGAAGCGCTGAGTTTTAGAACCTGACACTTACCATGGTATCCATGTAGACCCAATGCGGTTTTGGACAATCAAAATGGCTGGATATCGCGATTAATGACAGATGGTCATTATGACGGTATGCAATTAGAGGCCGTTTTGAACAGACAAAATTGGACCTGTGATTGTGTGAAAACACATGGGATCGTGGATAAACCCCAGATCCCATGTGTTATCACGGCTCCCGCAGGCCACTTATCACGGATTATGCTTCGGGTGCCTGAGGTTTGTTGTAATCAGACTAATTATTTGGGTTAACTTCGGAGAAGCAGACACAGAAAATTAAGTATTGCTCTTTGCTGGCTCTGTCCTTTTCGGGATAGAGCTTAATGCCGTCATAGCAGATTCATCAGCAGGAACGAGTGCTTTCCTTCTGGTCAAGATGACGAAACCAAGAAGGCCACTGGTAATGGTCATTTTAGGTCTTGGTAAATACAGGGTAGCCTCTTTCAGAGGTTATTCTGGTGGTTCCCATGGTAGTCACCAAGGGGGCAGGTGTCTTGGCTCCAAGCCTTCTTACAAGCTGTAAACATGATGGAGCCATCCCCACCTAGTCTGTTCTGTAGTGTGGGCCAGTCTGCTTTGATTTTAGGACCAGTGGAGAGCTGCTTCTTCAGTGTGTTGGGTTTGTTTTATCATATCCTTGCAGAGTGCCAGTGTCTAGCTTGTTCTGTGCTGTGGATTTTTCCCAAAAACTATCACATAATTTGGAGGTTATACAGCTCTTGGTGTTCAAGGCAGAAGGTAGACCATTCGGAGTTTAAGTTGGCTTGCATCTTGTCATTCTTTCAAGATGACCTGAAAAGTGGCTTGAAGCTGGCTTCGCTGAAGGTGCAAAATTCAACTTTCTCCTTATTCTTTTCAAGGAAGTTGTCTTTCATTATTGAAGTTTACATGTTCCTTCAAGATGAATTGTATATTTGATCAGTTTATGTTCCACTGGTTGAGCCTTGGGACCTTAATTTTGTTATATTGGCTTTGCAGATGCCATTCCTTGAGCTGCTTAATTCCGTGAACTTCAAATACATCACCTGGAAGGTGTCATTTTTATTGGTCATCTCTTAAGCCATGTATCTGAATTGGCAACCTTATCATGTAGATATTGCATTGGGCTATAACGTGTGTTAGATACTCTTTTTAGATGAAGATGATGTTCAGAATTCATAGAAATTAGTGTTCATTCTAACACCGTGCACTTGTCACAACCCATGCATTTCCTCTTTCCTTCCTGGGGAGCAACTCTCTGCTCTGGTGTTTCTACCACACCTTGGTTTGTATCTCAGCATTGAGATACAGACCAGAGTGTGATAGACGCACCAGAGCAAAGAGCGACACCACAGGCAGGAAAAAGAAACTACATGGGCTGTGACAGGTGCAGGGTGCTAGAATATACACTACCAATCAAGACATTGCAATTCCTGCATTGCTCCAGGAATTTGCTTCAAAGCAGTAGAGTTAAGGTATCCCTATTTTTATGTAAAAAAAATACACAAAAGACATGGCAACCAAACAACCTGGACAGGTGGATCATGTCTACTATTTGGTCCTCAGATTACGCATTCATCAAATTCTGAAGCTGCATGTATTTGTGAATAATGATGCCAGTTTTGGGTGAAAAGTTATGAGCGCAACTTTGGTTGAGAGTACCCACCCCTACGGGCAGCTTTGGAAAGTCCCTATGGGTGCCAGTGATCCCTAGAATGGATGTAAGAAAATATAGTTTTTTTTTATGCTCACTGTACAGTATATCTTGGGCACACTGCACTTCTACTCTTTATTGTGCACTCTGGGGTATATATTTACTAAGGTACAGTTTATAAAAGTGGAGATGTTGCCCATACTGTAGCAACCAATCAGATTGTACTGATCTAGCACCATCTAGGACATAATATATAGAATCTGGTTGCTATGGACAACATCTCCACTTCTATAAACCCACACCTTCAGTAAATATACCTATCTGTATCTGTTCTTGGGTTTGAGTGTTTGATTAGCATCTCCTATAGCAGTGATTTTCAACCTTTTTTTACTTGCGGCACACCAAACAATATTTTAAAATTGCCAAGGCACACCAGAACTCGAGGACATACACTGAGACTGGAGGGGGGAAGGTTCAGGGGAAATTTAAGGAAAAATTACTTCACAGAAAGGGTAGTGGATAAGTGGAATAGCCTCCCATCAGAGGTGGTAGAGGCTAAGACTGTAGAGCAATTTAAACATGCTTGGGATAGGCATATGAATATCCTTACAAAGAATTAAGGTTCAAAAAGGGTTGAGATTACCTAAAGGATAAAAAAAAGGGGCAGACTAGATGGGCCAAGTGGTTCTTATCTGCCGTCAAATTCTATGTTTCTATCAGTTCCCCCACAGAAAAAAACAAACATAAAAACACACATTGGCCCTCACAGTAATAAAAAATCCACACATACATTGGCCTACACAGAAAAAACAATCACATTGCTCTCCACATAAATCATGTTGCTCCTTACATACTGTAAATCCTATTGCTCCCCACATAAATCAATCACATTGCTCCCCACATAAATCCTATTGCTCCCCACATGAATTATTCACATTGTTCCCCCCATAAATCCATAAATCCTATTGCTCCCCACAGGAGAAGTAACATAACAAATATTAGCCCCTACCGGTCAGCTGTCCTCCTCCCTGTCCCTTAGTGGCGGGGGTTGTTCATAGTGGAGTGCTGCGAATACTGAGCAGCGGGCAGTCGGGCAGGTGTGGATGTGGGTGGGCAAGGAAAGCCATGGATGCAGGCGGGAACTGGAAGTTGTGTATGCAGGCGGATGGGCTGGCTGGGTGGTGAGTTGCGGCAGCTGTGACCTATGATATCACACTGCCGCGTCATCAAGGTACAGGTCACAGCCGGAGCATGAATGATCCTGTAAGAAGAGCCCGGGCCAACAGTTCACTCTGAAGGTGCAGGAAGCTGCTCTGGCTCCGCGGGACACCTTGCAACTGGTCGTGGCACACAGCACACTGGTTGACAAAGCCTGTCCTATAGGCTTTGTTAAGATTATACTGATTCTCTTGGATCCATAGGGCCTGATGGGATGTAAACAAAAAACTGCAACAAACGAGCGCCTAATCATCAAAAATAAAAAGTGAAAACCAATGCGTGTTTCATAGAATTAAATAATCACAATTTTAAGTTCCCGATAGTCTGCGCTTGCCGGAATACTATGTGTAGTATTGTGGTGATAGCATAGAAAAAGAACAAACGGCTGCGCTGAATATCAGGAACGAAACATAATGTACAGAGAGCCAACGTAAAAAATAACAATGTTTATTAATAAAACATATAAAAAGATTAATTATCAAATAACCGGTGAATAATATATATAAATATATATAAGAACAATCACTAGACGTGAACTAGTGGTATATTGTAATAACTCAGCTTATTGGGGTGAAAAGTTCCGTGATTCACTTGTTAGATAGTTGATAAATACCAGGTGTGTTGGTAGGATCCTAATGAATTAAAAGTCCCTCAGTTGAAATTGATATTCAATACCTTTCCAAAATGGGCTGGTAAGAGCCGAGCGTCCTCGGCTTCAATGTCCTGCAATGCCCATATACGCTGTGCAGCGGAAAGGAATGGACCGTCTCTCTCACAACCCGGTCGTGGCGGCGTGTGCGCTGAAGCCGCTAATGTCGGATGCTGTAGACGGAGGGTGCAGCGGGGACCAAGGAACACCTGGAAGATTTCACCTGAGCTGAGTGTGGATAGGGGCGGGTCCTGACGCGTTTCGTCACGTTCACGTGACTTTCTCAAAGGTAGAAAGTCACGTGAACGTGACGAAACGCGTCAGGACCCGCCCCTATCCACACTCAGCTCAGGTGAAATCTTCCAGGTGTTCCTTGGTCCCCGCTGCACCCTCCGTCTACAGCATCCGACATTAGCGGCTTCAGCGCACACGCCGCCACGACCGGGTTGTGAGAGAGACGGTCCATTCCTTTCCGCTGCACAGCGTATATGGGCATTGCAGGACATTGAAGCCGAGGACGCTCGGCTCTTACCAGCCCATTTTGGAAAGGTATTGAATATCAATTTCAACTGAGGGACTTTTAATTCATTAGGATCCTACCAACACACCTGGTATTTATCAACTATCTAACAAGTGAATCACGGAACTTTTCACCCCAATAAGCTGAGTTATTACAATATACCACTAGTTCACGTCTAGTGATTGTTCTTATATATATTTATATATATTATTCACCGGTTATTTGATAATTAATCTTTTTATATGTTTTATTAATAAACATTGTTATTTTTTACGTTGGCTCTCTGTACATTATGTTTCGTTCCTGATATTCAGCGCAGCCGTTTGTTCCTTTTCCTGATGGGATGTAGAGAGTATGGTCTAGTTAGGAACAAGTTTTAGTTTCATGTGCTGGCTCCTCACATTGCTCTCTATACCCTATGATTGCTTCATTCCCACAGATGAAGTCAAATAAGCGTATTTAACCATGAGTACCAAAAACCTTATTTTCCCTGCCCACCTGCATTCATACAGTTCTGCATTGTATAACTCCAAAACGACTTTTTAAGAGCACATTACTTTCATAGACAAATTAATTGTGTGGGTTAGACCATGCATATCCTCTTGCTTGCAGTTTGTGTCTGGTGTCGAAAATGATGTATAATGCAACTTTGACTCACACATTTAATAGCATGTACTATTTAACTGTTTATTGTAGTACAGTATGTGCTTGATGCGTTTTGTCCAAATATGTGCCAAGGTGGTTTGCAAGTAAACTCCTAAGTGGCCACTTGAAATACTGGGTGATATTCATATTATAACAGACTCCTCTCTATTAAGAATATTTAAGATTACATCTTTTTAAGGCTTGTACTCCTGGGCATTTATTATGAGCTTCCTAGTTACCAGCCCGTCAAAATGACAGAACAACATAACCGTAAGGTCAGCACCGGCGGCAGTGTGCGGCCGATCAGATCAACCCTTGAATTGCTCCGTCATGCGCCATCTAGTGGCCGCAGGTGCACAAATTACTTGATTCCCTCCAGAGAGGTGTGGAAAATGAAAATGAACCGGTACATAATCCCTTTCTAACTAAAGTTTCTAAGGATTTGCTTTTTGCAAATGCTGAAGCTGCCTGCAGCATCCGAAAGCATAAATCCTTGTAAAATATAAAGGGGTGCTATGGGAGCGTTCTTTAAGTACCTGGTGTTCTATACTGCAAGGAAGCTTTGAGAACACACTTCAAACGCTCTGTTCATAGCAAGAGTAAGCTACTGTATAAGCTTTTGTCTATATTTTAACAGGGTTTTTTTTTTTTTTTTTAATAACTCCATGGTATATGATACCTTTAAAAGCTGAGGGAGCCAAAATAGTTAATTGCAGCATATCTCATGTTCCAATTAAGTCATTTGATTAAATTCATGTTGCTACATTGTGGCTTGGGACGTATTTACATATGTCGTGCCAGAAAGCTCTGCAGCAAGCATGTACACGGTTAAAAATACATGCAGACATGTTGCAACAGACATCACCTGTGCTGTGAAAACAGTACCTTAATTAACCTCTAATTATGTCTAGTGTGCTACACTTGCATTTGTCTGAGATGTCAAGTATTAATCTCCTCAGAATGTTGAATAACATTTAGAGAAAACATTTAGTCTGAAATCTTAGTATTGGATTTCTGAGAATGTATCCGTTTTCACAGGATGGTCATGTCAGATGTTTGTTATTACAACATTTCACATGCCAACTTTACCGTGCAAATATTTCATAGCCCCCTTTATCACTAACAGAACAAAGCCATGGTATCTTCTGCATTCATACTGTATAATTAATGCTGTAGTTCCACATGCAAAGCTGGTTTCAACCACATAAAGGAAATTATATGGGGTTCTGTACAATAATAAAGATTTGTCTAGCTGACTTTAAGTTAAAATAAAAAGGGACCGTTCTATCTTCCCCATAGTTACTAATCTTACTTATTATACCCCTTTCACACAGAAAGGCAAAGTCGCGGGTGAAGACGTTCTACCCAATCATTTTCTGTAAAACACGGGTCCTTTTTCTGTGTGAAAGGGTCAACCGGGGTTGAAATTCCCGGGACTTCGATACAGGAATTTTCCAGGGTTGGTGACCCAGGAATTTCGACCCAGGTTGACCCTTTCACACAGACCAAATACCTGTGTTGATCTGCAAATTACTGGGTAGAAATTCTTGACCCGGTAATTTGCATGTCTGTGTGAAAGGGGGGTCAGACAGGGACCGGCAAAACTACCCGGCACTAAAATGCCAGGTAAAAGCCGGGATTTTCAGACATTTCTGTCTGAAAAGGGTATTAACTATCAGGATACCTGCTGAATCTTTTCCTATATGTTAGTCAGGACATGATAGGAAGAGATATTTATAAATGTTAAATTTATAGAGTCTGAAATACTTGGAAATATATAATATGCCATTGTGTTAGAAAATGTTAATTTCTCTATCGTCCTAGTGGATGCTGGGGTTCCTGAAAGGACCATGGGGAATAGCGGCTCCGCAGGAGACAGGGCACAAAAAGTAAAGCTTTATGATCAGGTGGTGTGTACTGGCTCCTCCCCCTATGACCCTCCTCCAAGCCTCAGTTAGGTTTTTGTGCCCGTCCGAGAAGGGTGCAATCTAGGTGGCTCTCCTAAAGAGCTGCTTAGAAAAGTTTAGCTTAGGTTTTTTATTTTACAGTGAGTCCTGCTGGCAACAGGATCACTGCAACGAGGGACTTAGGGGAGAAGAAGTGAACTCACCTGCGTGCAGGATGGATTGGCTTCTTTGGCTACTGGACATTAGCTCCAGAGGGACGATCACAGGTACAGCCTGGATGGTCACCGGAGCCTCGCCGCCGGCCCCCTTGCAGATGCTGAAAAGAGAAGAAGGTCCAGAATCGGCGGCAGAAGACTCCTCAGTCTTCTTAAGGTAGCGCACAGCACTGCAGCTGTGCGCCATTGCTCTCAGCACACTTCACACGGCAGTCACTGAGGGTGCAGGGCGCTGGGGGGGGGCGCCCTGGGAAGCAATGTAAACCTATTTTTTGGCATAAAATACCTCACATATAGCCTCCGGGGGCTATATGGAGATATTTAACCCCTGCCAGAATCCGTTAAAGAGCGGGAGACGAGCCCGCCGAAAAAGGGGCGGGGCCTATCTCCTCAGCACACAGCGCCATTTTCCTCACACAGCTCCGCTGGTCAGGAAGGCTCCCAGGCTCTCCCCTGCACTGCACTACAGAAACAGGGTAAAACAAGAGAGGGGGGGCAAAATTGTGGCAAAATTATATATATTAAAGCAGCTATATAGGGAGCACTTATTATAAGGCTATCCCTGTCATATATAGCGCTTTTGGTGTGTGCTGGCAAACTCTCCCTCTGTCTCCCCAAAGGGCTAGTGGGGTCCTGTCTTCTTTAAGAGCATTCCTTGTGTCTGCTGTGTGTCGGTACGTGTGTGTCGACATGTATGAGGACGATATTGGTGTGGAGGCGGAGCAATTGCCAAATATGGGGATGTCACCCCCTAGGGAGTCGACACCAGAATGGATGGCTTTATTTATGGAATTACGGGATAGTGTCAACACGCTAAAGCAGTCGTTTGACGACATGAGACGGCCGGACAATCAATCAGCACCTGTCCAGGCGCCTCAAACACCGTCAGGGGCTGTAAAACGCCCGTTACCTCAGTCGGTCGACACGGACCCAGACACAGGCACTGATTCCAGTGGCGACGGTGACGAATCAACCGTATTTTCCAGTAGGGCCACACGTTATATGATTTTGGCAATGAAGGAGGCGTTACATATTGCTGATACTACAGGTACCACAAAACAGGGTATTATGTGGGGTGTGAAAAAACTACCTATAGTTTTTCCTGAATCAGATGAATTAAATGAGGTGTGTGATGAAGCGTGGGTTGCCCCCGATAAAAAACTGCTAATTTCAAAGAAGTTATTGGCTTTATACCCTTTCCCGCCAGAGGTTAGGGCGCGCTGGGAAACACCTCCTAGGGTGGACAAGGCGCTCACACGCTTATCAAAACAAGTGGCGTTACCCTCTCCTGAGACGGCCGCACTTAAAGATCCAGCAGATAGGAGGATGGAAAATATCCAAAAAAGTATATACACACATACAGGTGTTATACTACGACCAGCTATAGCGACAGCCTGGATGTGCAGTGCTGGGGTAGCTTGGTCAGAGTCCCTGATTGAAAATATTGATACCCTGGATAGGGACAATGTTTTACTGTCTTTAGAGCAAATAAAGGATGCGTTTCTTTATATGCGTGATGCACAGAGGGATATTTGCACACTGGCATCACGGGTAAGTGCTATGTCCATTTCGGCCAGAAGAAGTTTATGGACGCGACAGTGGTCAGGTGATGCGGACTCAAAACGGCATATGGAAGTTTTGCCGTATAAAGGGGAGGAGTTATTTGGTGTTGGTCTATCGGATTTGGTGGCCACGGCTACAGCCGGGAAATCCACCTTTTTACCTCAAGTCACTCCCCAACAGAAAAAGACACCGACTTTTCAGCCGCAGCCCTTTCGTTCCTTTAAAAACAAGAGAGCAAAGGGATATTCATATCTGCCACGAGGCAGAGGAAAGGGGAAGAGACTGCAACAGGCAGCTCCTTCCCAGGAACAGAAGCCCTCCCCCGCTTCTACAAAAGCCTCAGCATGACGCTGGGGCTTCTCAAGCGGACTCGGGGGCGGTGGGGGGTCGTCTCAAGAATTTCAGCGCGCAGTGGGCTCACTCGCAGGTAGATCCCTGGATCCTGCAGATAATATCTCAGGGTTACAGGTTGGAACTAGAGACGTCTCCACCTCGCCGTTTCCTGAAGTCTGCTTTACCAACGTCCCCCTCCGACAGGGTGACGGTCTTGGAAGCCATTCACAAGCTGTACTCTCAGCAGGTGATAGTCAAGGTACCCCTTTTACAACAAGGAAAGGGGTATTATTCCACTCTATTTGTGGTACCGAAGCCGGATGGCTCGGTAAGACCTATTCTAAATCTGAAATCCTTGAACCTGTACATAAAAAAGTTCAAGTTCAAGATGGAGTCACTCAGAGCGGTGATAGCGAACCTGGAAGAAGGGGACTTTATGGTATCCTTGGACATCAAGGATGCGTATCTCCACGTTCCAATTTACCCCTCACACCAGGGGTACCTCAGGTTCGTCGTACAGAACGGTCACTATCAGTTTCAGACGCTGCCGTTTGGATTGTCCACGGCACCTCGGGTCTTTACCAAGGTAATGGCCGAGATGATGATTCTTCTTCGAAGAAAAGGCGTATTAATTATCCCATACTTGGACGATCTCCTAATAAGGGCAAGGTCCAGAGAACAGCTAGAGATGGGACTAGCACTGTCTCAAGAAGTGCTAAAGCAGCACGGGTGGATTCTGAATATTCCAAAATCCCAGTTAATTCCGACAACACGTCTGCTGTTCTTAGGGATGATTCTGGACACGGTTCAGAAAAAGGTTTTTCTCCCGGAGGAAAAAGCCAAGGAGTTATCCGAACTTGTCAGGAACCTCCTAAAACCAGGAAAGGTGTCTGTACATCAATGCACAAGAGTCCTGGGAAAAATGGTGGCTTCTTACGAAGCAATTCCATTCGGCAGATTCCACGCAAGAGTTTTCCAGAGGGATCTGCTGGACAAATGGTCAGGGTCGCATCTTCAGATGCACCAGCGGATAACCCTGTCTCCAAGGACAAGGGTATCTCTTCTGTGGTGGTTGCAGAGTGCTCATCTATTGGAGGGCCGCAGATTCGGCATACAGGATTGGATCCTGGTGACCACGGACGCCAGCCTGAGAGGCTGGGGAGCAGTCACACAAGGAAGAAACTTCCAGGGCGTGTGGTCGAGCCTGGAAACGTCTCTTCACATAAACATTCTGGAACTAAGAGCAATCTACAATGCTCTAAGCCAGGCAGAACCTCTGCTTCAAGGAAAACCGGTGTTGATCCAGTCGGACAACATCACGGCAGTCGCCCATGTAAACAGACAGGGCGGCACAAGAAGCAGGAGTGCAATGGCAGAAGCTGCAAGGATTCTTCGCTGGGCGGAGAATCATGTGATAGCACTGTCAGCAGTGTTCATCCCGGGAGTGGACAACTGGGAAGCAGACTTCCTCAGCAGACACGACCTTCACCCGGGAGAGTGGGGACTTCATCCAGAAGTTTTCCACATGCTTGTAACCCGTTGGGAAAGACCAATGGTGGACATGATGGCGTCTCGCCTCAACAAAAAACTGGACAGGTATTGCGCCAGGTCAAGAGATCCGCAGGCAATAGCTGTGGACGCGCTGGTAACGCCTTGGGTGTACCAGTCGGTGTATGTGTTTCCTCCTCTGCCTCTCATACCAAAAGTATTGAGAATTATACGGCAAAGAGGCGTAAGAACGATACTAGTGGCTCCGGATTGGCCAAGAAGGACTTGGTACCCGGAACTTCAAGAGATGATCACGGAGGATCCGTGGCCTCTACCTCTGAGAAGGGACCTGCTTCAGCAGGGTCCCTGTCTGTTTCAAGACTTACCGCGGCTGCGTTTGACGGCATGGCGGTTGAACGCCGGATCCTAAAGGGAAAAGGCATTCCGGAAGAAGTCATTCCTACCTTGATTAAAGCAAGGAAGGAAGTAACCGCGCAACATTATCACCGCATTTGGCGAAAATATGTTGCGTGGTGCGAGGATCGGAGTGCTCCGACGGAGGAATTTCAACTGGGTCGATTCCTACATTTCCTGCAATCAGGATTGTCTATTGGTCTCAAATTGGGATCTATTAAGGTTCAAATTTCGGCCCTGTCGATTTTCTTCCAGAAAGAATTGGCTTCAGTTCCTGAAGTCCAGACCTTTGTTAAGGGAGTACTGCATATACAGCCCCCTGTGGTGCCTCCAGTGGCACCGTGGGATCTCAATGTTGTTTTGGACTTTCTCAAATCTCATTGGTTTGAACCACTAAAAAATGTGGATTTGAAATATCTCACATGGAAAGTGACCATGCTACTAGCCCTGGCTTCGGCCAGGAGAGTGTCAGAACTGGCAGCTTTATCTTACAAAAGCCCATATCTGATTTTCCATTCGGACAGGGCAGAACTGTGGACTCGTCCGCATTTTCTCCCTAAGGTGGTGTCAGCATTTCATCTGAACCAGCCTATTGTAGTGCCTGCGGCTACAAGCGACTTGGAGGACTCCAAGTTGTTGGACGTTGTCAGAGCTTTAAAAATATACATTTCAAGGACAGCTGGAGTCAGGAAATCTGACTCACTGTTTATACTATATGCTCCCAACAAGTTGGGCGCTCCTGCGTCTAAGCAGACTATTGCGCGCTGGATTTGTAGTACGATTCAGCTTGCACATTCTGTGGCAGGCCTGCCACAGCCAAAATCGGTAAATGCCCACTCCACAAGGAAGGTGGGTTCTTCTTGGGCGGCTGCCCGAGGGGTCTCGGCATTACAACTCTGCCGAGCGGCTACGTGGTCGGGGGAGAACACGTTTGTAAAATTCTACAAATTTGATACCCTGGCTAAGGAGGACCTGGAGTTCTCTCATTCGGTGCTGCAGAGTCATCCGCACTCTCCCGCCCGTTTGGGAGCTTTGGTATAATCCCCATGGTCCTTTCAGGAACCCCAGCATCCACTAGGACGATAGAGAAAATAAGAATTTACTTACCGATAATTCTATTTCTCGGAGTCCGTAGTGGATGCTGGGCGCCCATCCCAAGTGCGGATTATCTGCAATAATTGTACATAGTTAGTTATTGTTACCTAAATCGGGTTATTGTTGTAGGGAGCCATCTTTCAGAGGCTCCTCTGTTATCATACTGTTAACTGGGTTTAGATCACAGGTTGTACGGTGTGATTGGTGTGGCTGGTATGAGTCTTACCCGGGATTCATAAATCCTTCCTTATTGTGTACGCTCGTCCGGGCACAGTATCCTAACTGAGGCTTGGAGGAGGGTCATAGGGGGAGGAGCCAGTACACACCACCTGATCATAAAGCTTTACTTTTTGTGCCCTGTCTCCTGCGGAGCCGCTATTCCCCATGGTCCTTTCAGGAACCCCAGCATCCACTACGGACTCCGAGAAATAGAATTATCGGTAAGTAAATTCTTATTTTATGGCAGTTTAACCACTTGCCTGGCATGGTCGCATCAGATGCAGCCAGTCAGATAAGCAGTGTAAACGGCGGCAGGGAAGGGAAACTTCCCTCCGCTGCTGCTCTCCCTCTGCTTCCCTGCATCCTCCCCCACTGATTGCCATACTGCTGATCGGTCAGCACGGCAGGCCCCCCCACCCACCCAGCAGCTGCAGGCAATGGCAGCCGCTGGGAACGTGTAAAGTTTACTTTAACATGTACCTGCCAGCAGTGGGTCCAAGTCTATTTACAGGAAGTCTTCCAATTTACCCTATGCACAGTCTTAAACCAAAATCTTCCCTTTGTTCTACCTGTCCAAAATAATGAAATGTGCATGTCAAGTATTGATGCCGGTTGTATAGGAATGGTGGAATACTATGGGTTATATTTAATAACTGTCGGAAGCTGCCGTCTTGTCAGAAAGTCGGCAGCTTCCGACAGTTTTAGGTCGGAAGGGGTTCGGACCTATTCATTAGGGCTCCGTTTATTCTGACAAGTCAGGAAACCTGATCAGCGTGCATTGTCGGAAGCGGGGCCAAACCCGACAGGTTTTAGCCACGTTTCCAACAAACTCAATCCGACTTGAAAACAAGTCGGATTGAGGTGAGGAGACGGGGAGCAGTGCGGCGGGCTACGGGCAAGGCACCTATCATACCCGGCCAGGCACCTCTCTCCCTGCAGCGCCGCCGCCACAGACATCACCCTCCGCCGGCCGCCGCTGGAAGCTCCCACCGCCGCACGCAGCCGCATAACTCCGCCCGCAGCAGCCCATCTCCCCCCGCCGCTGACAGCAGCGGCAGGATAGGACCCCGAGTACGGCCAAATCCGACAGTAGGATTTGGCCATCCATTGAATAGGGGTTGTCGGGTCCATTCCGACAACTGCATGTCGGAATGGACCCGACTCTTATTGAATATACCCCTATCTGCGCAAGTCCTTTTTATAGCACAGGCAAGATGGATGGAGAAGTTCAGAAGAGAGTGAAATTAAATGTGCATCCGTTGATTAAACTAGTACCCTTACTAGTCAGATAAACATAACCGTAAAACTCTTGGCGCAGCATATGTAAAGAAATTATAGAAGTGCAGAACTATATATTTATACAAAATCTGCAATAAAAAATGATGATCAAATAAAATGATGTTCCATATAAAACATTAAAAAACAACCAACAAGAAGCAGATGCCTGATCAGCAATAATTGTCCCGGGACCTGTTATCCCACATCAAATAGGCTCCGTGCCAAATGGTATAGTCCCTAAACAATTCCCAGCAGTGCCGTCCCTGTTGTTCCACGCTGAATAGGCTCAGTCCCAAACGGTGTACTCCCAGAATAAATCCCAGAGAATAAATGTATAGCCCTTCTTGAATGTAATAAATGCCTCCTTCACCTAAATCTTAATAGTGCTCACGCCTGGCCCCTTCTTTCAATCAGGTGGGCAGTGTGCGGCGGTGTTCGGTGGCAATGCTTTCCAATAATGAGCGCTTTAACCATACATCCTCCTTTGGCCAGGTCCACGTTTCTTTTCCCTGCTGTTGTCCTCGGAATGTTTAGGGACTATACCATTTGGCACTGAGCCTATTTGATGTGGGATAACAGGTTGGATAGGAAGTGGGATAACTAAGTTGTTTAGCATTAGCTGCTTCGACTACCCTTTTTTTTTAAATGTTCAAATATAGCAAGAAATAATTTAGCAAATTAAACAGCATTTCATTTTAAATATTTGACTGTATAGGTGAGCCAGTGGACCAGGCTCTGTGAGATCAGCATCCCATTAGCTGTGGAGTCCTTCTTGAAAGAGCCATCTGCCATCATTCCCCTGGAAGTTCTACAGCTAGAGAGAAAGTTAGGAGAGCCGGTCAGAGTTCACAATGATGACAAGATACGACGTCAAAAGATGAAGCAGCAAATAAAGTCAAATGCAGTTACAGACAAAGATGAAATACAGACGGAACCCTCACAAAGTAGCCATAAGCAGCCTCCCAGCTTGGAATTACAAGCAGCTCTGTCTAAACTGAGTGTTCAAGAAACCGTATCAAGAACCACAAGAGAGCCCGCCAACATCAGGAAAACAAATACTGCAGACCTCCCTCCCCTTGAACATGTGTTTGTTGAAGGCCTCTACTTTACTCTTACTGATGTTGTCCTATTGCCATGTATCCATCAGTTCCTGGTAAGACATTTAAGAATTTGTTCTTCATTTAAAGAATTGTTTAGGTATTCGTTTTGCCAAAAATATGAAAATATGTGTCTGAGCTACAAGAATTTAACATTAAAACAAAATCCTCACTTGTTTTTGGAGATGCTTAAAAGTTTATCAATAGAAAAAAAAAGTACTGTTTAGTGATATAATTCATGTTTAGCTTATTAGCTTTTCTCTTACTGGGGAACTGTACTTTAGTACCATGGGGTATAGATCGGGTACACTGGAGCCTGGCACTTTAAAAACCTATAGTGTGTGTATGTGTGTGCTGGCTCCTCCCCTCTATGCCCCTCCTACCAGACTCCGTTTCGAAAAATGTGCCCAATGAGCCGGGTGCATTTCTCTGGAACTCTTTATTTTTTATTTTATTTATTTTCAGGTAGTACTGGTTGGCAACCAGTCTACCTGCTTCGTGGGACTTATAGGGGGGACCGAACCAACCTCCTGTGGATTAATGGTTCGTAATCCCAGTTGACAGGACACTGAGCTTCTGAGGTGCTGTTTCACACACCATACTGTGTGTGCCCACGCCAGCAGCTAACCGCCACCCTCTTAACAGATGTCGAAGATAGTCAGGTGCAGTGAGTGTTAACACCGGGGTCCCGGTTAGCGGGTCCCCGGTGCGATTTGGTGACGTGACATGGCGGTCACAGACCACGAGCTGTGGTGCCCGCCACGGACTACACTGGCTCAGTGTGCTTATGCACCACAGTGCTCCCTGTTATTAGGCTTTGTGTGTACTGTTTCTGCTAATTCAGCCAGTTTAAGCATTTGTGGGACCGCTAGCCATTACAGGGGCGGGGCTTCCCAGAAAGAGGGACCAGAGACGGGAAGGCGCCATTTCCTGCCGCTGCGGATCATCAAGGCTGCATGCACGCTGATCCTCCACGGACCCACACTGTTGCAGACTCTGTACTGGTACCAGGGGGTCATAGCAGGGGGAAAGCACATCAGCGGTAGCACCGCCGCACATCTATAAGGTGATACACATATTTTTACACACTGCTGTGTTCTGTGTGCTGGTCTCCGTTTCTCTGTGTCACTCCAGGGGCTCCCTAGGGTCTGTGTGGAGGTGTTTTTTCAGTGAGTTGCGCTGCATTACAGTTTTGTACACTATGTCTGTTGACATGGTTATGTGTGCTGATTGTAACTCTACCCCTTCTTCAGCGGGGTCCCTCATGTGTGAACAGTGTTCCTTATCTCCACAGGGACACAGTTCACAGGCACCTGACTGGCTAGATGCTTTTAAAAGCATGATTCAGAATGTGAATTCAGAATTAGCTGCTGCTAAAAAGGAGAGACAGGTGTTAAAACAGTCTATTGATTGTATGGCCAAAGCAGCGGATACCAGAAAGGCTTCTTAGCCCCCTCTGTTGGTTTCACATAAACGCGTACTGCCACAGGTGCTCCAGTCTGATTCTGATTAGCCTGATGTGGATGATGATATGGATGAGGACAGCTCTCTGTCCCCCGGGGTGGAGGCCCTCATTTATGCTGTAAGAGAGGTTCTTCACATACCAGATCAGGAAGCAGAACCAGATGAGGAGTTGTACTTTAATGTTAGACCCAAAACCTCAGCCACTTTTACTGTGTCTAAGGAATTAAACTTCCTGGCCAGGGAGGCATGGATAAACCCTGACAAGATATTTGAAACTCCTCAGAGGTTTTTATCTACTTTTCCCCTCCCAGCTGAGGACAGGAAGGTATGGGAAAAACCCCCGTCAGTCGATACGTCTGTGTCCAGATTGTCTAAGAAATTGGTACTACCGGTGCCAGGGGCTATATCCCTTAAAGACCCTGCTGACCGTAAAATTGAGACCACTCTCAAGGCGATATATACAGCAGTGGGCATAGTTTGTGGGTGGATTTCTAGGGCAGTAGTCAAGAGGTCCGATAATATTAATAATGGATTAAACACTGTGCCCCAGGATGAGGTCATTACTCTGCTGCAGCACATACAGGATGCTGCAAATTTTATGAGCAAGGCTATAAAGGAATTGTGTAAGATAAATGGCCGCACTACTGCTATGGCAGTTTCGGCATGCAGAGATCTGTGGTTACGTCAATGGTCAGCTGACGCTGATTCCAAAAAGGGTGTAGAAAACCTTCCCTTCACAGGTGATGCCTTGTTTGGGGACGAATTAAATAAAGGGATCTCCCAGGCAATGGCAGGTAAGTCTACCTATCTGCTGTCGGCTTCGCCACCTGCTAGACGTTCTTACACAGGACTCTCCTTGCAGTCCTTTTGTGTGGCAAGGTTCAGAGGCAGAGGCCGAGGGGTCTCCATCACTCCAAGAGGATCTCGTGGTAAGTCCTGTAAACCTGCAACTGCTGCATCCCGGGACCAGACACCCGGATCTCCTGCCGCTAAGCCTCTCGCGTGAAGGTTGGCCCCAGCAGCAAGGAGACTTTCAGGTAGGTGCTCGCCTTCAACACTTCACCCACGTGTGGGCAAAGTCCTGCCGGGATCCTTTGGTGAGGGACCTCATTTCCCTGGGATACTGGCTGGAATTTCAAGCACTTCCTCCTCCCAGATTTTTAAAATCGGGCTTACCGGTTTTGCCGCAGCAAAAGTTACCTTGCAAGAGACTACTCAAAAACTTTTGCAGACAGGGGTGGTGGTTCCGGTACCACCTCCGTTACACAACAGGGGTTTTTACTCCAGTCTTTTTGTCGTTACAAAACCAGACGGTTCGTTGCGACCCATTTTAAACCTGAAGTCTCTAAGGGGGTAATTCTGAGTTGATCGCAGCAGGAACTTTGTTAGCAGTTGGGCAAAACCATGTGCACTGCAGCGGGGGGTGGCGGGCAGATATAACATTTGCAGAGAGAGTTAGATTTGGGTGGGTTATTTTGTTTTTGTACAGGGTAAATACTGGCTGCTTTATTTTTACACTGCAATTTAGATTGCAGATTGAACACACCCCACCCAAATCTAACTCTCTCTGCACATGTTATATCTGCCTCCCCTGCAGTGCACATGGTTTTGCCCAACTGCTAACAAAGTTCCTGCTGCGATCAACTCAGAATTACCCCCTAAACCCGTATCTGCGGGAGTTCAAGTTCAAGATGGAATCCCTGCGGTGTCCGGTCTGGAGGAGGGGGAATTCCTGGTATCCATAGATGTCAAGGATGCTTACCTACACATTCCCATGTGGCCCCCTCATCAGGCTTACCTCAGGTTCGCCATCTTGGATGACCATTTCCAGTTTCAGGTCTTGCCCTTTGGCCTGTCTACCACTCCGAGGTTCTTCACCAAAGTCATGGTGGAGAAGATGCTGCAGCTGGGCATGTTGGGAGTCAACATAGTCCCCTACTTGGACGATCTCCCGATAAAGGCTATGTCCAGGGAGCGTCTACTGCACAGCATCGATCTGATGACTTGCCTGCTTACGGATCATGGGTGGATCCTAAATTCTCACCTGTTCCTGGGAATGATACTGGATACAGTGTCTCAAAAGGTGTTTCTTTAGATGGGCAAGGCCTTGGCTATCCAGGCTATGGTTCTCTCAGTGCTCCGTCCTCGCAAGGTATCCATACATCTTTGCATACGCTTGCTGGGCAGGATGGTTGCTGCTTACGAGGCAATCCAATATGGCAGATTTCATGCCCGGCCATTTCAGCTGGATCTGCTGGACAAATGGTTAGGGTCTCACCTTCACATGCATCAGGAAGTGACCTTATCTCCGAAAGCCCGGATTTCTCTATTATGGTGGCTACAAGTTCCTCACCTGGTAGAAGGCAGGAATTTCAATATCCACTTGTGGATTCTACTGACAAGGGATGCCAGCCTCCGGGTTGGGGGGCTGTGACCCAAAGGGCCCAGTTCCAGGGGATATGGTCAATTCAGGAATCTGCTCTGCGGATAAACATCCTGGAACTCAGTGCAATTTGCAGTGCTCTTCTGCACGCTTCCCATCTCCTGAAGGATCATGTGATCCAGGTTCAATCGGACAGCGCCATGGCGGTGGCGTACATAAACCGACAAGGGGGAACAAAAAGCAGAGCGGTGATGTGACAAGTGTCAAAAGTACTCTTCTGGGCGGAGGCCAATGCAAGGGCCATTTCAGCCATATTCATTCCAGGAGTGGACAACTGGGAAGCTGACTTCCTCAGCAGACATGACCTCCATCCGGGGTAATGGCGACTACATCCCCAGGTGTTTCAACATTTAATTCACCGGTGGTGCTGTCCGCAGATAGATCTGATGGCTTCTCGTCTCAACAAGAAGCTATGCCGTTAATGTTCCAGAACGAGGAGTCCACAGGCTGTAGCAGTGGACGCACTGATGACACCATGGACGTACCAGTTTGTGTAACTGTTCCCTCCTCTACCACTAATCCCAAGGGTTCTAAAAAGACTAAGAAGGGAAAGCGTTCAAGAAATTCGAATTGCCCCAGATTGGCCTCGATGGGCGTGGTACTCGGACCTCCTAACCATGGCTCTGGAGGATCCCTGGCCTCTGCCGCTTCAAAAGGCTCTACTTCAGCAAGGTCTGTTCGTCTAGCCAGACTTACAGTGGCTACGTTTGATGGCTTCGAAGTTGAGAGGGAGATTCTAGCGAGAAAAGGTCTTTCCTCCAGGGTTATTTCCACCATGGTCCAGGCCAGGAAGATGGTTACGTCTAAACATGATCATCGTATCTGGAAAAAGTAGGTTTCCTGGTGTGAAAGTAGAAAGGTTTCTTCCGTGGAATTTAGAATTGGTCGTTTTCTACTTTTTCTGCAAGCAAGAGTGTATATGGGCCTACGTTTAGGCTCCATCAAAGTGCAGATTTTTGCACTCTCTATCTACTTCCAGAAACAACTTGCCATGTTGCCAGAAGTACAAACTTTCCTAAAAGGAGTTCTTCATATGCAACCGCCCTTCGTAACTCCCACGGCTCCATGGGATCTCAATGTGGTTCTGTCCTTTCTTCAGTCGGAATGGTTTGAACCCTTACATAGGGTGGAGTAACATAGTAACTAAGGTTGAAAAAATACAATTGTCCATTGAGTTCAACCTATTTGTGGTCTCCTGTGCAGTCTTATTATAGGATTAGTTATTTTTATGTTAGGACTAGTTATATTAACTATAATGCGTGCCTACGCACCATAACCCTGAATATCTTTATCCAATAAGAATTTATCAAACCCATTCTTAAAGGTGTTGACTGAGTCCGCTGTTACTACTCTCTCAGGCAGGGAATTCCAAACACGTATTGTCCTTACTGTGAAAAAACCTTTTCGCCTCAATGTGCGGAAACTCCTCTCCTATAACCTAAGCGAGTGACCACGTGTCCTCTGTGCTGATCTTCTAGAAAACAGGTCCCTCCCGAGCTCTGTGTATTGACCCCTTATATATTTGTAGATGTTGATCATGTCCCCTCTTAGTCTCCTCTTTTCTAATGTAAACATGCCTAGCCTTGCAAGCCTTTCCTCGTATTCCAGCATCTCCATGCCCTTGATTGGTTTGGATTGCCCGCCTCTGAACCTTTACTAGCTCCAGCATATCCTTTTTGTAATATGGTGCCCAAAATTGCACACAGTATTCAAGATGTGGCCTCACTAGTGATTTATATAATGCATGCTAATATCTTATTAGTCTTCTTTGCTGCACTCCTACTTTGGGTACTGCTGCTTAATTTGTTCTCTGTGTGAACCCCTAAGTCTTTTTCCAGTACAGAATCCCCTAGTATTACCCCATTTAGTATGTAGGTGTAATTTTTGGTCTTGCCCCCACAGTGCATTACCTTACACTGTTTTGAATCTCATTCTCCATTTTGCTGCCCATGCTTCTAGTTTAGTTAAGTCATTCTGAAGAGACTCAGCATCCCCCTTATTTATAACCTTACACAATTTGGTATCGTCAGCGAAAATTTACACCATGCTCTCTAGACCTACTGTTAGGTCGTTGATGAAAATGTTGAACAAAAGTGGTCCAAGTACAGACCCTTGTGGCACACCACTTACTAGTCCAATTTGAAAATGATCCATTGACCACAACGCGCTGCTCCCTATTATCTAACCAGTTACTGACCCAAGTGCATATTGTGCTCCTTAGCCCTATTTCTTTTAGCTTATAGATAAGACGCATGTGTGGTACAATATCGAAAGCTTTGTCAAAGTCTAAAAATATTACATCCACCTCCTTACCCTGATCATGGTTCACACTTACTGTTTCATAAAAGCCAAGAAAGTTGGTTTGACATGATCTGGTCTTCACAAATCCATGTTGGTTCCTTTTAATGACCTTATTTGCTTCAAGTAACTTTTGAATACTATCCCTTAGAATACCTTCCAATACTTTCCCCACTATAGATGTAAGACTAACTGGTCTATAATTACCTGGTTCAGCTTTGCTCCCCTTTTTGAATATCGGCACTACCTCCGCTATACGCCAGTCTTTGGGAACCATACCTGATTTAACAGAATCCATGAAGATCAAAAATAGAGGTCTTGCTAGTTCAGCGTGCAACTCCATAATAACTCTCGGGTGAATCCCATCTGGACCAGGTGACTTATTAATCTTTAACTTTTTTTTAATCGGTCACATTCTACCTCCTCACATAAATAAGCATTTAGCAGTGGGACATTATCTTTGTTGAGATTTTGTTAGACCCAGCATTTGGTTCTCTCTGGTAAATACCGTTGAAAAAAACTTGTTTAGTTTGTTTACTTTGTCATTATCATTTTTAATTAAGACTCCCCTCTTGTCCTTTAAAGGGCCTATACTCTCCTTCTTTAGTCTCTTGCTGTTGATGTACTTTAAAAAAAAATTGGGATTCGCTTTGCTTTCCTTTGCTACTAGTTTTTCAGTTTCTACTTTAGCCGCTCTTATTCCTTTTTTGCATATTTTGTTACAGTCCTTATAGTGCTGGACTGACTCCGCATCCCCCTCAGATTTGTATTTTTTAAATGCTCGTCTTTTTTTGTCCATTAATTCCTTTATATTTTTGTTAAACCACATTGGTTTGGGATTTTTATTCCTCCTTTTGTTGCTGGTGGGAATAAATTTATGAGTATTATTAATTAGCAGTGATTTTAATACATCCCATTTCTCTGTGTAGTATTTTTTCCTTGAAACAGAATTTCCCATTCAATGTCCCTTAACGCTTCCTTCATCATAGATACTGGGACGATACAGGCCTCTTGCGCTTCCAGATGTTTTAAATCTATCACACGCCGATCAGCATGAGTATGCAGCTTTTGTGCATGAACTTACATTCAAGTTCAATCTCGCGTACACATAGCAGTTTCTTTACAACACATCGTAAACGATGAGACACAGACGAGCTCTAAGGGACAGTTAACTTACATTAGTATTCTGTCTCGAGTGCACGTAAAGGTATCTTTCACTCGCTTCACCAAGGGAATATCTCCACACCAGTGTTTCCAAGCAAAAAACAGGTTTATTTTCTAAAAAATTGGGTACATCCAATAATATTTAAAACATCCAAAACAATATGTGTAAAAAAATATATAAAATTACACCTTTAAAAAGTGCCAGAAAAAATTTATTTACGGTCAACTTGACAAAGGAGCCCACAAGCTCTGAAACGCGTTGTTTTGTGCTGCATTCTTGTAGAATTGGTGTGCCGCCGGTGCTCGGGAAGATTCACTTGGGACCAGACGAAGAGACGAGTGAGGTAACTAACCGCTGCAGAGGGTTGCCAATATCCGTCTCTACAGTTAGGGACCCATTTGTTACCTGAGCACCGTAAATACATTTTTGCTGGCACTTTTAAAGGTGTAATTTTATACATTTTTTACACATATTAATGTTTTGGATGTTTTAAATGTTATTGGATGTACCCAGTTTTTTAGAAAATAAACCTGAAACACTGGCGTGGAGATATTCCCTTGGTGAAGCGAGTGAAAGATACCTTTACGTGCACTCGAGACAGAATACTAATGTAAGTTAACTGTCCCTTAGAGCTCGTCTGTGTCTCATCGTTTACGGTGTGTTGTAAAGAAACTGCTATGTGTACGCGAGATTGAACTTGAATGTAAGTTCATGCACAAAAGCCGCATACTCATGCTGATCGGCGTGTGATAGATTTAATACATCTGGAAACGCAAGAGGCTTGTATCGTCCCAGTATCTATTGCACTTTTTTGAGAGTGGGTGTACTCTCTCCGTTTGATATTGGTCACCTGCTTGCATTCAGACTGAGCGTAAAGAAGAGAAAACCATAGCTTGTTTTGTTTTGTTTCCATCATCATGTCAAAGTTGGCTTTGCTAAAGTTTGGAGTCCTAGTTGAGCCAGTATAGGATTGCTTATGAAAACTGATATTGAATGTGACCATATTGTGGTCGCTGTTACCTATGGGCTCTCCTACTTCAATATTTGATACCAATTCCCCATTGTTAGTTAATACCAGGTCTAAGATTGCATTGTACCTAGTTGGTTCCTCGATTAATTGAACTAAGTAATTATCATTTAGCGTGTTTAAAAACATATTGCCCCTAGCAGTATTACATGAATTGATTTTCCAGTTTATCTCGGGATAGTTAAAGTCTCCCATCACTACTATGTTTCCTACTCCTGCTGCTCTTTCAATTTGATTCAGTAACAATTTGTCATCAGACACATTAATACCAGGCGGCCTGTAGCATAACCCCAATAATAACTTCTTTATTCCTTTACCCCCGCATGCAATTTCTACCCATAACGTCTCAATAGTATTTACAGTCCCTTCTTGAATATCTTCCCGTATAACAAGTTTTAGAAATGGCTTTATGTAAAGACATACCCCGCCACCCCGTTTTTATTTAGTCTGTCTCTCCTGTACAGCGTGTAACCCTCTAGATTGACTGTCCAATCGTGAGAAATTTCTTACCTGGAAGACAGTGATGTTATTAGCATTGGCGTCTGCTAGACGTGTCTTTGAAATGGGGGCTTTATCCTGTAAGAGCCCTTATTTAATTTTTCATGAAGACAGGGTGGTACTCAGAACCTGACCTCAGTTTTTGCCAAAAGTGGTTTCAGCTTTTCATGTAAATCAACCCATTCTGGTTCCGGTGTTGTCTGACGCTTCCATTGGTCCAGAGTACTTGGATGTGGTGAGGGCTCTGAAGGTCTATGTCAAACGGACTGCTCGTCATCGGAAATCTGATTCGCTGTTTGTCCTTTATGATGCCACCAAGATTGGTCGTCCGGCTTCTACTCAATCAATTGCTCATTTGCTCAGGTTGACCGTTCAACAAGCCTATAATTCGGTGGCTCTGCTTTTGCCGACGTCTATTCAGGCCCACTCCACGAGATCTGTGGGCTCTTCCCGGACGGCTGCCCGGGGTGTCTCGGCCTTACACTTGTGCCGTGCTGCTACTTGGTCTGGTTCGAACACTTTTGTTAAGTTCTGTCGGTTCGACACCTTGGCCAAGGATGACCTTCAGTTTGGTCAGGCGGTGTTACAGGGGTCTCGGCACTCTCCTACCCGTTTGGGAGCTTTGGGACTTCCCCATGGTACTAAAGTACAGTTCCCCAGTATCCACTAGGACGTAAGAGAAAATAGGAATTTAATACCTACCGGTAATTCCTTTTCTCGTAGTCCGTAGTGGATACTTAGCGTCCGCCTCAGTTCTTCGATTCCTGCTTATCTGAGTAAGTGTTTAGTTGGCCTGCTGTTGCGGTCCCCTTATGTTGTTGGAATAGCTTTGCTATCCTGGTTAGGTTGGTGTTGCTATCCACTGTTCTGGTTAGCGCCCTCCTTTTTCGGTTATGGTTCTGTGTTGGCTTAGTGCCTCACTGCTGTTGTACCTGTTTTCTTCTCTCGTGGTATGTCCATCTCCTCGCGCATAGTTTCCTAGACTGAGTCTGGTAGGAGGGGCATAGAGGGGAGGAGCTAGCACACACATACACACACTAAATGTTATTTAAAGTGCCAGGCTCCAGTGGACCCGATCTATACCCCATGGCACTGAAGTACAGTTCCCGAGTATCCACTACAGACTACGAGAAAAGGAATTACCGGTAGGTATTAAATTCATATTTTTAGACACTATTGCTAAGTCAGCTGCTCCGTGTAGTAGTTTTTCACAGGGCTCCCTGGGTATATAGTCTAATGCTAATTTGCCAGCACTGGTTCTATTAGTGTACTCTATAAAGCACATCTGAATGGACCTTTTATCCAGTTTACAGGGAGTGATACGTGTGAGCGACGTTTGGGATGCCAGCAGTCAAAGGGCCGACACAGTCTATTCTGGATGCTGAGAATACACCCTACTCCCCCGACAGTCTAATCTTAACCCTCCTCGGTGCTACCTAATCCTAAACACCCCCCGCTCCCCGCAGTTTAACTTTAACCTTCCCCAGTCGTTTGTAATGTGTTCCTCTTATATTTTGGAAGCCAGGTTGTGTGAATCTTCCCACATTACATGAACTCCATGTTTTTTTCTGAGTGGTTATGATAATCACAAGACAATAACCTTTATTGTTTGAAAACGGGGACTACAGTCTGAAATGATAGGTGGGTCATTCCATGTCTGCCAAATATCTCAACTGTCTGACAATTCATTTATTATATATTTATTTTTCAGTTTATTAAATTATTTACTAATCGCGGCTTCTTTATCCAGTTTATTTGAAGTATCACAGGTGTTTATTAAGGAATCACAGCAAAATTTGCACCCCTAAGGTAACCTCCTGAATCCAAAAATCCAAACCAAATCACTGCCTATCTCAGGTTTCGAGTTACGGCAAAAACGCACTGGTTTCGGAAATACTTAAAAACGCTAGGTTCAGTCAACATTAGATATCCCAATTTTTTTTAGGTGCTTAACAAAAGTATATGTTATTTCCACACAAAAAATCAGAATGGTACTCTGTTTCATAGTGGAGAAAAACAATTATGAAGCTGACATTCAATTACTGTTGTATCATATTTATCACAAGAAATCATGACATTTTAAAACTTAAACATAACTTGAGTCCATAACTTAAGCTGAGTCAACAATCACATTATCTTTCCCTTTTGTTTGGAACCTGTTGTAATGGTCTGTAATTTTCCTTGTAGGGTCAGCAGACAGTGCCTTCCAGTCCTTCCTTGGATAGTGGGCACTTCTGTTACACAGAGGATGTGAATTATTATTATTTATTATTATTATTATTATTATTATTACATTGTATTTATAAGGTGCCACAAGTGTTTCGCAGCGCCGTGCAAAGGACAGTACAGGGAGACAAAACTTAGCATTACAGTAAATAAATAACAGAAATAGAGTACAGGTAACAAAGAGCACCACAATTCTCAAAACATAATACAGCTAAGATGTAAGTAGTGAGGGAGTAATCATCGTATTACTTGGGGCTGGCGGCCATAGATAGAGATGAGCCTTTACCAGCAGGAGAAAAAGCGGGTAAAGATGGTCGCTGAGTATGAGAGAGCTGCGAGTGAAATGTGTCGAGAAGAGGGCTTGGATAACAAGAGGAAAGAGGGCCCTGCTCTGAAGAGCTAACAATCTAGTGGGAAGGGGCGACAGACAGATGATATGAGGTGCAAGCAAGCGGGAGGTAGCCTGATGGCAGTATGTAAGCAAAGCAGAGATGTTCAAGGCATGAGGCAGGGGGATGGATGAGCAGCCTCAGGACTAGGTTATGCATCAGAAGGGTATGCTTTGATGGATAGGTGGGTTTTTAGTGACCGTTTGAAGCTTTCAAGGTCGGGGAGAGTCTAATGGAGTGGGGGAGTGCGTTCCACTGAAGGGGGAATTTTTAACTCGATCATGGGAAGCAGTGACCAGGGCAGAGGAGAGGCGACAGTCATTGGTCGACCGTAGGGGGTGGGAGGGAGTATAAAGGTAGAGGAGCTTGGAGATGTAGGGAGCAGTGGAATTAGAGATGGCCTTGTATGTGTGGGTGAGGAGTTTGAAGAGGATTCTGTGGGGGAATGGGAGCCAGTGTAGATTTTGTCGAAGGGGAGTGGCAGATGTGGAGCGAAAGATAAAAGGAACAAAACACTGAAGGCCAGGATTACACATTTGTTGATTGGTTTTGTTTCATAAAGTGTACCAGCACATCTTGTTCCTCCTCATTATATTGAATTATATACCTGTCGTCTGATGACAGTCTGAATACGTGTACAGTAGTTCATCATAACTATAACTAATAGGCCAAAATTGGTGATGAGTACATGTTCCTACCACAGTCTTTGCTGTTTCCAGAGGGCTATGCAGCTTGGTTTTACAGTCATGTATTTCAGTTTGTGACACGTAGAAAAACTTGCCGTGTATCTTTTCAGCCCAGCTATACAGGTCCAAAGGTATCAAGATGTGATGAGTTTCCACTGCTTGCAGACTGCTTACTTCAATTTTAGTAATAGTTCCGCTAAGTGTTTTATAACTACTGTTATGAAGGCATGCACAGATATGGCTACATGGTCACAGGTATCACTTATAACACACAGACTCACACAGTTTAAAGTGTCACACAATCACCTTGCCTAAAAAACAGATGTAGCCATGCTAATCATTGCCTTGCTGCAAGTGTGCCCGCAACTGCACGCCAATGGAAGCCTATGGAGCGATCGCAGGCTGTGATCAGTCGCAGCACATCGCTTTCGCACTATGCCGCAATGTGTATGCTGTGCGTACGCATCGCAGCATAGATGAGCGTGGCTCTATCTGTATACAGCAAATGAGTGAAGTGTTGCTTGTGAAGTGTCCCAGTGGAATCCTTGAATTGCATCCTGACACACAAATTAATAATTTTCTGCAAAATCTAGTAACACATAGGGGTAAATTTACTAAGATGGGAGCTCTATTTAAGATGGGATGTTGCCCATAGCAACCAATCAGGTTCCAGGTATTATCTTCTAGAAGGTGCTAGATAAATGAGAAGTAGAATGTGATTGGTTGCGATGGGCAACATCCCATCTTAAATAGAACGCCCATCTTAGTAAATTTACCCCATAGCTTCTGTTTCTGGTTGAATGGTTTCCTTCAACTGGCACAGATATTTAGCATGCGACTTTGCTGTATACAAATGGGCTGTTGCATCATCAACAGCCCTACAAATAACTTTACGGAATTGTTCCACCGTACTAGTGATTGTAACCAGTTTACTGTGGACCCACTGGTTATAAACAATTGTGTCCTCATCATCCATGCCACTATCATGAAAGAGTTTTTGAACTATTTTCTGAAGTGCTGCAAGACCTGGAAATTTATCACATCGATGAAGCATACAGGTTTTTTGAGATTGAAGAACAAACAAGGATTTCAGTTAGGTCTTTGTAGTCCATCTTTAGTGGTAGAGCAGCAAGCAATAATGTTTTACATTTTGGGGAGTTTCGCAAACACACATAGAATGCATTCTTGCAGCAATGCTAACTAACATACCATATAGGTCGTAAGGAACAAACCGTAAGGGGCGTACACACGTACCGATGTGTACAGAGATGTGTGCTGAGCGATGTAGAACAGAATGCTCAGCACACATCTCTGTCCCGCTCAGCACACAGCGCGATGTGTGCTGAGCGAGGGAGGGGCGAACGCTCACTTCACCAAGCTGTGAAGTGAGCGATCTAACTAAGGCCCTCATTCCGAGTTGTTCGCTCGCTAGCCGCTTTTTGCAGCAGTACACACGCTAAGCCGCCTCCCTCTGGGACTGTATCTTAGCTTAGCAGAATTGCGAAAAGATTTTTCTTTGCAGTTTCTGAGTAGCTCGAGACTTACTCTTCCAGTGCGATCAGTTCAGTGCTTGTCGTTCCTGGTTTGACGTCACAAACACACCCAGCGTTCGCCCAGACACTCCCCCGTTTCTTCAGCCACTCCCACGTTTTTCCCAGAAACGGCAGCGTTTTTTCACACACTCCCATAAAACGGCCAGTTTCCGCCCAGAAATACCCACTTCCTGTCAATCACACTCCGATCACCAGAACGAAGAAAAAACCTTGTAATGCCGTGAGTAAAATACCTAACTGCATAGCAAATTTACTTGGCGCAGTCGCAGTGCGAACATTGCGCATGCGCAATTAGCGGAAAATAGCTGCGATGCGAAGAAAATTACAGAGCGAACAACTCTGAATGAGGGCCTAAATTTGGTCAATCTAGAGTCAGCGATAGCGACGCGCGGGGCAGCGCATGGCTATCGCTATGGGGCGCATACACAGAGAAACCCGTGCTTAATTCCTAAGCAATCTAGTCAGATTGCTTAGAAATTAAGCACACACCTCCCCATGTGTGTGTCCATTTAGACAATCCAACTTGAATGTCTGGAAAATGGTACTTGGAAGCAAAATAAAGCTCTTTCAGGTTTACTAGGAGTAGCCTTTTCTGTTTGACTCCTTTTTCCTACTGGAACTTTTACAGAAACAGACTTTCTTTCCAGGACACATGTGAGAATGTTCATCATCTTCGTAAAACTGCTGTACCTGATGAACGATTTGTACACAAAGGGCTTTCCCTCTATATTTTTCAGGTTCTGCCGGTATGCCATGGGGTTCTTTAAGTTTTACTTTGTATTCTGTGACATTAAATAAGTTAGGTACTCAACTTATGTTTAAGTTTTAAAATGTCATGATTTCTTGTGTTAATTATGTATGTGATACAACCGTAATTGAACGTCAACTTCATGATTTATTTTCCACTATGAAACAGAGTACCATGCTGATTTTTCGTGTGGTAATAACATATACCTTTGTTAAGCACATAAAAAAAAGTTGGGATATCTAATGTTGATTGAACCTAGCGGTTTTAAGTATTTTCGAAAAACGTTTGTTTTTACCGTAACTCAAAACGTAAAGCAGATAAAGTAATTTCATTTGGATTTTTGGATTCGGGAGAAAGCGTTACCTCAGGGTTCCAAATTTCATGGTGATGCCTTAATAAACACCCGTGATACTTCAAATAAACTGGATAAAGGAGCAGCGATTAGTAAATAATTTAATACATAAAAAAAATCAATATACAGTATAATAAACGAATTGTCAGAAAGTCCAGATATTTTGCAGAAATAGTTGTTTTGACATCCTCTCTTAACTAAAATAAATCCTAAAAATCTGAGATGGGTGGTGGACAGTTAATTTTTTTTAAATTTTCTTTTTGGGTGTGATTTGATGTTGAATGACCCAGGTGCTAGGGTGTGGGAGATGGATCCCTGATCCTTTTTCCTGACATCACTTGGTAGTTTCTATATTTTTTTTTGAACTGTGCCAGTGTCCCAGCTCCAAGTCCTGACCACAGCCCCAAACCTTGATAAGTTAATGGGTTGTCAATGTTTAATTCGGTTACAAAATTGTTGTCTTCTCTGTGTGTAGGCAGTTGTAGACAATACATTTGTGATGTGACACACCTTATACTACAATACTGAATACAATGTGACAATTGTTTGGTAAGTGCTTGTTACAGTACTTGTAGAATATCTCAGATAGACATACATATGCGTTGTATAGCTATGTTCTTTGTTTTCTAGTGGTGATCATTTCATACAGTACCTGTTCCCATAGCGTATCATGTTACAGTGAGACATGACAAATCTGATCTCACAGTAACTCGGTTATCTCACCAGGACATGGCCAGGCATGTCTGCTTAAAAAAAAAACAACAAAAAAAAAACTTGTGCAGACACAGAGGCTCCATAAGTACAGCTGATACCATCTTCACTAATTATTAATTCTAGTATCAAATGTTCTGTCTGCAGTCATGGCTGTGCCACTTACTACAATATATTGCTACAGGTTGAGTATCCCTTATCCAAAATGCTTGGGACCAGAGGTATTTTGGATATGGGATTTTTCCGTATTTTGGAATAACTGCATACCATAATGAGATATCATGGCGATGGGACCCAAGTATAAGCACAGAATACATTTATGTTTCATATACAACTTATACACACAGCCTGAAGGTCATTTAATACAATATTTTTAATAACTTTGTGTATTAAACAAAGTTTGTGTACATTGAGCCATCTCACTCTTACTCAAAGTCCGTATTTCGGAATATTCCGTATTTCGGAATATTTGGATATGGGATACTCAACCTGTACTACTATTTTGGGTGACACATACTTCCATATTGCAGGTAATCAGTTGAGTTAGGTCGACATACATTGGGTTGACCACATTTGGTCAATATGATCACTAGGTCGACATGGCCATTAGGTCGACATGTGCTAGGTCGACATGGGGAAAGGATCGACATGAGTTTTTAAAAAAAAAAAATCATTTTTTTGACCTTTTTCATACTTAACCACTTAACTGACAATTTATTTCGCAAAAAAACGCTCCGAAATTGTCGGGGGTTTTTATGAGTGAATTATTTATTTATTATTTATTAAGTTTCTTATATAGCGCAGCAAATTCCGTTGCGCTTTACAATTTGAAATAACAATAACAAACTGGGTGATAACAGTCATAGAGGTAGGAAGGCCCTGCTCGCAAGCTTACAATCTATAGGGAAATAGGCATATGTACACAAGGAAAGGTGCTATCTATTGCATAGAATGAACAGACATGTGAGGATATGTGTGGACTGTACAGAGTGGATGTAATTTGATAGGAAGGTTTATGAAAGTTATGTGGGCGGTTCAGGAATTTGATACGCTTGCCTAAAGAGGTGAGTTTTGAGGGAACGCTTGAAGGTTTGGAGACTAGAGGAGTCTCTTATTGTGCGTGGTAGGGCATTCCACAGAGTGGGTGCAGCCCGATGAAAGTCCTGCAGTCGTGAGTGGGAGCGAGTAATGAGTGTGGATGAGAGACGCAGGTCTTGTGAAGAGCGAAGAGGTCGGGTTGGGAGATATTTTGTGATAAGCGAAGTGATGTACGTTGGTGTAGTTTGGTTAATGGCCTTGTGTGTGAGTAAAAGAATTAGGTGAAGAACATGAATTTAACCCTATCCCAAATGATTTTAGTTAAAAAAAAAAAACGAAGAAAAAAAAATGTTTTTAAAAATTTTTCTCTAACGTCCTAGTGGATGCTGGGGACTCCGTAAGGACCATGGGGAATAGACGGGCTCCGCAGGAGACATGGGCACTTTAAGAAAGAATTTAGATTCTGGTGTGCTCTGGCTCCTCCCTCTATGTCCCTCCTCCAGACCTCAGTTTGAGACTGTGCCCGGACGAGCTGGGTGCTGTTCAGTGAGCTCTCCTGAGCTTGCTGTGAGAAAGTATTTTGTTAGGTTTTTTATTTTCAGGGCGCTCTGCTGGCAACAGACTCCCTGCATCGTGGGACAGAGGGGAGAGAAGCAGCCCTACTCTCTGAAGCTAGGTCCTGCTTCTTAGGCTACTGGACACCATTAGCTCCAGTGGGATCGTACACAGGATCTCACCCCCGTCGTCCGATCCCAGAGCCGCGCCGCCGTCCACCTCGCAGAGCCGGAACACAGAAGCCGGGTGAGTATGAGAAGCAAGAAGACTTCGAAATCGGCGGCAGAAGACTCCATTCTTCACTGAGGTTACGCACAGCACTGCAGCTGTGCGCCATTGCTCCCACACACCTCACATACTCCGGTCACTGTAAGGGTGCAGGGTGCAGGGGGGGGGGGGGGGGGGGGGCGCCGCCCTGGGCAGCATATGGACCTCTTTTGGCAAAAGTACACATATATACAGTTGGGCACTGTATATATGTATGAGCCCCCGCCAAGAAAATGTATATTTAAGCGGGACAGAAGCCCGCCGTCGAGGGGGGGCGGGGCTTCTTCCTCAGCACTCACCTGCGCCATTTTTTCTCCACAGCTCCGCTGAGAGGAAGCTCCCCAGGCTCTCCCCTGCAGATACACGGTAGAAGAGGGTAAAAAGAGAGGGGGGCACATAATTAGGCGCAAAAATCAATATAAACAGCAGCTACTGGGTTAACATTAAGTTACTGTGTTATTCCTGGGTTTATAGCGCTGGGGTGTGTGCTGGCATACTCTCTCTCTGTCTCTCCAAAGGGCCTTGTGGGGGAATTGTCTTCAGATGAGCATTCCCTGAGTGTGTGGTGTGTCGGTACGTGTGTGTCGACATGTCTGAGGTAAAAGGCTTCCCTAAGGAGGTGATGGAGCAAATGTGTGTGTGAGTGGTGTCTCCGTCGACAACGCTGACACCTGTTTGGATAAGGAAAATTTATTGCACAAAAGATTAGAGAACAGACAGGGAATCTACCCATGTCTGTCCCTATGTCGCAGAGAACTTCAGAGTCTCTCAATGCTCACTATCCAAAATAATAGACACTGATATCGACACGGAGTCTGACTCCAGTGTCGACTACGATAATGCAAAGTTACAGCCAAAATGGCAGGAAAGTATTCAATATATGATTATTGTAATAAAAAAATGTTTTGCATATCACTGATGACTCTTCTGTCCCTGACACAAGGGTACACATGTTTAAGGGGAAGAAAGCTGAGGTAAATTTCCCTCCTCTCATGTAGAAAAAGAGCGGGAATCTCCAGACAAGAGACTGCAGTTTCCCACACAGAATTCTCAGGGAGTATCCTTTCCCTATTAGGGCCAGGATACGATGGGAATCTTCCCCTAGGGTGTCACGTTTGCCCAAAAGGTAGCGCTGACTTAACAGCTATCCTCAGGGATCCTGCAGATAGCATGCAGTAAAAGTACTTTGAAGTCCATTTACACACATTCTGGTACACTACTCAGACCGGCAATTGTGTCGGCATGGGGTTATAGCGCTGTAGCAGCGTGGACAGATACCTTATCAGCAGAGATTGAGACCCTAGTATGTATGTGTGTGTGTGTGTGTATATATATATATATATATATATATATATATATATATATATATATATATATATATATATATATAAGATGCTGTCTTAGATATAGATATATATATATAACATGCCCAAAGAGACATTAGTCTACTGGGTTCTAGAGTCAACGCTATGTCGATTTCTGCTTGACTTGTCCTGTGGAACATGCAATGGATAGGTGATGCCGACTTAAGAGGCATATGGAAGGTTTACCTTACAAGGCTGAGGATTGTGTGGAGAAGGGATCTCGGACCTGGTCTCCACAGCTATAGCTGGTAATTCTGATCTTTTGCCTTATATTCCAGCACAGCCTAGGAAAGCACGACATTATCAAATGCAGTCCTTTCGATCACAAAGAAACAAAGTCCGAGGTGCGTCCTTTCTTGCCAGAGGCAGGGGCAGAGGAAAGAAGCTGCACAACACAGCTAGTTCCCAGGAACAGAAGTCCTCCCCGGCCTCTACAAAATCCACCGCATGTCGCTGGGGCTCCACAGGCGGAGCTAGGCCCGGTGGGGGCACGTCTTCGAAATTTCAGCCACAAGTGGGTTCACTCTCTGTTGGATCCCTGGGCAATAGATATTGTGTCTCAGGGATACAAGCTGGACTTCGAGGAGATGCCCCCTCACCGACGGCCCTGCCGGCTTCCCCCCACGAGAGGGAAATAGTGTTAACTGCAATTCACAAATTGTATCTTCCACAGGTGGTGGTCAAGGTTCCCCTCCTTCAACAAGGAGGGGGTTATTATTCGACCATGTTGTAGTCCCGAAACCGGACGGTTCGGTCAGACCCATATTGAATTTAAAATCCCTGAACATATACTTGAAAAGGTTCAAGTTCAAGATGGAATCGCTGAGAGCGGTCATCGCAAGCCTGGAAGGGGGGGATTTTATGGTGTCTCTGGACATAAAGGATGCATACCTTCATGTCCCCATTTATCCACCTCATCAGGCGTACCTCAGATTTGTGGTACAGGATTGTCATTACCAATTTCAGACGTTGCCGTTTGGTCTCTCCACGGCACCGAGAATATTTACCAAGGTAATGGCGGAAATGATGGCACTCCTGCGGAAGCAAGGGGTCGCAATTATCCCATACTTGGACGATCTCCTCATAAAAGCGGGATCAAGAGAGCAGTTGCTGATCAGCGTAGCACTTTCTCTGGAAGTGTAACGGCAACACGGCTGGATTCTAAATATTCCAAAGTTGCAGTTGGTTCCTACGGCTCGTCTGCCTTTCCTAGGCATGATTCTAGACACAACAGGGTTTATCTCCCGATAGAGAGAGCTCAGGAGCTCATGACACTGGTCAGGAACCTATTAAAACCAAAACAGGTGTCAGTGCATCACTGCACTCGAGTCCTGGGAAGGATGGTGGCATCATACGAGGCCATTCCCTTCGGCAGGTTCCATGCGAGGACCTTTCAATGTTACTTACTGGACAAGTGGTCCGGATCACATCTTCAGATGCATCGGTTAATCACCCTATCCCCCAGGGTCAGGGTGTCTCTCCTGTGGTGGCTGCAGAGTGCTCACCTTCTCGAGGGCGCAGATTCGGCATTCAGGACTGGGTCCTGGTGACCACGGATGCAAGCCTCCGAGGGTGGGGAGCAGTCACACAGGGAAGAAATTTCCAAGGTCTGTGGTCAAGTCGGGAGACTTGCCTTCACGTCAACATCCTGGAACTAAGGGCCGTATACAACGCCCTACATCAAGCGACGACCCTGCTTCGCGACCAACCGGTTCTGATTCAGTCAGACACCATCACCGCAGTGGCTCATGTAAACCGACAAGGCGGCACAAGGAGCAGGGTAGCGATGGCGGAAGCCACCAGAATTCTTCGCTGGGCGGAAAATCACGTAAGCGCACTGTCAGCAGTGTTCATCCCGGGAGTGGACAACTGGGAAGCAGACTTCCTCAGCAGACACGACCTCCACCCGGGAGAGTGGGGACTTCATCAGGAAGTCTTCGCACAGACTGCAAGTCGGTGGGAACTGCCACAGGTGGACATGATGGCATCCAGCCTCAACAAAAAACTACAGAGGTATTGCGCCAGGTCAAGAGACCCTCAGGCGATAGCTGTAGACGCCCTGGTGACACCGTGGGTGTTCCAGTCGGTCTATGTATTTCCTCCTCTTCCTCTCATACCCAAGGTGCTGAGAATAATAAGAAAAAGAGGAGTGAGAACGATACTCATTGTTCCAGATTGGCCACGAAAGACTTGGTATCCAGATCTGCAAGAAATGCTCACAGAGGACCCGTGGCCTCTTCCTCTAAGACAGGACTTGTTGCAACAGGGGCCCTGTCTGTTCCAGGACTTAACGCGGCTGCGTTTGACGGCATGGCGGTTGAACGCCGGATCCTAGCAGAGAAAGGCATTCCGGATGAGGTCATTCCTACGCTGATAAAGGCTAGGAAGGACGTGACAGCTCAACATTATCACCGTATATGGCGAAAATATGTTGCTTGGTGTGAGGCCAGGAATGCCCCTACGGAGGAATTCCAGCTGGGCCGTTTCCTACACTTCGTACAGTCAGGAGTGAATTTGGGCCTAAAATTGGGGTCCATTAAGGTCCAGATTTCGGCCCTATCCATTTTCTTTCGAAGGGGGTTGACTTCTCTACCTGAAGTTCAGACGTTTGTAAGGGGAGTGCTGCATATTCAGCCCCCTTTTGTGCCTCCAGTGGCACCTTGGGATCTTAACGTGGTGTTGAGTTTCCTGAAATCCCACTGGTTTGAACCACTCAAAATGGTGGAGTTGAAATATCTCACGTGGAAGGTGGTCATGCTATTAGCCTTGGCTTCGGCTAGGCGTGTGTCAGAGTTGGCGGCTTTGTCACATAAAAGCCCCTATCTGGTTTTCCATGCGGATAGAGCAGAATTGCGGACCCGTCCACAATTAATGCCGAAAGTGGTTTCATCCTTTCATATAAACCAACCTATTGTGGTGCCTGTGGCTACTACGGACTTGGAGGATTCCGAGTTGCTTGATGTAGTCAGGGCTTTGAAGGTTTATGTAGCCAGAACGGCTAGGGTCAGGAAAACAGAGTCTTTGTTTATCCTGTATGCTTACAACAAGCTTGGTGCTCCTGCTTCAAAGCAGACTATTGCTCGCTGGATCTGTAACACGATTCAGCAGGCTCATTCGGCGGCTGGTTTGCCGCTGCCAAGATCAGTTAAGGCCCATTCCACTAGGAAGGTGGGCTCTTCTTGGGCGGCTGCCCGAGGGGTCTCGGCATTACAACTTTGCCGAGCGGCTACTTGGTCAGGTTCAAACACTTTTGCAAAGTTCTACAAGTTTGATACACTGGCCGAGGAGGACCTTGTGTTTGCTCAATCGGTGCTGCAGAGTCATCCGCACTCCCGCCCGTTTGGGAGCTTTGGTATAATCCCCATGGTCCTTACGGAGTCCCCAGCATTCACTAGGACGTTAGAGAAAATAAGATTTTACTTACCGGTAAATCTATTTCTCGTAGTCCATAGTGGATGCTGGGCGCCCGTCTCATGTGCGGACTTCTTCTGCAATGCTTGTATATAGTTATTGCTTAAATAAGGGTTATGTTATGGTTGCATCAGGGTTGACCTGTTGCTCTGTTGTTGTTCATACTGTTGACTGGGTATGTTTATCTCAAGTTATACGGTGTGATTGGTGTGGCTGGTATGAATCTTTCCCTGGATTACCAAAATCTTTTCCTTGTACTGTCAGCTCTTCCGGGCACAGTTTCTCTAACTGAGGTCTGGAGGAGGGACATAGAGGGAGGAGTCAGAGCACACCAGAATCTAAATTCTTTCTTAAAGTGCCCATGTCTCCTGCGGAGCCCGTCTATTCCCCATGGTCCTTACGGAGTCCCCAGCATCCACTACGGACTACGAGAAATAGATTTACCGGTAAGTAAAATCTTATTCTTTTGAATTCCCCCCCCAAACATCGAAACATCGATCGGGAATATCACGACCATCGCGACTTTCATTTTGAAAGCCGAGACAGCCTCTAGGTATGCAGGAGGGGTCTGGGGGCAGCTAGGGAGGGTTTATTTACACTCCCCAGCGGCTGCCATTGTCTGCAGCCGCTGGAGGGGACAGATCCTGCCGTGCTGACCGATCAGCAGTGATCGTCAGCACGGCAGACACGGGGAGAGTGCAGGGAGGCAGAGGGACCTTCCGGTCCTTCTGACAGCAGCAGTGGAGGAAAGTTTCTCTTGCCTGCCGCTGCTAACACTCTCTATCTGACTGGTCGCATCCCGTGCGACCAGGTCAGATAGAGCACTTGCAGGCATGGTCGCATCTGATGCGACCATGCCAGGCAAGTGGTTAACGATGTCCGAAGCATGGTGAGCGGACATGGTGTACTAATTGGGGTTCCCAGTCACTGTACGGAGAAAACGACACCAGAAAAAGTAAAAAAAAAAATACTCATGTCGACCTTTTACCATGTCGACCTAATGCATGTCGACCAAACGTGGTCGACCCAGTGTATGTCGGCCTAACTCTTGTCAACCTAATGAACCACACCCATTAAGGTCTGTGTATGTTGAAAATGGAATTAAAATAGAGATGGAAGATATCCGCTGTCATCCTGCGTGTGATGACCCCTTCCAGCGCAACTAGGGTAAAGCCCCATACACACTAGACGATATGAACGTTAACGATCTTTTTTAAAAAGATCTATTGTTCATGTCGTCTAGTGTATATGCCTGAACGCTGCATGTACCCGCGTGTTGTTCTCGTTCAGAAATTATCTACCGAACGTTGACATAGTCGAAATTGAGCTGCTTGGTCAGGGAATGCAGTGGATGACATCACTGAACGATATCGTTCAGTGTGTATGCACTGGGGATCTTCCCTAATTAGCAATCGGCGATATAGCGCTGATTGCTAATTAGGTGAGGTTGCCTAGTGTGTAAGGGGGGCTTTAGGGTTGGACATTTCAATACAGAGTTCTACTTTCTTGTTTTGGAGTCCTATTTTTGTTTCACCATTATACACTGGTTGTTGTAAATCTACATTTCACTGTGAGTAAAGTTGGAATAGCAATATTCAATAATTCTGTTGTGTGGTATCGTTTGGGAACTAGGAACATTTAAAACCCGCATCTGCTTGCGAAACATGCATTTAAAATGTCACCACCAAATGCTGATTAAGGCTAATATCTCATAGTTTATCTGAAATGCCCAAGAAGGTGTAACATGATTACTTCCTCCTACTCACGCCTCCAAGATTTTGTCCGTGCTGCTCCCTACCTCTGGAATTCTCTCTCTCTCTCTCTCTCTCTCTCAGACTCTCTACCTCTCTACAAACTTCAAGCAGGCTCTCAAGGCCCACTTCTTCACCAAAATCCTCCAGCTATCATCCTAACCGACTGCCCCATGCCCTCATCTACTCTATACTCCCTGGAACATCACCCAACCCTTGGTTTCTGCCACCCTGCTGTTTATTTGAGTGTTATGACTGCTGATGCGGCAATGTTTCTTACCAAGTACTTGTTCTGCTTTGTCTTGTACTGTAAGTCACTGTTTTCTTGTTTTGCTAATTTGTTTATGTACTTCATTAGGCGCTGCAGAACCCCTGTGGCGCCATATAAATAAAGGATACTAATAATACCAGCAGTAATGCCCAGCAAGATAATATAACAAGCATTTTCTCCTGCCGGGTACACAGGGTATCCACAGGATACATTGGGATTTGGTTGAGCGACAGCAGATTTTGCACCAATCTGTCAAAGCTTTCTGGCCTCCCAGCATGCAGCGGGCCCTTCAATATATAGTGTTCCCTCTAGGCAGGGGCAGGGCGCCGGAGTTTGGGGGCACATTGGCGTGCACGCCCGAAATGGGAGCGCGGTCATGCAAATTAGGGGGCGTGGTCACGCCCCCTTCATTTTAGTGGGTGGTGCGGTCCACAGATGATGCAACGGTCTGTGGCCGTTGACGTCACTTTTGGGGGCGTGCCCAGCACCTCCGTCGGTGCTGGGCTTCCCCCAGCTCTCTCCCAATGCGTGAATGGATGCCATGCGCATGGCATCTTTACACGCTGGGAGGGCAGGAAGCGGGTGGCTGTTCTAGCAGGGCGCCGCAAAAGGGGCAGGGCGGGTTTTGCCTGCTAAAAAACGGGCAGGGCGCGGCGCCCTGCTAAAACAGCCTAGAGTGAAGACTATATATATCCCTACCTCCTGGTCAGGCAAATCAGTGTTTTGTTTGATGCGGCAGGAGCTGGACCATGGTCTAAGGGCTGCTGGTTTTTAACAGCCATAAGCTTTTTTATTTTATTTTTATAGAGTTACTATTTTTTCTGAGTGATCTTTCTAAACCACGCCTTATATGTACCTTAGAAAGAGTCGCTTCAACATCTCCCCGCCGGGGCGCGACCATGCTTACCCAAGAGTACAGTGCGGTTTCGGCGGGCGTCTGTGTAGGATAAAACTAGCAGTCCAGCAGACGTTACCAGGCTGTGGCCAGAGCATGCGGAAAGGTAAACAAAGAACACAGCTGCACTGTTTGGGGGGGAGACTACCAAACAGTCGCTGATGCGGCTGCCACCAAGAGTGCACCAGCGCTAGGCCTTAGGGATCATAGGCTCCAGGGGTAGCATGAGGCCGCAATCCCTAGGGTTGATGTCAGAAGTGGGGAGTCAGACACTCCCCTGGTCGCCCCTCCCCCCGGTTCATGACCAGTTTCCTCCGAGTCTCCCGCCATGAACTGAATTGCCACTTCTGATCAAGACGCTGTGTACGAAGGGACCCAGTCGCAGCATAGGCGGCTGTGTGACTGGTGCATCCGTGTTCACTTGGGAGTCTGTGTTCACTATAGGTTCACGGAGCGGCGGTGTACACTTATAGCATCTGGATCCACTCAGCGTTCGCAAATGTATTGATTGATCCTGGAAGCGGGGTAAGTCTCCCTGTATCCCACTCTCCTGAGTATGGGCTATACAGCACTAAGGGCCTAATTTAGATCTGGTCGCACGCTGGAGGTTTTTTGCACTGCTGCGACCAGGTAATCGCCGCCTACAGGGGAGGGGTAATCGCTGTGCAGGGTTGCGATCGGCTGTGCAGTGAGCTGCACAAACATAAGTTTGTGCAGTTTCTGCATAGCCCAGGACTTAGTCAGCCGCTGCGACGATCCGGGCCGATGCTGACGTCAGGAATACTTCTCCCAAACGGCTGGGCATGCCTGTGTTTTTCCGGACACTCCTTGAAAACGGTGAGTTGCCACCCATGAACGCGTTCTTCCTGTCAATCTTCTTGCGCTCACCGGTGCGGTCGCTTTCTTCTTAAGTTCTGTCGCTGCCCGGCGATCCCCGTCGCCGGCAGACTATGTACCTGCGCATTGAGGTGCATGCGCTGTTCAGACCCGATCGCACGGCTGTGAAAAAAAGGCAGTGTGCGAACGGGTCTGAATGACCCCTTAAGTCTCTATCTACCCTTGAGTATAAATAGTTGGATTAGTGCATAATGCGTATGAGTTTGATAATATTATTGTGGTTTTTTCACTATGCGTCTGAATATGGTTAAAACTTTTTTTTATAAAGTAATGCAGTAATATGTTTCTCCTACATACTTGAACTGTATCTGTAGTTGAATATGTGCTCATATTGCTTATTATACTAATGTATACTCTGTGACTGACTGCTAGTGTGATTGCTGACTT
This sequence comes from Pseudophryne corroboree, assembly GCF_028390025.1. Classification (NCBI taxonomy): domain Eukaryota; kingdom Metazoa; phylum Chordata; class Amphibia; order Anura; family Myobatrachidae; genus Pseudophryne; species Pseudophryne corroboree. Next base: position 812,779,055 of record NC_086444.1, on the reverse strand, counting down.
TGCTATAAATTCTGTCAGTTTTCTCTGTTTACTCCGATCCTCAGTGCTGGTGCTAGGCAGGGTAGGGTCGGATTGTAATATGTCACTTTAACACATCTTAAAGTGATTACAGTCACAAATTGTGTTTTACACTGTGAAAGTGTCTGATTATCATGTCTAAGAGCAGCACCGACACTCATGTCATGTTTGTCATGTAAAGCTGGGTTAACCTCTCAGGATCTGGTTCAGGATGGATTGTGTGCAAACTGTTTTTTAGCTTTCACCAAGGTCTCTTGAAAATTTCAAGGCCGACGCAGGTGCCAGTTGATCCCCCATGGGCTGTGTTTGCACAAACATTATCCAGTACAGCTGAGCTGATAATTCCAACTTCTGTACCAGCGATAGGTTACATTAGTAACCCTTATGTGCAGCATTCCACCTGCAGTTTATCATTTCCAGCAGGGAAAGCAGTAGCCTCTCAACAAAAACAGGCTGAAAAGCCAGTGGTAAGTAAATCCTTTAGGCACGAAACAACATATTCACAGTCTACACATGTTTCAGATGAGGATTCATCAAAGGACGAAGACTCATTACACTCTGGTTTTGCATATGAAGATGAGGAAGAAGGTCTCAGCTCAATGGACATATCTGAGTTGATTACTGCAATGAAATCCATTTTATCCTTAGAAGAATCAGCAGAGCCTGTGTTAAAATCCAAGGCACCTGTATTTCTCTAACGTCCTAGAGGATGCTGGGACTCTGTAAGGACCATGGGGAATAGATGGGCTCCGCAGGAGACATGGGCACTTTAAGAAAGACTTTAGACTCTGGGTGTGCACTGGCTCCTCTCTCTATGCCCCTCCTCCAGACCTCAGTTTTTAGACTGTGCCCAGAAGAGATGGGTGCACTGCAGGGAGCTCTCCTGAGTTTCCTGCTAAGAAAGCATATTTGTTAGGTTTTTTCTTATTTTCAGGGAGCACTGCTGGCAACAGACTCCCTGCATCGAGGGACTGAGGAGAGAGGAGCAGACCTACTTAAATGATAGGCTCTGCTTCTCGGCTACTGGACACCATTAGCTCCAGAGGGAGTGGAACACAGGTTCGTCCTGGGCGTTCATCCCAGAGCCGCGCCGCCGTTCTCACAGAGCCGGAAGAAAAGAAGAAAGAAGACTCTGAGGCGGCAGAAGCCTTTCGGGTGCTTCACTGAGGTAACGCACAGCACTGCAGCTGTGCGCCATTGCTCCCATACATCTCACACACTCCGGTCACTGTAAGGGTGCAGGTCGCAGGGGGGGCGCCCTGGGCAGCAATGAATACCTCTCCTATGTCAAAATTACCTATATACATGTACAGGTGGGCACTGTACATGTATATAAAAGAGCCCCCGCCATGTTTTACAAAGTTTGAGCGGGACAAAAGCCCGCCGCCAAGGGGGCGGGGCTTCTCCCTCAGCACTCACCAGCGCCATTTTCTCTCCACAGCACCGCTGAGAGGAAGCTCCCCGGACTCTCCCCTGCTTGACACACGGTGAAAGAGGGTTTTAAAGTAGAGGGGGGCACATCATTGGCGATTATACATTACAGCAGCGCTACTGGGTAAACATTCTGTGTTTTTCTCCTGGGTCATATAGCGCTGGGGTGTGTGCTGGCATACTCTCTCTCTATCTCTCCAAAGGGCCTAAAGGGGAACCTATCTTCAGAAAAGAGTTTCCCTGTGTGTGTGGAGTGTGTCGGTACGCGTGTGTCGACATGTTTGACGATGAAGGCTCGCCTAAGGAGGAGGGGGAGTGCATGAATGTCAGGTCGCCGTCGGCAACGCCGACACCGGACTGGATGGATATGTGGAATGTCTTGAATGCTAATGTAAATTTATTGCATAAGAGATTAGACAAGACTGAGGCTAGGGATCAGTCAGGTAGTCAGACCATGCCTGTCCCAGTGGCACCGGGACCTTCTGGGTCTCAGAAACGCACATTATCCCAGATCACTGACACAGATACCGACACGGATTCAGATTCCAGTGTCGACTATGAGGATGCAAAATTACAGCCAAAAGTGGCTAAAGGTATTCGTTACATGATCATTGCTATTAAAGAGGTTTTGCATATTACTGAGGAACCCCCTGTCCCTGACACGAGGGTACACATGTATAAAGAGAAAAAGCCTGAGATCACCTTTCCGTCCTCATTTGAGCTAAGCGAATTGTGCGAAAAGGCTTGGGAATCTCCAGACAGGAGGATTCTTATGGCGTATCCCTTCCCACAAAAGGACAGGATACGATGGGAATCTTCGCCTAAAGTAGACAAGGCGTTGACACGCTTATCCAAGAAGGTGGCACTGCTTTCCTAGGATACTGCTACCCTCAAGGATCCTGCGGGTCGTAAGCAGGAAGTTACCATGAAGTACATTTACACACATTCTGGTACTATTGTTAGGCCGGCTATGGCATCGGCCTGGGTTTGTAGTGCTGTCGCAGCATGGACAGATTCCTTGTCTACGGAGATTGAATGCTGCGTTATATATGAGGGATGCTCAAAGAGACATTTGTTTACTAAGCTCCAGAATAAATGCTATGTCTATTTCTGCTAGGCGACTCTTGGGGACCCGACAGTGGACGGGCGATGCCGACTCAAAGCGGCATATGGAGTCGTTGCCTTACAAGGGGGAGGAGTTGTTTGGAGAAGGCCTCTCGGACCTTGTCTCTACTGCTACGGCTGGTAAATCGAATTTTTTACCTTATGTTCCCCCACAACATACTAAGAAGGCACCTCATTACCAAATGCAGTCCTTTCGTTCAAATAAAAGCAAAAAGGTACGGGGATCGTCCTTTCTTGCCAGAGGTAAAGGCAAGGGAAAAAAGCTGCACACAGCTAGTTCCCAGGAGCAGAAGTCCTCCCCTACGTCTGCAAAATCCACCGCATGACGCTGGGGCTTCCCTGGGGGGGTCAGCTCAAGTGGGGGCACGTCTTTGATTTTTCAGCCACGTCTGGGTTCACTCACAGGTGGATCCCTGGGCAATAGAGATTGTTTCTCAGGGATACAGGAATTTGAAGAGATGCCTCCTCGCCGGTTTTTCAAATCGGCTCTGCCAGCTTCTCTGTCAGAAAGGGAGTTAGTGTTAACTGCAATTCAAAAATTGTATCTGCAACAGGTGATAGTCAAGTTTCCTCTTCTCCAGCAAGGAAAGGGGTATTACTCAACCCTGTTTGTGGTTCCGAAACCGGACGGTTCGGTCAGACCCATTTTGAATCTGAAATCCCTGAACCTGTACTTGAAAAAGTTAAAGTTCAAGATGGAATCGCTCAGAGCGGTCATCGCCAGCCTGGAGGGGGGGGATTGGATGGTTTCCCTGGACATAAAGGATGCTTACCTTCATGTTCCGATTTTTCTTCCTCACCAGGCGTTCCTGAGATTTGCGGAACAGGACTGTCATTACCAATTTCAGACGTTGCCTTTTGGGCTTTCCACGGCCCTGAGAATTTTCACCAAGATAATGGCGGAAATGATGGTGCTCCTGCGCAAGCAGGGTGTCACAATTATCCCATACTTGGACGATCTCCTCATAAAGGCGAGATCTCGAGAGAAGTTACTGGACAGCGTGTCACTGTCTGTGAGGACGTTGATACAGCGTGGCTGGATTCTCAATATTCCGAAGTCCCAGCTGGTTCCTACAACGCGTCTGACCTTTTTGGGCCTGATTCTGGACACAGAACAGAAAAAAGTTTTTCTTCCAATGGAAAAGGCTCAGGAGCTCATAGCTCTGGTCAGGAACCTATTAAAGCCAAAAAAGGTTTCAGTGCTTCACTGCACACGTGTCCTGGGGAAGATGGTGGCATCGTACGAGGCCATCCCCTTCGGCAGGTTCCATGCGAGGACTTTTCAATGGGACCTACTGGACAAATGGTCCGGGTCTCATTTACAAATGCATCAAAGGATCACCCTGTCTCACAGAGCCAGGATATCTCTCCTTTGGTGGGTGCACAGTGCTCACCTCCTGGAAGGACGCAGGTTCGGCATTCAGGACTGGATCCTGGTGACCACGGACGCAAGCCTCCGAGGTTGGGGAGCAGTCACACTGGGAAGAAATTTCCAAGGTCTCTGGTCAACTCTAGAGACTTGTCTCCACATCAACGCCCTGGAGTTGAGGGCCATATACAACGGCCTACGTCAAGCGGAGGCATTACTTCGGGACAAACCGGTTCTGATTCAGTCGGACAATGTCACAGCAGTGGCTCATGTAAACCACCAAGGCGGCGCAAGGAGCAGAGTGGCCATGGCAGAAGCAACCAGGATTCTTCGCTGGGCGGAGAATCATGTAAGCGCACTGTCGGCAGTGTTCATCCCGAGGGTGGACAACTGGGAAGCAGACTTCCTCAGCAGACACGACCTGCATCCAGGAGAGTGGGGACTTCATCACGAAGTCTTCGCACAGATCGCGGATCGGCGGGGAGTGCCTCAGATAGACATGATGGCGTCCCGTCTCAACAAAAAGCTAAAGCGATATTGCGCCAGGTCAAGAGACCCTCAGGCGGCAGCTGTAGACGCTCTGGTGACACCATGGGTGTTCAGATCGGTCTATGTGTTCCCTCCTTTGCCTCTCATACCCAGGGTGTTGAGAATAATAAGGCAAAGAAGAGTGAGAACAATCCTCATTGTTCCAGATTGGCCACAAAGGACTTGGTATCCAGATCTGCAAGAGTTGCTCACAGAAGATCCGTGGTCTCTTCCTCTAAGGCAGGACCTGCTGCAACAGGGGCCCTGTCTGTTCCCAGACTTACCGCGGCTGCGTTTGACGGCATGGCGGTTGAACGCCGGATCCTAGCGGAAAAAGGTATTCCGGAGGAGGTAATTTCTACCCTGATTAAGGCTAGGAAGGACGTGACATCGAAACATTATCACTGCATATGGCGAAAATATGTTTCTTGGTGTGAGGCCAGGACTGCTCCTACGGAGGAGTTCCATTTGGGCCGTCTACTTCACTTCCCTCAAACAGGAGTAAATTTGGGCCTAAAATTAGGATCCATAAAGGTTCAAATTTCGGCCTTGTCCATTTTCTTTCAAAAAGAATTGGCTTCTCTTCCTGAAGTACAGACATTTGTGAAGGGAGTGCTGCATATTCAGCCTCCTTTTATACCTCCGGTGGCGCCTTGGGATCTTAACGTGGTATTAAGTTTCCTCAAGTCACCTTGGTTTGAACCACTCAAAAGTGGAGTTGAAATATCTCACTTGGAAGGTGGTCATGTTGTTGGCCTTAGCTTCTGCAAGGCGTGTTTCGGAATTAGCGGCTTTGTCATATAAAAGTCTCTATCTGGTTTTTCACGTGGATAGGGCAGAATTGAGAACTCGTCCTCAATTCTTGCCTAAAGTGGTCTCATCTTTTCATATGAACCAACCTATTGTCGTGCCTGTGGCTTCGCGAGACTTGGAGGATTCCGAGTCACTTGATGTGGTCAGGGCTTTGAAGTTTTATGTGGCCAGAACAGCTAGGGTCAGGAAGACAGAGGCGCTGTTTATCCTGTATGCAGCCAATAAGGTTGGCGCACCTGCTTCAAAGCACACTATTGCTCGCTGGATCTGTAACACGATTCAGCAAGCACATTCTTCGGCAGGATTGCCATTGCCAAAATCGGTTAAGGCCCATTCCACTAGGAAGGTGGGCTCTTCTTGGGCGGCTGCCCGAGGGGTCTCGGCATTACAGTTGTGCCGAGCAGCTACTTGGTCGGGATCAAACACCTTTGCAAGGTTCTATAAGTTTGATACCCTAGCTGAGGAGGACCTCCTGTTTGCTCAATCGGTGCTGCAGAGTCATCCGCACTCTCCCGCCCGTTTGGGAGCTTTGGTATAATCCCCATGGTCCTTACGGAGTTCCCAGCATCCTCTAGGACGTTAGAGAAAATAAGATTTTACACTTACCGGTAAATCTATTTCTCGTAGTCCGTAGAGGATGCTGGGCGCCTGTCCCAAGTGCGAACTTCTTCTGCAAGACTTGTATATAGTTATTGCTTACATAAGGGTTATATTATAGTTCATCGGTTTGGACCGAGACTATGGCCCTCATTCCGAGTTGTTCGCTCGGTAATTTTCTTCGCATCGCAGCGATTTTCCGCTAATTGCGCATGCGCAATGTTCGCACTGCGACTGCGCCAAGTTAATTTGCTAAGAAGTTTGGTATTTTACTCATGGCATTACGAGGTTTTTTCTTCGTTCTGGTGATCGGAGTGTGATTGACAGGAAGTGGGTGTTTCTGGGCAGAAACTGGCCGTTTTATGGGAGTGTGTGAAAAAACGCTGCCGTTTCTGGGAAAAACGCGGGAGTGGCTGGAGAAACGGGGGAGTGTCTGGGCGAACGCTGGGTGTGTTTGTGACGTCAAACCAGGAACGACAAGCACTGAACTAATCGCACTGGAAGAGTAAGTCTCGAGCTACTCAGAAACTGCACAGAAAAATCTTTTCGCAATATTGCGAATACTTCGTTCGCAATTCTGCTAAGCTAAGATACACTCCCAGAGGGCGGCGGTTTAGCGTGTGTACTGCTGCGAAAAGCGGCTAGCGAGCGAACAACTCGGAATGAGGGCCTATGTTGTTTGTTCATACTGTTAACTGGGTAGTTTATCACAAGTTATACGGTGTGATTGGTGTGGCTGGTATGAATCTTGCCCTTGGATTAACAAAAATCCTTTCCTCGTACTGTCCATCTCCTCTGGGCACAGTTTATCTAACTGAGGTCTGGAGGAGGGGCATAGAGGGAGGAGCCAGTGCACACCCAGAGTCTAAAGTCTTTCTTAAAGTGCCCATGTCTCCTGCGGAGCCCGTCTATTCCCCATGGTCCTTACGGAGTCCCAGCATCCTCTACGGACTACGAGAAATAGATTTACCGGTAAGTGTAAAATCTTATTTTAATCGTCCCAAAACAATTAAGACTGAGCTTCCTGGATCAGAACAGCTGACGGAAATTATAGAAGAGGCTTGGGCTATGCCCAGTAAGAAATTTAGAATTCCTAGGAAATGGAATTCCAATTATCCTTTTCCGACTGCGGACTGTTTAAAGAGGGAGGTAGCCCCTAAAGTAGGTACGCATAGGTGTGCGCAGGGGGGGTGCCTGGTGCGCACAGGCACCCCCTAATGTCTGGCACCCCGATCTCACATGGTTGATACAATGATCGCCGAGCAAGCAGATTACTGTCCCCTCTGCGCTGCACCCTGTCAGGACTGCATTACTGACCGGATGCCTGGGTTAATCAAGGATGCCACTGCCACCGGCTTTCAAACTCCCAGCTCCACCTACATGTACAAAAACATGCTCGCAATCCCACCTGCCACACCCGCCACATGCCCACCTCTCTCCTTCTATGCTATGCCAACGCCAGCCACTGATGAGGAGCAGCATGCAGCCAGCGTTCCTCTTAGGAAGACAAATTCAATACTGGCAGGCGGCCGGCAGCAGCATTGACACGTCACTCGTTTTTCCAGCAGCAGCAGTACTAGTCTGCGACTGTCAGTGTTAGTGAGTGACTGACTTGTAAGTAAGCTGCTGTAGCTTGCAGGGGAAAGAGTGGGGGAGGCAGACCAGGCTGAGGAGGAGCAGTGTTATTGCAGTGAGTGCCATCAGGGGTGTTTGTTTGGTGCACACCACAACATCTGACAATGCATCAGCTTTATTAGGATTGGTGCAAGGGTGGATATTTTATATTGCGTTGACCGTCAATAGATGGTGCTAGACACGCCCAAAAGGTGGTGCTAGACACACCCCTCCGATGGTGCACCCCCTAATAAAATGTGCTGCGCACGCCTATGTAGGTACGCATGTGATTCGCATAGTGTGAAAAATCTACGTTACCTCTGCCTTCAACATCTTTAAATGATGTCACGGATAGGAGAATAGATGGTTTACTAAAAACCATTTTTTCCTGTCTGGGACAATCAGACCAGCCATGTCCTCAGCCTGGATGGCTAAAGCGGTGGCTGCCTGGGCAGATGCATTGGAAGGGGAAATTTCAATGACATCTAGGAGCAAAAATCCCATGTGGCACATATCAAACAGGCTGCAATATTCTTGGAAGAAGCAGCCTTAGATATGGGTTCTATTGCCTCTCAAGCATCAGCCTCTGCAGTAGCCGCTCGGCGAGCAGTTTTGGAGTCGTTACCTTTTACTGGAGACATTCTCTTTGGTAAAAAGTTAACCAGTATTTTGGAGTCAGAAGCAGGCTCCAAGAAAGTTGAGTTTCCTTATACTTACAAATTTAAGCCTAAAATTCCAACTTTTCGGCTCTTTCTGTCTCAAGGAAAAGCAAAAGGAAAGGGTGATAGCAAACAGTCCTAGTATATCAGGTCTGATAAGACTAAAAAGCATGGGGCAACCACAGTACTGGCTACTAAAACAGAAGATAAGCCATCAGCCTGATGGCGCGGTCCTCCACCTGGGGGACCCCAGGGTGGGAGGCTGACTTCTTCATTTTGCACAAATCTAGCAGCAGTCTACCACGGATGCTTGGGTGCAAGAAGCCGTATCTCACAGTTATGCGTTTGCTTTCGGGAAAAACCCTCCACAAAGAATTTTTTGTACCAGCCCATCTTTGGTAGAGACGAGGGCCAGGGCATTGCAAGAGGCAGTTCAGAAATTGCTTCAGTCAGGAGTAATCATTCCGGTTCCTCCTGCACAACGAGGACAGGGTTTCTACTCCAACCTGTTTTTAGTCTAGAAGCCGAATGGGTTGTTCCGGCCCATACTCAATCTAAAAATGCTGAACAAGTACATTTGGGTACCTCGGTTTCATATGGAGACCTTACGTTCCATCATATTGGCTATGGAACCAGGGGATTTTATGGTGTCCCTGGATATACAGGATGCCTACCTACATGTTCCTATATCCCTGTCCCATCAGCGCTATCTCAGGTTCGCTTTCCTCCAACAGCATTTTCAGTTTCAGGCTCTGCCATTTGGACTGGCCACAGCCCCCAGAGTATTCACCAAAATTATGGTGACTATGGCAGCTTATCTCCGCCAGCAGGGGATAAGAATATTTCCATACCGCGACGATCTTTTAATCTCCTGGCACAGTCTCAGGAATTGCTTATGTGTCATCTGCAACAGACAATGGAGTGTCTGCAGAAGCACGGTTGGCTCATAAATTGGGCGAAATCGTCTTTGGTTCCGTCATAACGGATGACTCACTTGGGGGCTGTATTGGATTCCAGCCTTCAGAGAGTAATTTACCTCTGACCAAAATAACCAAACTTCAGTTAAGGATCCAGGAGCTTCTACACAGTCAAAAGGTATCCATTCACGCAGCAATGCGTGTGATGGGATTAATGGTGTCAACATTTGACATGGTAGAGTATGCTCCGTTCCATTCAAGGCCTCTGCAACATCTGATTCTTACCAAATGGAATGGGTTTCATCAGACAATAAAAACGCAGACTATGGTTCTTCCTCTGGAAGTAAGGAGGTTATTAGCCTGGTGTCTAGAGACTGCCCATCTGGACAAAGGCAGACCCTTTTGGATATTAGATTGGGAAATTCTGGCAACAGATGCCAGCCTTCAGGGCTAGGGTGCAGTGTCAGGAAGAAATTGCTTCCAGGGGCAGTGGACCAAGGAAGAAAGTTGCCTGCCAATAAATATATTGGAACTTTGAGCCATATACATGGCATTGAATCAGGCAAAGGACATCCTTCAAGGGAAACCAGTCAAGATCCGCTCGGACAATGATATGGCAGTAGTGTACCTCAACCATCAGGGAGGAACTCGCAGCCGGAAAGCAATGAAAGAAGTAACTTGCACGTTAAAGTGGGCAGAACGTCATCTTCCAGCCTTGTCCACAGTGTTCGTTCCAGGAGTCCTAAACTGGGAAGCGGATTTCTCATACGTCCTAGAGGATGCTGGGGACGACATCAAGACCATGGGGTATAGACGGGATCCGCAGGAGACATGGGCACTCTATAGACTTTTCATTGGGTGTGAACTGGCTCCTCCCTCTATGCCCCTCCTCCAGACCTCAGTTTTAGAAATGTGCCCAGGTCGACTGGATGCACTCTGAGGAGCTCTACTGAGTTTCTCTGAAAAGACTTATGTTAGATTTTTTATTTTCAGGGAGATCTGCTGGCATCAGACTCCCTGCTTCGTGGGACTGAGGGGGCAGAAGCAGAACCAACTTCCTCAGAGTTTCATGGCTCTGCTTCTGGCTGACAGGACACCATTAGCTCCTGAAGGTAAGTGAACGCTAGCCGTGTCTAGATGCTCACTCCCACAGCACGCCGTCACCCCCTCACAGAACCAGAAGTCAGAAGAAAGGTTAGTATGAGAAGAATGATCTTCAATCAAGTAAGTGACCGCTGAGGTGCGGTGCGGCTGGCGGGAGCGCAGCGCGCCATTGCTGCCCACACACACAGGCACTGCAGGGTGCAGGGCGCGGAGGGGGCGCCCTGGGAAGCAAGAAAAATACCTCAAAACTGGCTAAAAGGGGGCATAAGATGCCGCTGGCACAGCCCTACCCCCGACAAGTATAAATAATAAGTCAATATACTGAGTGTAAGGACGCGCCATTGTGGGGGCGGAGCTTCTTCCTCAGGCAGCCATCACACTACTCAGCGCCATTTTCTCTCTCTCCTCAGGCTGCAGAGAACACGCTGGTCCTCTCCTCCACTTCTGACAAGTACAGGGTGCTATAAAAGGGGGGCACAAAGCGATTGTGGTGCATTTGATAGTGTATATTACTATTTAAAAGCGCTTTTGGGCTGTGGACATACTGTGTTCACAGGCAATACTGGCGCTGGGTTTGTGAACTGGTTGCTCCTATCCTGTGTCCCTCTGATAGATTTTACTGTGGGTCTGTCCCCAAAATAAGTCCCAGTGTGTCTGTGAGTGTGGTGTACACGTATGAGTCATGTCTGAGGCAGGGAATTCCTCCCCGGAGGAAGCCATTTTAGGGACACAGAGTTGTAATGTGGTGGCGCTACCGGCACACCAAGAGCCTGCATGGGTGAAAGAGCTACGTGACAGTATGCATCTGATTAACCGTAGATTGGATAAGTCTGAATCTAAGGCTGCATGCTGGAGAAAATCTGTGGAAGATGTGATTTTTCAGGATGCTGTTATTCCTTATGCGGGCGGCCCCTCTGGGTCACATAAGAGACCATTTGCAAATGTTGTAAACACTGATACCGACACGGATTCTGATTCTTGTGTCGACAATAGTGAATCCAGAGAGATAGATCATAAATTGGCAAAAAGTATACAATATATGATTGTGGCTATAAGGGACATGTTGGAGGTTACAGAAAGCACTCCTGTACCTCAGGAGAAAGCTTATTTATGTAAGGAAAAGAAATCCAAAGTCACGTTCCCTCCTTCACACGAACTAAATGCTCTGTTTGAAGGGATGTGGGTGAATCCTGATAAAAAAAAAATTGTATTCCCAAAAGGATTCACATAGCTTATCCTTTCCCGGTTGAAGACAGGAAAAAATGTGAGTCACCCCCTGTGTTAGACAGTGCACTGTCCAGGTTGACAAAGAAGGTAACTCTCCCTGCACCTGGCACGGCTTCACTATAAGAGCCGGCAGACCGAAAGATGGAAACTACATTGAAATCCATTTATGTTGCCAATGGTACGCTGCTCAGGCCCACTATTGCTTGCGCGTGGGTGAGTCGCGCTATTGAAAAATGGTCAGAAAGCGTGTCATCAGAAATTGACACGATTGATAAAGATGAGATACTCCTTGAGATAGGGAATATCAAAGACGCTGCCGCATACATGCTAGAAGCGATGAAAGATATTGGACTCTTGAGTTCACAAACCGCTACCATGGCAGTATCGGCTCAGCGGGCGTTGTGGATTCGCCAATGGAACGCGGATGCAGATTCCAAAAGAAATATGGAGGCTCTCCCATATAAAGGTGAGGCCTTATTTGGCAATGGTCTGGATGCGGTAGTCTCGGCGGCTACCACAGGTAAGTCGACATTTTTGCCCTCTGCACTTGCACCGGCAAAAAAGACATATCACCCACATATGCAGTCCTTTTGGCCCAATAAATACAAAAAACCAAGAGGTTCCCCCTTCTTTGCAGGAAGGGGAAGGGGAAAGGGAAAGAAGTCCACAGCGACTCCAGGTTCCCAGGAGCAGACGTCTACCCCTACTTCTGCCAAATCTTCAGCATGATGCTGGGGCTCTCTTGCGGGAGGCTGCTCGGGTGGGGGCACGTCTCAAACTGTTCAGCCAAGGTTGGATTCTGTCTGGCCTGGATCCCTGGGTGTTGCAAATAGTATCCCAGGGATACAAACTAGAGTTTCAAGACGTTCCCCCATACCGATTTTTCAAATGGACCTTGCCAGCTTCTCCACCAGAGAGAGAAGCAGTAACAGCGGCAATCCAAAAATTATGTCAAGACCAGGTTATAGTCCTGGTACCGTTGTCACAACAAGGGCGGGTTTTTATTCAAGCCTCTTTGTTGTTCCGAAGCCGGACGGCTCGGTCAGACCGATCCTAAATCTAAAAGATCTGAATTTCTTCCTGAAAAGGTTCAAGTTCAAGATGGAATCACTTCGCGCGGTGATTGCCAGTCGGGAGGAGGGGGACTACTTAATGTCGGTGGACATAAAGGATGCTTACCTGCATGTTCCCATTTATCCTCCTCACCAGGCTTATCTGAGATTCGTGATTCAGGATTGCCATTACCAATTCCAGACGTTACCTTTCGGTCTCTCCACAGCGCCGATGGTATTCACCAAGGTGATGGCGGCGATCATGGTCCTCCTTCGTCAGAAAGGAGTCAATATAATCCCTTATCTGGACGACCTCCTGATAAAGGCGAGATCCAGGGAGCAGTTGTTACAAAACATATCCCTCTCCCTATCAATACTCCAACAACACGGGTGGATCATAAATTATCCAAAGTCGCAGTTGGAACCGACGACAAGGTTGTCTTTCCTCGGGATGATTCTGGACACAGAAGTTCAGAGAGTATTTCTTCCACTGGAAAAGGCTCTGAAAATCCAGAAAATGGTAAAACAGATATTGAAACCATCAGGTGGGTCGATCCATCAGTGCATTCGGTTGTTGGGGAAGATGGTTGCGGCCTACGAGGCCATACAGAGTATTCCAGTGGGACCTGTTGGACAAGTGGTTGGGGTCACACCTACACATGCACAGAAAGATAATCCTGTCGTCAAAAACCAGGATTTTGCTCCTGTGGTGGTTGCATAGCTCTCACCTGCTAGAGAGACGCAGGTTCGGGATTCAGGACTGGGTCCTAGTAACCACGGATGCAAGTCTCCGAGGCTGGGGAGCAGTCTGTCAGGGAGAAAACTTCCAGGGACGTTGGTCACATCAGGAAGCCTGCCTTCACATAAACGTTCTGGAGCTAAGAGCCATTTACAACGGTACATCTTCTTCAAGACCGTCCCGTGCAGATCCAGGCGGACAATGTAACAGCAGTCGCATACATAAACAGGCAGGGCGGAACGAAAAGCAGAGCGGCAATGGCAGAGGCGACAAAAATCCTCCGCTGGGCAGAAAAACATCTACAAGCTCTGTCGGCAATATTCATTCTAGGAGTAGACAACTGGGAAGCAGACTTCCTCAGCAGACACGATCTCCATCCAGGAGAGTGGGGCCTCCACCAAGAAGTCTTCGCAGAGGTGACAAGTCTTTGGGGAGTTCCTCAAATAGACACGATGGCGTCTCGTCTCAACATGAAGATTCAGAGATACTGTTCCAGGTCGAGAGACCCTCAAGCAGTAGCAGTTGATGCACTGGTGACCCAGTGGGTGTTTCCGTCAGTGTATGTTTTCCCTCCACTTCCACTGATCCCAAAAGTACTCAGGTTCATAAGAAAGACAAGGGTTCGTGCAATCTTCATTGCCCCAGACTGGCCAAGAAGGGCTTGGTACCCAGATCTTCAGCAGTTACCCATAGGAGATCCTCGGCCTCTTCCTCCTCGGGAGGATCTGCTGCAGCAGGGGCCATGTGTGTACAAAGACTTACCGCGGCTACGTTTGACGGCATGGCTGTTGAGCGCCGTATCCTAGCCAGGAAGGGTATTCCTAAGGAGGTCATTCCCACCCTTATTCAGGCCAGAAAGAGAGTAACGTCAAAACATTACCACCATATTTGGAGAAAATATGTGTCTTGGTGTGAATCCAAGAAAGCTCCTACGGAAAAGTTTCACTTAGGACGTTTTCTCCATTTTTTGCAGGATGGTGTGGAGACGGGCCTACGATTGGGATCAATCAAGGTCCAGATTTTGGCCTTGTCAGTGTTCTTCCAAAAACAATTGGCCTCTCTTCCAGAGGTTCAGACCTTCGTGAAAGGGGTTCTGCACATCCAGCCTCCATTTGTGCCTCCAGTGGCACCATGGGACCTAAACGTGGTATTGCAGTTCCTTCAATCGAATTGGTTTGAGCCTCAACAAAAGATAGAGTTGACGTTTCTCACTTGGAAAGTGGTGATGCTTTTGGCATTGGCATCCGCAAGGCGGGTGTCTGAATTGGGGGCCTTGTCTCACAAGAGCCCTTACCTGATTTTCCATGAAGATAGGGCAGAGTTGCGAACTCGCCAACATTTTCTTCCAAAGGTGGTTTCTGCTTTTCACATAAACCAACCTATTGTGGTGCCAGTAGTTACTGACACATTCACTGATTCAAAGTCTCTAGATGTGGTTAGAGCTTTGAAAATCTATGTTGCTAGAACAGCTCGTATACGAAAAACAGAGGCTCTGTTTGTCCTGTATGATCACAACAAAATTGGCTGTCCTGCTTCCAAGCAGACTATTGCACGTTGAATTAGAAATACGATTCAGCAAGCTCATACTACGGCTGGATTGCCGTTACCGACGTCGGTAAAGGCCCACTCCACTAGGAAGGTGGGCTCATCCTGGGCGGCTGCCCGGGGGGTCTCGGCATTACAACTTAGCCGAGTAGCTACTTGGTCATGGTCAAACACATTTGCTAAGTTCTACAAGTTTGACACCTTGGCCGATGAGGACCTAAAGTTTGGTCAATCGGTGCTGCAGGGTCATCCGCACTCTCCCGCCCGTACTGGAGCTTTGGTATAGACCCCATGGTCTTGATGTCGTCCTCAGCATCCTCTAGGACGTATGAGAAAATAGGATTTTGATAACCTACCGGTAAATCCTTTTCTCCTAGTCCGTAGAGGATGCTGGGCGCCCGTCCCAGTGCGTACTTTACCTGCAGTTTAGTTATTACAGTTACACAAGTTGTGTTATCTTGGTTTCAGCATGTTGCTGCAATTAGTTCATGCCTGTTGGCGTGTGTAATGTTGAATGCCATGTGTGCGGCATGGTTGAGGGTGTGAGTTGGTAGATATCTCACCACTAGTTAAGTAATTCCTTTCCTCGAAATGTCAGTCTCCCTGGGCACAGTTCCTACAACTGAGGTCTGGATTAAACGTATCCAAAATCAAACTTATTGTCTCCGTCCCACACCCTTAACACCATGCATTTAAAATTTCTCTTACGTCCTAGAGCAGACATTCCCAACCGCGGTCCTCAAGGCACACCAACAGTGCAGGTTTTAGTGATATCCAGGCTGCAGCACAGATGGTTAAATCAAAATAACTGAGGTACTAATTAAGTCACCTGTGCTGAAACCTGGATATCACTAAAACCTGCACTGTTAGTGTGCCTTGAGGACCGTGGTTGGGAATGCCTGTCCTAGAGGATACTGGGGTTCCATTTAGTAGAATGGGGTATAGACGGGTCCAATAGGAGCCATGGGCACATTTAGAATTTGATAGTGTGGGCTGGCTCCTCCCTCTATGCCCCTCCTACCAGACTCAGTTTAGAAAATGTACCTGGAGGAGCCGGTCACGCTGAAGGAAGCGCCTGAAGAGTTTTCTGCATTTATTTATATGTGTGTTATTTTCAGGCAGGGCTGGTTGGCACCAGCCTGCCTGCTTCGTGGGACTTGGGGGGGGGGGGGGAGCCGCGTCCCGGCTAGTGGGTCACCGGTCATTATGGCGGCATGAGGGTACGGAGACGCACGGCTTCTAACCGGGGCAGAATGCGTCTCCAGACACAGTACACAGCTACGTCTCAGTACACTGTACACAGTACCCACACTGGCAAAAACAGCCTTAAAACGGTTTTCTAAATGGTCAGGTAACCTAATTGAGGAGTTGGATTCCTTGTCTAGGGGGGATGTTGTTTTACTCCTGCAGCATATACAGGACTCTGCAAACTTTATGGTGGAAGCCATAAAAGAGATTGGTTTGCTTAATGCACACACCACCGCTATGGCAGTGTCAGCACTCACGGGCTTGTGGCTACGCCAGTGAACTGCTGATGCAGACTTCAGGAAAGGCGTGGAAGGCCTACCATTCACAGGAGAGGCCTTGTTTGGAGATGAACTAGACAAATGGATCTCCAAAGCTACTGCGGGTAAGTCTACGTATCTTCCTTCTGCAGCTCCCCCAGCCAGGAAAGCTTATTCAGCTTCAAATTTACAGTCCTTTTGGACTGCCAAGTTTAAGGGAAAATCCAGAGGTGCCTCTACGGCCTCCAGAGGCACAAGAGGTAAACCACGCAAACCAGCAACTGCAGGTTCTCAGGAACAGAGCTTAGGTTCTGCTTCCTCAAAGCCTTCTGCATGACGGTGGACCGCGATGCCTGGAGGACTGTCGGGAGGGATCCTGACTACAATTCTTCAGTCACATCTGGTCAAGTTCGTGCCGGGATCCCTGGGTCATAGATCTTATTTCTCTTACCTCCTAGAGGATGCTGGGAACTCCGTAAGGACCATGGGGTATAGACGGGCTCCGCAGGAGACATGGGCACTATAAAGAACTTTAGAATGGGTGTGCACTGGCTCCTCCCTCTATGCCCCTCCTCTAGACCTCAGTTAGATCCTGTGCCCAGAGGAGACTGGGTGCTTTCAGGGGAGCTCTCCTGAGTTTTTTATTTTCAGGGAGTCCTGCTGGCAACAGGCTCCCTGCACCGTGGGACTGAGGAGAGAGAAACAGACCTACTTCAGTGATAGGCTCTGTTTCTTAGGCTGCTGGACACCATTAGCTCCAGAGGGATCAGAACGCAGGTCTCACCCTTGCCGTTCGTCCTAGAGCCGCGCCGCCGTCCTCCTTGCAGAGCCGGAAGATTGAAGCCGGGTGAGTATACGAAGAAAGAAGACTTCATAGGCGGCAGAAGACTTTGGATCTTCACTGAGGTAACGCTGCGCGCCATTGCTCCCGCACACACAGGCACAGATGGGTGCAGGGCGCAGGGGGGCGCCCTGGACAGCAATAATCCTTTTGGCTGGCATTATAGGTATAATTAAGCTATAGCAGTATGATTTACAACCCCCGCCAGGT
This sequence comes from Pseudophryne corroboree, assembly GCF_028390025.1. Lineage (NCBI taxonomy): Eukaryota > Metazoa > Chordata > Amphibia > Anura > Myobatrachidae > Pseudophryne > Pseudophryne corroboree. Next base: position 812,761,761 of record NC_086444.1, on the reverse strand, counting down.
TATTTGGTATGTTGAGCGGGACCGAAGCCCGCTGCTGAGGGGGCGGAGCTTGATTCGACAGCACTAACCAGCGCCATATTCTCCACAGCACGCTGCTGAGAAGCTGGCTCCCCGGACTCTCCCCTGCTGAACACGGTGACAGAGGGCTTTGAAGGAAGGGGGGGGGGGGGGGGGCACATAATTTGAGCGCAGTCAATATATTTATATATAAAACAAAAAAGCGCTGTGTATTGCTGGGACTTGTGTTTCCAGGGTCATTGGCGCTGGGTGTGTGCTGGCATACTCTCTCTCTGTCTCTCCAAAGGGCCTGGTTGGGGGAACTGTCTCCAGATTAGAGATTTCCCTGAGTGTGTGGGGTGTCGGTACATGTGTATCGGCATGTCTGAAGCGGAAGGCTCTTCTAGGGAGGAGGTGGAGCAAATGAGTGTGGTGTCTCCGTCGGCACCGCCGACACCTGATTGGTTGGATATGTGGAATGTTTTAAATGCAAATGTGCATTTATTGCACAAAAGGTTGGACAAAGCAGAGTCCAGGGAAAATACAGAGAGTCAATCCCTGCCTTTCACTATGTCGCAGGGCCCTTCTGGGTCTCAAAAGCACCCACTATCCCCAGTAGCAGACACTCATACCGACACGGATTCTGACTCCAGTGTCGACTATGATGATGCGAGGTTGCAGCCAAAATTGGCAAGAAGTATTCATTATATGATTATTGCTATAAAAGATGTGTTGCATATCACAGATGACCCCCTCGGTCCCGGACACGAGGGTGCGCATGTATAAGGAAAAGAAACCTGAGGTTACTTTCCCCCCTTCACATGAGCTAAATGAGTTGTTTGAAAAGGCTTGGGAAACTCCAGATAAGAAACTGCAGATTCCCAAAAGGATTCTTATGGCGTATCCTTTCCCGGCTAAGGACAGGATACGGTGGGAATCCTCTCCCAGAGTGGACAAAGCGTTGACGTGCTTATCCAAGAAGGTGGCGCTGCCGTCTCAGGATACCGCAACCCTCAAGGATCCTGCTGATCGCAGGCAAGAGACTACATTGAAGTCAATTTACACACATACTGGTACATTACTCAGACAGGCGATAGCGTCGGCTTGGGTTTGTACCGCTGTAGCAGCGTGGACAGATACCTTGTCTGCTGAAATTGATACAATGGATAAGGATACCGCTTTATTGACCTTGGGTCATATTAAGGATGCTGTCCTATATATGAGAGATGCTCAGAGAGACGTTGGCCTACTGTGTTCCAGAGACAACACCATGGCGATTTCTGCTAGACGAGCCCTGTGGACCCGACAATGGACGGGTGATGCCGACTCAAAGAAGCATATGGAGGTTTTGCCTTACAAGGGTGAGGATTTATTTGGGGACGGTCTCACGGACCTGGTTTCCACAGCTACTGCAGGTAAATCCACTTTTTTACCTTATGTTTCCTCACAGCATAAGAAAACGCCACATTATCAGATGCAGTCCTTTCGGTCGCATAAGTCCAGAAGAGGTCGGGGCACTTCCTTCCTCGCCAGAGGTAAGGGTAGAGGGAAAAGAATGCCTGCTACGGCCAGTTCCCAGGAACAGAAGTCCTCCCCGGCTTCTACAAAATCCACAGCATGATGCTGGGGCTACACTGAGAGAGTTCGCTCCGGTGGGGGCACGTCTTCGACTATTCAGCCACGTCTGGGTACAGTCGGACGTGGATCCTTGGGCGATGGAAATTGTATCCCAAGACTACAAGCTGGAATTCGAAGACGTGCCTCCCCGACGATTCTTCAAATCGCCTTTACCAACGTATCCCCCAGAGAGGGAGATAGTTTTAGCTGCAATTCAAAAGCTGTGTCTACAGCAAGTGATTATCAAGGTTCCCTTAATACAACAGGGAAAAGGGTACTATTCAACCCTATATGTGGTCACGAAACCGGATGGCTCGGTCAGACCCATTCTAAACTTAAAATCCCTGAACCTGTACTTAAAAAGGTTCAAGTTCAAGATGGAATCGCTCAGGATAGTGATCTCCAGCCTGGAAGGGGGGGATTTTATGGTGTCACTAGACATAAAGGATGCATACCTTTATGTCCCCATTTATCCTCCTCATCAGGCGTACCTGTCATTCGCTGTACAGGACTGTCATTACCAATTTCAGACGTTGCCGTTTGGGCTTTCCACGGCCCCGAGAGTTTTCACCAAGGTAATGGCGGAAATGATGGTACTCCTGCGCAGGCAAGGAGTCACAATTATCCCGTACTTGGACGATCTCCTGAGAAAAGCGAGATCAAAGGAACAGTTGCAGAAAAGCGTGTTGCTCTCCCTGAGAGTGCTGCAGCAACATGGCTAGATTCTAAATCTACCAAAGTCACAGTTGGTTCCAACAACTCGGCTGTCTTTCTTAGGCATTATTCTGGACACAGAACAAAAGAGGGTTTTTCTCCCAATGGAAAAAGCCCAGGAACTCCAGAACATGGTCAGAGACCTGTTAAAACCAAAAAGAGTGTCAGTCCATCAATGCACTCGAGTACTGGGGAAAATGGTGGCCACCTACGAGGCCATCCCCTTCAGCAGGTTTCATGTGAGGACTTTTCAGTGGGACCTTCTGGACAAGTGGTTCGGGTCCCACCTTCAAATACATCAGAAAATAACCCTGTCCCCCGGGGCCAGGGTGTCTCTCCTGTGGTGGCTGCAGAGTGCTCACCTTCTAGAAGGTAGCAGGTTCGGCATTCAGGACTGGGTTCTGGGGACCACGGACGCGAGCCTCCGAGGATGGGGAGCAGTCGCACAAGGAAGGAATTTTCAGGGACTGTGGTCAAGCCAGGAGGCTTGTCTACACATCAACATACTGGAATTAAGGGCCATATACAACGGCCTACGTCAAGCGGAGAATCTTCTTCGCGACCTACCGGTTCTGATTCAATCAGACAACGTCACAGCCGTGGCTCATGTAAACCGCCAAGGCGGGGCAAGGAGAAGAGTGGCAATGGCGGAAGCCACCAGGATTCTGCGCTGGGCAGAAAATCACGTAAGCGCTCTGTCAGTGGTATTCATTCCGGGAGTGGACAACTGGGAAGCAGACTTCCTCAGCAGACACGATCTACATCCAGGAGAGTGGGGACTTCATCAAGAAGTCTTTGCAGAGATAACAAGTCTTTGGGGACTTCCTCAAATAGACATGATGGCATCACGCCTCAACAAGAAGCTTTGGAGGTATTGTGCCAGGTAAAGGGACCCTCAGGCAGTAGAAGTGGACGCCCTGGTGACACCATGGGTGTTTCAGTCGGTCTATGTGTTCCCTCCTCTTCCTCTCATCTCAAAAATATTGAGAATCATAAGATGAAAAAGAGTACAGACAATACTCATTGTTCCAGATTGGTCTCGAAGGGACTGGTATTCAGATCTTCAGGAGATGCTCACAGAAGATCCGTGGTCTCTTCCTCTCAGGGAGGACCTGTTGCAGCAGGGACCCTGCGTGTTCCAAGACTTACCGCGGTTACGTTTGACGGCATGGCGGTTGAACACCGAATCCTAGCAGGGAAGGGTATTCTGGAAGAGTTCATCCCTACTCTGATAAAGGCTAGGAAGGAAGTGACGGCGAAACATTATCACCGTATCTGGAGGAAGTATGTATCTTGGTGTGAAGCCAAGAATGCTCCTACGGAAGATTTCCACTTGGGCCGTTTTCTCCACTTTCTACAGACAGGAGTTGATATGGGCCTAAAGTTAGGCTCCATTAAGGTACAGATTTTGGCCCTATCTATATTCTTCCAGAAGGAATTGGCTTCTCTCCCAGAAGTCAAAACTTTTGTAAAGGGAGTGCTACACATCCAGCCTCCTTTTGTGCTCCCAGTGGCACCATGGGACCTTAACGTGGTGTTACAGTTCCTAAAATCTCACTGGTTTGAACCTCTTCAAACAGTTGAATTAAAGTTTCTCACTTGGAAGGTGGTCATATTGTTGGCCTTGGCATCTGCAAGGCGGGTGTCCGAATTGGCGGCCTTATCTCATAAGAGTCCCTATCTCATTTTCCATGAGGATAGAGCACAGTTGAGGACTCGTCCTCAATTTTTATCTAAGGTGGTGTCATAGTTTCATATGAACCAACCTATTGTGGTGCCTGTGACTACGGGAGACTTGGAGGATTCCAAATCCCTTGATGTAGTCAGGGCCTTAAAAATTTACGTAGCCAGGACATCTCGGGTTAGGAAAACAGAGGCACTGTTTGTCCTGTATGCAGCCAACAAGGTTGGCACTCCTGCTTCTAAGCAGACTATCGCTCGCTGGATCTGTAACACGATTCAGCAGGCTCATTCTACGGCTGGATTGCCGTTACCAAATTCGGTAAAGGCCCATTCCACTAGGAAGGTGGGCTCTTCTTGGGCGGCTGCCCGAGGCGTCTCGGCCTTACAGCTTTGCCGAGCAGCTACTTGGTCGGGTTCAAACACTTTTGCAAAATTCTACAAGTTTGCTACCCTGGCTGAGGAGGACCTCATGTTTGCTCAATCAGTGCTGCAGAGTCATCCGCACTCTCCCGCCCGGTTTGGAGCTTTGGTATAATCCCCATGGTCCTTACGGAGTCCCCAGCATCCTCTAGGACGTAAGAGAAAATAAGATTTTAAACCTACCGGTAAATCTTTTTCTCCTAGTCCGTAGAGGATGCTGGGCGCCCGTCCCAGTGCGGACATATTTCTACATGACTTGTATATAGTTATTGCTTACATAAGGGTTATGTTACAGTTAAGATCAGTTGTTGGCTGATACTGTTTTGTTCATACTGTTAACTGGTTGCGTATATTCCAGGTTATACGGTGTGGATGGAGTGGGCTGGTATGGATCTTGCCCTTGGATTAACAAAAATCCTTTCCTCATACTGTCCGTCTCCTCTGGGCACAGTTTCTCTAACTGAGGTCTAGAGGAGGGGCATAGAGGGAGGAGCCAATGCACACCCATTCTAAAGTTCTTTATAGTGCCCATGTCTCCTGCGGAGCCCGTCTATACCCCATGGTCCTTATGGAGTCCCCAGCATCCTCTACGGACTAGCAGAAAAAGATTTACCGGTAGGTTTAAAATCTTATTTTCCCAGGGCTACAGACTGGAGTTCCAAGAGCTCCCACCTCACAGATTTTTCTAATCAGGCTTACCAGATTCACAAGAGGCAAGTATAACTTTACAGCAGGCCATCCAAAAACAGGTGCAGACTCAAGTCATTGTTCCAGTTCCACCTCATCTGCACAACAAGGGATACTATTCCATCTTTTTTGTAGTACCAAAACCGGGCGGTACGGTACGACCAATTCTGAACCTCAAGTCCTTGAATCCGTTCTTAAAAGTGTTCAAGTTCAAGATGGAGTCTCTGAGAGCGGTGATCTCAGGTCTGGAGGAAGGGGAATTCCTAATGTCTCTGGATATCAAGGATGCGTACCTTCACATTGCGATCTGGCTGCCTCATCAGGCTTATCTACGGTTTGCACTGCAGGACTGTCACTACCAGTTCCAGGCCCTACCATTTGGTCTCTCCACAGCACCGAGGGTTTTCACCAAACTAATGGCAAAGATGATGTTTGTACTCTGCAAGCAGGGAGTGAACATAATTCCGTACCTGGACGATCTACTGATAAAAGCGCCATCCAGTGAGAAGTTGCTGGACAGCATTGGTCTCTCAACCAAACTTCTCCAGGATCACGGGTGGATTCTGAACCTTCTGAAATCTCACCTGGAGCCAACACTGAGGCTCCCATTCCTGGGAATGATACTGGACACGGAGTCGCAGAAAGTGTCCCTTCCGTTGGAAAAGGCATTAGTAATCCAATCGATGATTTCGGGATGTCCTGAAGCCAACCCGGAAATCGGTGCATCTATACATTCGCCTTCTGGGGAAAATGGTAGCCTCTTAATTACGAGGCGCTACAATACGGAAGGTTTCACGCAAGACCATTCCAGCTCGATCTTTTGGACAAATGGTCACATGCACCAGAGGATCCATCTGTCGCCAAGAGCCAGGATCTCCCTTCTGTGGTGACTACAGATTTCTCACTTCGTCGAGGGTCGAAGGTTCGGAATTCAGAACTGGATCCTGTTAACCACGGACGCAAGCCTCAGAGGTTGGGGAGCAGTTACCCAGGGGGTGCAGTTTCAAGGAAGATGGTCAAGTCAGGAAGTCATCCTTCCTATCAACATTCTGGAACTTCGGGCCATATACAACGCCCTTCTGCAGGCCTCTTATCTTCTTCACAATCAGGCCATTCAGGTCCTGTCGGACAATGTGACGGCAGTGACGTACATAAACCGACAGGGCGGAACAAAAAGCTGTAATAGTCAGATCTATTTCTAATAATTATCCAAAATGCCAGCGTTAATATATGCAACGGACGCCAGGCTCATCTTATTACCATATACGATAAAAGTGCGCTGTACGTCGCAAACACTAAATCCCTTAAGAGAAAACAAGCTCATTGATGTATACATTTGTTATTAAAAGGGTATGCATACAATATAACACATGTACAATATATATATATATATATATATATATATATATATATATATATATATATATAGTTTACAGAGCACAACTACATAAAAAGCAAGAATCCATACAGTTGCGGCCAGCATACAATTATCATCTCCCTCAATGCAATTTATGCACACTTCGCTCCATTTCCTCCATCTTTAGCTCTCCCTCAATGGCCCTCATTCCGAGTTGTTCGCTCGCTAGCTGCTTTTAGCAGCAGTGCACACGCTAGGCCGCCGCCCTCTGGGAGTGTATCTTAGCTTGGCAGAAGTGCGAACGAAAGGTTAGTAGAACTGCTTGAAAAATTTTTCATGCAGCTCGAACTTACTCCTACAGATGTATCCTCATACATCGTTGCTCATAGCACACTATTTAGGGTCCTGTGTCGCGAGTTGGAAATAACGTTATGGCGTGCGTTATGTCCTGCGCCATGTAATACACAGTTTAACCGCTGGGTGACGAATGCTCCACGTTGAGACTACAGTGCTGAATACAATGCTGTGGCAGTTAGCAGTGATCTGTGAGAGGCTGGCCAATCACGTTCTTCCCTTTATAAAAAAAAATCCCTTTCCACAAATTACAATGCCACGCTGCCGACCGTTCAGTCAATTAATTTTTTCGTTATGTTGTGTACAAAATGCCGCATAGCATTAATATGACTCCCAGATGGTCTCCAGCCACACTGCCGCCTGATCACGCTAGATATGGATATTGTCGTTACAGCTTGTACAAAATGCAGGATAGCATTAGCATAACAGCATTCATATTTCGGACTAGCTTCGGCAGAAATATTGAATTCAAAGTGCACTGGGTCCCTACTGTACCTCATGAATGTGACTACCAGATGGTATCCGTATTCAATCCGTTTAATTTTTTTTTTAAAGCACTCAGATACAACACATCACATATACCCCTGGAGGGCCTGGCTGTACCAAGGTCAGCTGTAGCCTAACGAGAACAGCGTCCGCCTGCAATGCTTGCACTCGTGGGTTCGATACCCATTTGCTTCATTGACCATTTTTTTTTTGTGTATTAAGATATTCTTTTTTTAATACAATAAAGTTTTTTTGTTATATAAAAAAAAGTCCGCTTCTACTAAATACAAGGCCACGCTGCTGCCCTGTTCACACATCTTTCCACTTTCCCGAATTGGAGATGACACCAGCTGCATCTGACCGATTGCCCAGCATGGACACAGAAACAGTTGCATCCCATCACTTGACTGTCATGGACACACCACTGCCATCTTACCAGTTGCATGACAGAGACAATGCACCAGATACACCGCACCATCAGACTAACATAGAAACTCCACCACTGTCATCTTACTGGTTGCCTGACAAAGACAATGCACTATCCCGCTGCTCAAACAACATGGACACTGCAACGGTTGCATCATCCCAGTTGTCCACTAGAGATGTGAACAATGTAACGTTACCTTCACCTGGAATACCACCAATACCACCAATGTGCAGCACACCTAAAAATGTGCGCGTTCATGGTACCTCCTTGTATCTGAGTGCTTTAAAAAAAAAAAAAGCTAGCTGCTTACGCTAATGCTACCCGGCAATTTGTACACAACATAACGACAATATCCATAGCTAGCGTGATCGGGCAGCAGTGTGCCTGGAGACCATCTGGTAGTTATACTGTACATTCATGAGATACTGTAGGTACCCAGTTGCACTTTGCATTCAATATTTCTGCCCATTTGAAGCAAATAGACCAGAAAGGATGTCTGAAATAGGAATGCTGCTTATGCTAATGTTATCCTGCATTGTGTACACAACATAACGACTAGATGAATTGAGTGAACAGGGCAGCAGCATGGCCTTGTATTTAGTAGAAGCGGACTTTTTTTATATAACGAGAAGTAGAAACTTAAAACCCCAAATAACTTTATTGTATTAAAAAAGATTAAATAAATAAATTAAAATAAAATAATAAATGGGCGCCAAACTCAGTATCGAACCCGGGGCTGCAAGCATTGCAGGCGGTCGCTGTTCTCATTAGGCCACAGCCAACCATGGTAGAGGCAGGCCCTCCGGGTGTATATGTAATGTGTTGTATCTGAGTGCTTTAAAAAAAAAAGCTAGCTGCTTATGCTAATGCTACCCGGCAATTTGTACACAACATAACGACAATATCCATAGCTAGCGTGATCGGGCGGCAGTGTGCCCGGAGACCATCTGGTAGTCATACTGTACATTCATGAGATACTGTAGGTACCCAGTTACACTTTGCATTCAATATTTCTGCCCATTTGAAACAAAAGAAACACAAAGCTAGTCCGAAATAGGATTGCCCCAAAATACTTTATTGTAGAATTTGTACACACTGTAACGACAATGTCCATAGCTAGCGTGATCGAGCGGCAGTGTGACTGAAGACCATCTGGTAGTAACTGAAACACAAAGCTAGTCCGAAATAATTCCCATATAAAGGGAAGTGATTAATGGTTCGTTATTGTCACAATAAATGTCAGCCAATCAGCTCAGCCAATCAGCAGGCGGCGCTATGAAGGGTCCGTTGGGTATTTGAGGCATGCGCTGTAGAGTTTAGGAAAAGCGACATCTGGTGGACAGAAAGTAGAATGCACGTTACAATTATAACGTGACGTCACATTTACAACGCAACTTATAACGGGATTTATAGCGCAAGGAGCTGGCGCGAGTTGCATCGCGCCCGCAACGCGGTATGCAGCAACGATATATGAGGACACATCTGTACCTTGTGATCACTGCAGACTGTTTAGTTCCTGGTTTGAAGTCACTAACACGCCCTGCGTTCGGCTAGCCACTCCCCCGTTTCTACAGCCACTCCTGCGTTTTTATCAGGCACGCCTGTGTTTTTCAGCACACTCCCTGAAAACGGGCAGTTACCACCCAGAAACACCCACTTCCTGTCAATCACCCACCGATCAACACAGCGACTGAAAAGCGTCGCTCGACCGTGTGTAAAACTGCATCATTTTGTGTGAAAGTACTTCGCGCGTGCGTACTGCGGCCCGTACGCATGCGCAGAAGTGCCGCTTTTTCAACTAATCGCTGTGCAGCGAACGAAAGCAGCTAGCGATCAACTCGGACTGAGCGCCAATGCCCACAGCAGCAGAGTATCAGCAAAACACCATCTCGATCAGCACCCAGCAAACAACAGAACTTCTTGTGTCTGGGATCAGCTATACACTGTGTATGTTGGGGTAGTATAGGTCTTCAACTGGGTCTTCTATTATTGGTCCAGGGGAGGGAACTTTCTCGTTCATGATGACTCATTGGTCAGTTCATATTCGAACAATGTCCAGCCTTGAAGAAACAGGATGTCTTTTGTTCTCAGTTGAATTGTGGCTTCATATTCATTCATTCATTCAATCATAACTAATTGTTGCAATGTGCTACAACCTAGTCACAGGCATCAAATTAATACACTCATTAATCTGATTACTTTGACACCAAGCACGACATGTCCATCTTGCTCTGCTCCAACAATACACATACATGACGTTATACTCCATTATATAATTTAAAACCTTATAATGCCTGGTGCTTGACATGTTTAATTTATGTGCTGCATGAAATATGTGTTGAATATATCTTTGTGGCATGTCTGTGTAAATGCGTATGATACTATAAATTGCTGTGCACGCTGTGCGTATTCGCAAGCATAGCGACTCATAATGTGTGGAGTTTGTATGTTCTCTCTATGTAATATTTTTGACTTCGACAAAGCAGAGCAGCAATGTCAGAGGTGTTAAGAATTCTCCAATGGGCAGAAAAAAACGCTGTGGCGTTGTCAGCGGTCTTCATTCCGGGAGTAGACAACTGGGAAGCAGACTTTCTCAGCAGACACGACCTGTACCCCGGGGGAGTGGGGCCTTCACCCGGAAGTGTTCAGGTGCTTGACTTGTCGGTGGGGATATCCACAAATCGACATGATGGCCTCTCGTCTCAACAAGAAGCTCAAGCGGTATTGTTCCAGTTCGAGAGACCCACAGGCAGTGTCGGTAGACACTCTGACGACTCCATGGTCTATCAGATGGTGTACGTGTTTCCTCCACTTCCTCTGATCCCAATTATTCTCAAAAGAATAAAAAGGGAAAAGGTTCAAGCAATTCTCATTGCTCCGGACTGGCTAAGAAAGGCCTGGTAAGCAGACCTTCTGGAGATGATACTCGAAGATCCGTGGCCTCTACCTCTTCGCAAGGATCTTCTGCAACAGGGCCCGTTCATCTATCAGGACTTACCGTGGCTACGTTTGACTGCATGGAAGTTGAACGGCTGATTCTAGCCAGAAGAGGGATCCCTAACAAAGTTATCCCGACTATGATCCAAGCCAGGAAGGGGGTAACGTCTAAACATTATCACCATATTTGGAAGAAATACGTCTCTTGGTGTGAGAGCACAACTTATTCTGCAGCGGAATTTCACCTGGGACGTTTCCTGCTTTTTCTGCAGGCAGGTGTGGATGTGGACCTACATCTGGGCTCCATAAAAGTCAATTTTCTTTCAAAAACAATTGGCTTCTCTCACTGAGGTCCAGACGTTTTTAAAAGGTGTTCTGCGCATCCAACCTCCTTTTGTGCTTTCCACAGCACCTTGGGATCTCAATTTGGTGCTGCAGTTCCTCCAATCAGACTGGTTTGAACCATTACAGGAAGTGGACGTAAAATATCTTACGTGGAAGACTGTCACACTGTTGGCCTTGGCTTCAGCAAGACGTTTGTCGGAGCTGGGGGCTTTGTCTCACAAAAGCCCCTATTTAATTTTCCATGAGGACAGAGCTGAACTCAGAACTCGTCAGCAATTTCTTCCGATAGTAGTGTCTGCGTTTCACATCAACCAACCTATTGTGGTTCCGGTTATCACCGACACTTCTGCTACTTCAAAGTCTTTGGATGTTGTGAGGGCTTTGAAGATATACAGTACGTAAAGAGGACTGCTCGTCACAGAAAATCTTACTCACTGTTCGTTCTCTATGATCCCAACAAAATTGGGTGTCCTGCTTCAAAGCAGACAACTGCACGCTAGATCAGGCTCATTATCCAGCATGCTTATTCCACGGCAGGTTTGCCGGTTCCAAAATCTGTACAGACCCACTCTACTAGTTCGGTGGATTCTTCCTGGGCGGCTGCTCAGGGTGTTTCTGCTTTACAGCTTTGCAGTGCGGCTACTTGGTCTGGTTCGAACACGTTTGCTAAGTTCTACAAGTTCAATACTTTGGCCTCTGAGGACCTTCAGTTTGGTCAATCAGTTCTGCAGGAACCTCAGCACTCTCCCACCCGGTTTGGGAGCTTTGGTACAACCCCATGGTACTAAATGGGACCTCAGTATCTTCTAGGACATAAGAGAAAAATGGGATTTAAATTACCTACCGGTAAATCCTTTTCTCGTAGCTTCGTTCTTCCTGCACTGTTACTTAGTTAAGTATTGTTGGTTCAGATGTTGCTGTTCCTGTTTAAAGTTTGATTAGCTTCGCTTTCCTCTTGTTGTGTGTGCTGGTTCGGAATCTCACCAATATCTTTATATATCCTTCTCTCAAAGTATGTCCATCTTCTTGGGCACAGTTTCCTAGACTGAGTCTGTTAGGAGGGGCATAGAGGAAGGAGCCAGCCACACTATCAAATTCTTAAAGTGCCCATGGCTCCTAGTAGACCCGTCTATACCCCATGGTACTAAATGGAATCCCAGTGTCCTCTACGGACTACAAGAAAAGGATTTACCGGTAGGTAATTAAAATCCTGTTATTTTTCCCCTCATTTAATTTCCATTTGTGCTACATCTCCAGGCTCAGACTCTTAGCACTGAGGCTGCTAAAACTCCAATCCATGCATTCAGCACCCTCCCCTTCATAGCTGTAACCTACTCCTCTGACCACCTCCTTACTCATCTTTCCTTACTTTAATCTATCCTCAATGCTGTGTTTTTCTCTGTAGCTGCTTTGTGTTGGTCTCCCTTTCTGCAACCTATTCAAATCGATCGCTTTCCATCCTCAGAATAAGTTCTAGCTCCTTGCCAACACATGCAAAGCACAAATCACTCTGCTGCCCTTCCATATCTCCATGCTTCCTCCCAAACTCTCCTCTCTTACACTGATTGCCACCTCACTCACCCTGGTTACTCCCTCCATCGATTGCTTCTAAGATTTTTCCTGCTCCGTATAACCCCGGAGCACCCCCTCTTGCCAAGACAGTCTTTCTACCAATCTCACTAATTTCAGACATTCAAAACACATTGTATCACCATCATCCACTCCCCTTGCACTGCTGTTCAACCCAGTTCACCCTCCATCTGTTCACTATTGCCCTTAATATGAAAGGTCTCATGAGCAGGGCCCCCCTTCCTCATGTTTTACCCCTAACACTACCAAGGCCAACAGTTCTCCCTGTCTCTAAATCCCAATAAACTACATTACTGTAACTTGATACTGTATGCCTGCCCTCACTGTATGTTGGGTAGAAACTCCTACTGCCTTCACCCTGTAATTCACCATTTGCCATACCCTCGCCCTTATCCTCGTCATTCTTTCTCTTACGTTCTAGAGGATGCTGGGGTCCACATTAGTGCCATGGGGTATAGACTGGTCCACCAGGAGCCATTGGTACTTTAAGAGTTTTAGAGTGTGGGCTGGCTCCTCCCTCTATGCCCCTCCTACCAGACTCAGTTTAGAAAATGTGCCCGGAGGAGCCGGTCACAGCTAGGGGAGCTCCCCTGAGCTTTTCTAGTAAGTTATTTTTTAGAGTTTGTTTTTTTACAGGAGGCTGTTGGCAACAGCCTGCCTGCAGCGAGGGACTAAGAGGGGTAGCATTGTCCGCCCTGCGGGGTCTGAGCTAGTGACTCCGCTGACTGGACACTGAGCTCCTGAGGGGTCGGATCAGATCGCCACAGGGGACCGCTCGCCCCAGCAGCATGCCGCCAACCCCTTACAGACGCTGAAGAAGTGGTGAGTTAGTCACTGACCACCCTAGCAAGCAGGGGGCCAGTGTGAAGATGGCGGCAATGGGGAGGGAGCGCAGTACTAACTGTGCTCCTGGGACGGTCCAGAGTCACATAGTGCGGCACTGTGAGGGGCGCCCTGGGCCAGCACTTACCCCCACACTGGTCAGCAAGCCTGTCGGGGTCCGCGGATCTCAGCCAGCAAGTTTCCTCAGACCAGTATAAAAATTTGAAGAGCGGGAAGACAGCCCCATTAAGGGGGCGGAGCTTCTCCTCAGATCGGAACCAGCAGCGTTCCAGCGCCATTTTCTTGCCTGCACAGCGCTGGATGGAAGATCAGGTCCCTCCACAGCAGCACCATCTAACTGTACACGGTACCAGGGGTTTGTAGAAGGGAGGGGAGGCTGTAAAACGAGTGTGTCTCTTATTAAGGGACACAGTCTGCGCTGGTAAGGGGTTGGGGGGGAAACTCTGTCTGCCGCCGTGTGTGTGTGTGTGTGTGTGTGTGTGTGTGGAATAGTGTTAGGTGGTCTCCTTTAGCTATGTCCAGGGACAATGTGTCATATGCTGCAGAGGATTTATCCTCCCAGGATGATCCCATTCCATGTAATCAGGTTAGCACTGGTTTAGCACAGATTCCAGCAAGGGAACCAGAGTGGTTTTCCTCTATCAAAACTTGGATTTCTCAGATTTCTGACAGGGTTGCTAGTAATGAATCTGCAACCCAGGTATTACAGAGCTCTATGGCTGTATGGCCTGCGTCTGGTACCTCAGGACACCCGGCTATATAACCCCACAAACGTGCGTTTGTGCATGTCACACAAGACGACACGGATACTGATTCTGACACTACAGACGATGATGGAGATGTGTTGCGGGGGTCCGCATCTCTTGCAAGGGGGGTGCAATTATTGATAGAGGCTATCAGGGATGTGTTAAATGTTAATCATACCACACCTGAGCAGGTTGAGGAGTCTTTTTTCACTGAAAATAAAAAAGCCTCGCTAACCTTCCCTGCGTCAAAGGAGTTGAATGCTATATTTGAAAAAGCATGGGAAAATCCTGAGAAGAGGTTCCAGATCCCTAAAAGGGTTCAGGTGGCTTTTCCTTTCCCAGAGGAGGACAGGAAAAAGTGGGAAAACCCTCCGATTGTTGACGCATCTGTGTCCAGACTCTCAGAAAAGGTGGTTTTGCCTGTTCCAGGATCTACCGCCTTAAAGGAGCCAGCAGATAGAAAAATTGATAACACGCTTAAATCAATGTACACTGCTTCTGGGGCCATATTACGTCCCACTATTGCTAGTGCATGGATTGCGAAAGCAATAGTGAAGTGGTCGGCTACCTTGCTTGAGGATTTGGATACGATGGATAGGGATGATGTTGCATTATATTTACGCAACATACATGATTCTCCAGGTTTTATGGTAGAATCCATGAAAGACCTGGGTTCCATGGCTTCGGGAATTTCTTCCATGTCTGTTTCAGCTCGTCGGGGACTAGGGCTGCACCAGTGGTCGGCCGACGCGGAATCCAGAAGAAGTGTGGAGTCGCTACCCTATACAGGTCAGGCTCTCTTTGGAGAAGCTCTAGACGCGTGGATATCCCCCGCTACAGCGGGTAAGTCTCCGTTTCTTCCCTCAGCAGCACCTGCTCCGAAGAAATCCTTCTCTTCAGCTGCACCGCAGTCCTTTTGGCCTAACAAGCCTAGAAAGGCCAGAACATCCAATACCTTCTTT
Organism: Pseudophryne corroboree; assembly: GCF_028390025.1. Lineage (NCBI taxonomy): Eukaryota > Metazoa > Chordata > Amphibia > Anura > Myobatrachidae > Pseudophryne > Pseudophryne corroboree. Next base: position 812,746,596 of record NC_086444.1, on the reverse strand, counting down.
AGGGGAGGTCGGGTTAAGTCCAAGAAACCTGCCGCTGCAGGTTCCCAGGAACAAAAGCCTGCTTCGGCTACCCTAAAGTCCTCCGCATGACGGTGGACTGCACGCCCCGGTGGTGGGGCCAGTGGGAGCGAGACTCAGACATTTCAGTCATGTCTGGGTATCGTCCGGCCTGGATCCCTGGGTAGTAGATATTGTGTCTCAGGGATACAGGCTGGAGTTTCAAAGTCTCCCTCCTCATCGCTTTTTCAAGTTGGGCTTACCAACTCTGTTGGAGGACAGCACAGTACTTCAGGACGCTGTCCAAAAGCTGGTGGAGGCACAGGTCATTGTGCCAGTACCACCTCACATGCTGAACAAAGGTTACTATTCGAACCTTTTCATGGTACTGAAACGGATGGTTCGGTCAGGCCCATTCTGAACCTAAAATCATTGAACACCTTTCTAAAGGAGTTCAAGTTCAAGATGGAGCCTCTCAGGGCGGTGATATCAGGTCTGGAAGAGGGGGAATTCCTGGTGTCACTGGATATCAAGGATGCGTACCTTCACATTCAGATATGGCTGCCGCATCAGGCTTATCTCCGCTTCGCATTACTGGACTGTCATTTTCAGTTCCAGGCCTTGCCATTCGGCCTCTCCACAGCACCGAGGGTGTTTACCAAGGTGATGGCGGAAATGATGATACTCCTCCGCAAGCAGGGTGTGAACATCATTCCGTATCTGGATGATCTCCTGATAAAGGCATTGTCCAAGGAGAAGCTGCTGCAGTCCATTGTTCTCACAACGCGACTGCTCCAGAGTCACGGTTGGATTCTGAACTTTCCAAAGTTACATTTGGAACCAACCCAGAGATTGTCATTTCTGCGAATGATTCTAGATACGGAAGTGTAGCGGGTGTTTCTTCCGCCGGAAAAGGCGTTGGTGATCCAATCCACGATCCGGGATGTCTTGAAGCCACACCGGGTGTGGGTTCATCAATGCATTCGCCTATTGGGAAAGATGGTGGCCTCTTACGAGGCTCTCCAGTATGGGAGGTTCCATGCTCGGACCTTCCAGCTGGATCTCCTCGAAAGTGGTCGGGATCTCACCTCCACATGCACCAGAGAATTCGTCTGTCGCCAAGGGCAAAGATTTCACTCCTCTGGTGGCTCCAATTGCCTCACCTCCTTGAAAGCCGCAGTTTCAGGATTCAGGACTAGTTCCTTCTAACAACGGATGCGAGCCTCAGGGGCTGGGGAGCAGTCACTCAAGGAGTAACCTTCCAAGAACGGTGGTCAAGCCTGGAAGCTGGCCTGCCCTGAACATTCTGGAACTAAGAGCCGTCTACAACGGTCTTCTTCAGGCGGCCCCTCTTCTGAGAAATCGGCCATTCAAGTGCAGTCGGACAACGTAACAACAGTGGCTTACATAAACCGACAGGGCGGAACGAAGAGCAGAGCGGCAATGTCAGTGGTGACAAGAATACTCCTCTGGACAGAAAAGCACGCATTGGTGCTGTCAGCCATCTTCATTCCAGAAGTAGACAACTGGGAAGCAGACCTCCTCAGCAGACACGATCTCCATCCGGGGGAGTGGGGACTCCATCCGGAGGTGTTCACGGAAATAACCGATCTTTGGGGCTTACCCCAAATAGACATGATGGCCTCTCGTCTCAACAAGAAGCTTCGGCGTTATTGTTCCAGGTCGAGGGATCCACAGGCAAGTGGCAGTGGACGCCTTGGTGTCTCCGTGGGTATTCCAGTCAGTGTACGTGTTTCCACCACTCCCACTCATCCCAAGAATCCTAAAGCTCATAAGGAGAACAAGGGTTCAAGCGATCCTCATTGCCCCAGACTGGCTGAGAAGGGCTTAGTACGCGGACCTTCTGAATCTACTGCAAGAAGAGCCGAGGCCTTTTCCTTTTCGGGAGGACCTGCTGCAGCAGGGGCCGTACGCCTATCAAGACTTACCACGGCTACGTTTGACGGCATGGAAGTTGAGCGCCTGATTCTTGCTCGGAAGGGCATTCCGAAGAAGGTTATTCCTACCCTCATACAGGCTAGGAAAGGGGTAACGTCGAAACATTACCATCGTATTTGGAAAAAATATGTCTCTTGGTGTGAGTCCAAGAAGTTTCCTACTGTGGAGTTTCAACTGGGACGTTTCCTTCTCTTCCTGCAAGCATGAGTGGATATGGGTCTGCGGTTGGGATCTGTGAAGGTCCAGATTTCGGCCCTGTCCATTTTCTTTCAGAAACAATTGGCTGCCCTCCCTGAGGCTCAGACCTTTTTGAAGGGAGTTCTGCATATCCAACCTCCCTTTGTAGCGCCTACGGCGCCTTGGGACCTTAACGTGGTGTTGCAGTTCCTCCAATCGGATTGGTTTGAACCTCTATAGGAGGTAGAGCTCAAATTTCTTACATGGAAGGCGGTCACTTTGTTGGCCTTAGCTTCTGCTAGACGTATGTCCGAGCTGGGGGCTTTATCCTGTAAAAGCCCTTACTTGATCTTCCACGAAGATAGAGCTGAGCTCAGGACACGTCAGCAATTCCTTCCGAAGGTTGTGTCGGCATTTCATATCAACCAACCTATTGTGGTGCCAGTGGCTACTGACCCCTCAATTTCTTCAAAGTCCTTGGATGTCGTAAGGGCTCTGAAGATATATGTGAAGAGAACTTCTCGTCACAGAAAGTCGGACTCTCTGTTTGTCCTATATGATCCCAAGAAGATTGGGTGTCCTGCTTCTAAGCAGACGATCTCTCGCTGGATAAGGTTTACTATCCAGCACGCTTATTCTACGGCAGGACTGCCATGTCCAAAATCTGTTAAGGCCCACTCTACTCGTAAGGTGGGGTCTTCCTGGGCGGCTGACCGGGGGCTCTAGGCAGTGCAACTTTGCCGAGGTGCAACTTGGTCTGTGTCGAACACGTTTGCAAAGTTTTACAAGTTCGATACTTTGGCCTCTGATGATCTGAAGTTCAGTCAATCAGTTCTGCAGGAGCCTCCGCGCTCTCCCTCCCGTTCTGGGAGCTTTGGTACATCCCCATGGTACTAATGTGGACCCCAGCATCCTCTAGGACGTAAAAGAAAATAGGATTTTGGTACCTACTGGTAAATCCTTTTCTCGAAGTCCTTAGAGGATGCTGGGCGCTCGCACAGCGCTTTGTTTTCCTGCAAATGTTATTTGGTTCAGTAAAACTTCTTTTTAGTTGAGTACTGCATTGTTACTTGGTAAGTAATGTTTCAGCGGTTGCTGAGTAGTTCAAGCTAGTTGTCTCGATGTGCCTTGTATGTGTGAGCTGGTATGAATCTCACCACTATCTGTGTATAATCCTTCTCTCAAAGTATGTTGTCTCCTCGGGCACAGTTTCTAGACAGAGTCTGGTAGGAGCGGCATAGAGGGAGGAGCCAGCCCACACTCTAAAACTCTTAACGTGCCAATGGCTCCTGGTGTACCCGTCTATACCCCATGGTACTAATGTAGACCCCAGTATCCTCTACTGACTACGAGAAAAGGATTTACCGGTAGGTACCAAAGTCCTATTTTTAGTTTTTTGGTTTATTGCTCTGTATTCTTCCTAATATAGGGCAACTTATTTATATTAGTTAGAATATGTCAAGTTGCACTGTTGTAATTTATATTCTCTGAGTGGTGCTGTAGCCATTACTTGAAGCCTCAAAAATAAGACAAAACAAGGTGGCAGTTCAGTCTGGGTTATGTGGTTTCCCTTCTTGCCATGCAGAGCATGCCAACTGTACTCTTCAAGTACTACAATAACAGTGGAGTATCCATGGTTTTCCCCAATGAGCTCAGATCTTCTACAGTACATTCAGGTCACATATATTGCACAAAATGAAAGTAATTTACTGTACTTAAAGGTAGTATATTGCATTATGGAGCAATGGGTGCTTCCTGGGCAGAGAAGGAATTTGTGTCAATAGAGCATTTTGGCAACAGTTGGTCATCTATGCACACCTCTTTCGTCTCTGCTGGGGGACACAAGACCATGGGGTTGCCGCTGGGTGAGCAGGAGCTGGCACTTTAGTACTATAACTTTAAGTCAGTAGCTCCCGAATGCCAATGTCTGTTAAGTGCTCGTCGGAGTTGGGCATGTTTGCAGCATTTTAGCTACTGCTTTGTAATGATTATGTTTTGTTTTAGCTAGGTTCTATGCGCTGTTTCTGCCAACACACCATAGGATTGCTGCAGGGAGTCAGCGGCAAGCTTGCCGTGAGACTATGTGTGTAGTTGACCAGCTGGACCCAGGGACTGGGGCACCCTCACCCTTTTGGAGGGTGCTGGGAAGTTACTCTGGTCCTGGATGGCTGGACTATTTATTTGCTGGGTCTCCTGCTGCTGCTCCCTCACCATTGTGCATTGTGTGCATGCTCCAGAAGCCTGTGTTGTTGGGCAGTCCCACAGTTTCTCCAGCTAGACTGGGTGCAGAAGAGTGGATGTTCTCAGCGGAGGGAGCAGAGCTTATCCCAGCTGGTCTGCCCCCTGCTGTGTTGCAGTTACAGTGTGTTGGCTGGGCAGCCATTACTGTGCATGTCTGGATGTCTCTACTGACAGTACACACACACACACATACGCTGGCACCATTAGTCCCTTTCCTCTGCAGCTTGGGGTTTTGTCTCTCCTGGTAGGCTAAGTACCCTTTTGCTTTCTTTTCTTTGCTGTTTCCCAGTGTGTGCTCCTCAGCACTGCACAGAGCAGGGCTATATGGTAGACACAGCAATGGCCGGTAGTTTTTGCTCAGTATCAGTTTAAACTGCTGTGTGGACAGCAGGACTCTGGGGCACTATGCGTGGACTGTCAGGCGGGGCCCAATGACGCGCAGGCATCAGGACGAACGGCCTTTGCCGTGGCCAAGCTGGCATGGGCTAGGGCACTGGGCTGGTCTTAAGCTTATTTGATGCAGTTAGCAGTTAATGGCACTTCAGGTGGAGAATCAACTTAGGGCTACAGTCGTGACTGTTTTACCCTTGTAGGGGCTTCCTTCCCTTCCTTTAGATGGGGCGGTCTCTCAGCCAATGCCAGAATTACCAGGCTGTGCACCATGGAGCGTACAGCTTCTATTTTTGAGAGGATTTCCACTTTTTGGAGGGTTTTTTTTTTTAGGACTCTTGCTTGCGCAAGACGTACAACATCTTCCAGAAATCTAGGGGGACTTCTTGGATTTGGAAGAGGAGGAGAATGAGATTTTAAAGGAGGTGGTCTCTTGGATGGATGACCCAGTGGCTCGCTTAGCTAAACAAACTGCGCTTTCTGTGCGGTTTTCTGAATCCTTTAAAGATCCTTTAGACAAAAAACTTGAGGGTTGTCTTGAATCGATTTTTCTGGGTTCTGGTTTGTTTTTTTCCCCCTCTTTATTGGCCTTGGCGTGGGTGGCCCGAGCCATGGAGACTTGAGCCTACAAACTTGTCGCTGGCCTTCAGGATTATTTCCTTCCAGGTTTCATTGTTGGATCTCACAGAGCAAATCTGAGGTGCTGCAGAGTATGTTTGCGAGGCCGTGCAGGACAGGGCTCAGGTGGTACACCGGCTATCTGCTACAGCTGCAGCCATGTGGTGGATTCTGACTTCAAGCGGTCATTGTAGGCATTTTTCTTTGGGAGGTGGGAGGGCGTTCTGTTTAAGCCTGAGTTGGAAGCTGTTTTTACACAGGCCACTAGTGGGAAATGCACCTTTATTTCTGGGGCTCACCCTCAAGCAGCGGGTTTGCAGTTTTGTGTGTTTTTGCTCATCACGCCCTCTAGAGGAATCCCACCAGGGGTTGATTTTTTCCCAGCAGGGGTTTGGTCCCTAAGGGCTAACAGGAGCTTGGGAGCCAAGGCTCATGAGAAATCTTGCGCCTGACGGGGTCTTTCCACATATATTCCAGTAAGGGGTGGGCGGCCGCCTATTCCTGTTCACAGACCAATGGGTGGGGTCGTCTTTGGATGCCTGGGTGATGGGTGTCATTTCCAGGGGTTATGTAATCGACATCAGGGATTCTCCTCAACGTTTTTTTGCCACAGCTTTTCCCCGGAATGTGGAGAAGAGAGGTGCCTTTGCCCAGTCTGTGTTGGCTCTCCAGTACAAATGGATTATTGCTCCAGTTCCAGTGAGAGAACAGAAACGGGGATTCTACTCTTCCTTGTTCGGAAGCCAAACGTCTCCTTCCGGCAGATCCTGTATCTTCGTACCTGGCGTCAGGACATTGACGCCAGGATCCCGACAGCCAGAATACTGGTGGTGAGCACAGCGTGTCCCCATGCTTTGGGCCCACTGCGGGTGGTGGCGTGGACCACCACCTGAGTAGGGATTCCAGCCGGCGGTTGGGATTCTGACAGACGGTATTTCACCAGGTGTCAGAATTCCGGTATCCGTATCCTGACGGCCGGCAAAATGCCTCCGACCTGCTCCTGGGCCGATCCTTGGTCAACCCAGCTTGGGTTATTGTGACCATGGACGCAGTCTCTTTGGTCTTCAAGGGAGGTGGTTCTGCTGATCAATGTGCTCAAACTCCGATCCGTCTATATAGCTCTAGTGGGAACCCAGTCAGTCATAGCTGGCCGGTTCAGATTCAATTGGATAACGCCAAGGCGGTGGCATATGTAAATCACCAGGGCAGCACCAAGAATGCGTGGGAAGAGGCAGCACGTATTATGTTCTGGGCGGAGGCTTTTGGTCCATCAATCTCGTCAGTGTTCATACCGGTCATGTAGAATTGAGAGGTGGACTTTCTCAGCAGAGCCACATTCTCCCAGGGGAGTGTTCACTCCATCCGGTCTTTCAACAGTTGGTTTGGAAGTGGGGTCTTCCGGAAGTAGACGTCTTGGCCTTCCAACACAACTTCAAGGTTTTGTGCGTGGTCCAGGGACCCAATGGCATTTGCGGTGGATGCCATGATGGTTCTGTGGTCCTTCCAGCTAGCTTCTCTTTTTTCCCCCTGATCCTCAAGCGTATCCAGGCTCAATGGGTCATGGTGATTCTGGTAGCTTTGGACTGGGCGCGCAAGTCCTGGTACGCCAACATTCTCAAGCTGTCGATAGGCCCTTGGTGGCATTTTCAGTTACGGACAAATTGACTCCTGCAAGGTTCATTTCTGCACGAGGGCCTTTCTTGATTGGCTTTAACAGCAATGGCTTTTGAGGCGGGACTCTTGAAAGTGAAGGGCTTCTCTCCTTCAGTGGTTCTTACTAAGTTATGGACCTGGAAACCAGTTTGATTGCGCATTTATCACAGGGTCTGGAGGATCTACATCTTGTGATATGAACAGCATGGCGTTCATACTTACAGGTTTCGCCTTCCATGTTTCTTGGCCTTCCTTCAGGGTGGTTTGGAGGCCGGTTTATTGCTTTGTTCCTTGAAGGTGCAGAATTCGGCTCTGTTGATTTTTTTCAGCAGCGCCTTGCTTCCAAAGTTTATGACCTTTTCACAAGGTGTGATGCGGCTTCAATCGACGTTTCATCCGCCGTTGGCTCCGTAGGATCTTAACCTTGTCTTCTGTGCTCTCAAACATGCTTCTTCAGTTTGTTAATTAGGGAAAGGGGGCCCTAGACTGCACACAGCTGAGACCTGTAGTGCTACATACGGAGAGAGTGCTGGTGCACTATACAAACATTACTGAATAATAATAATAAAATTAGCAATATGCTGCTTTTTGCATAACAATAACCAGTGGCGTTTTAGTTCATGTATTGATCAATGCATTTAAGCCTGCAGCCTCCGTCACGGGACCCCACTATTCTGCAGGTCCCTAACAATCTCGGGGTTCAAGCCTAGGGCTTTGTCTTTGTTAATTGGAAGCTGTCTTTTTCTTATTATTGCCATTGGCTCGGTGTGTTCTGCAGCTGGGTGCTTTGTCTTGAAGATTGCCATTTCTCATTTTCCATGACGATAGTGTGGTTTTCTGTATATTCCCTATCCGAAGGTTGTTTTTTGTTTTCTATGTGAACCAGGGAATTGTCTTTCCTGTGTCACAATATGATGCCCCAAAGCAGCCAGGCCACACCAACCCAGTTAGCCCCACGCCCTGAACTCATCCCTAAAACTGACAAATTTTATCAATCTAATCGGGGCTTACCATTCATAGTACCTTTCCAACGTGCTGTCTGCAAGTGTTAGAAACCCATGCTAATGGAAAACAACAACACCCCCCCCCCCCCCGAACACTTATTATGTTTTGATTTAGGGTGTGCAGATGAAGCCCCCCCCCCCCCAAATGTACTCTAAATTGAAATTGTGTGCAGATGTGTCCTCATGCATCTTGCTTCAATACGCCATGTGGCGGGAGATGTCTGGCGTGAGTGATCTGACAGATCCTGTGCAACTCTGTTAGCGTCTGGCATCTTTTTTGACAAAAATGTTTATTATACAGATCGCTATGCAAATAGAATGCACAAACAAGCTCTGCTAATTAAAATTAGATGCGGCATGCCTATATTCTGTGTGCGTCTGCATCTGAAAACACTGTTAACGTAGCATTTAGTATGCAGATACATCCATGTCACATATCATTTTAATCAGCGTAAGCTGCTTATGCATAATATTCACATTGTTTGTGAATTAGAAGCATTTTTATGAAAAAAGTCTCACATAAAGACTCTCAGCATGGCATGGCTATCAGGACTGTTTAAAATGCAGGGAGGCTAGATAAAAGTGGACACATCTAATCTGTACATTGCACACTTGTAGGTCATACTTGCCTACCTGACCCTCTCCATGAGGGAGAAAATGCTCTGTTCCTGGACTTTCCTGGTAATGTATGATTGCCATCACCTGTGGTGACCTAGTTAATTGATAAGAAAGGTGTTTCACCACAGGTGATGGCAATCATACATTACCAGGAAAGTTCAGGAACAGAGCATTTTCTCCCTCATGGAGAGGGTCAGGTAGGCAAGTATGTTGTAGGTGTAGACTCCTTCATCTTGGATTAGCACCCCTCCCATCTGCGCAAGGGTATTTTTAATTTGCATGGATTTCTAACATTTGCAGATTACATTTTGGAAAGTCACTATAAATGGTAAATCCTGAATAAAATTATAAAATTTGTCAGTTTTAGGGATGAGTTCGGGGTGTGTGGCCTCATGGGTTGTTGTGGTCTGGCTGCTTTGGGGCATCAAATTGTAACACTTAATCTAAGGGCCCCTACTCATTAGACGATGCGCCGCCGAGGTGCCCGACGGCTGAAACGGCCGACGAGCGACCCGGCGGCGGGGGGGCAGTGACGGGTGGAGTGAAGTTTCTTCACTCCCCCCGTCACGCGGCTGCATTGAAGTGCAGGCAAATATGGACGAGATCGTCCATATTGGCCTGCATGCACAGCCGACGGGAGACCAGCGATGAACGAGCGCGGGGCCGCGCATCGTTCATCGCTGGAGTCTCCACACTGAAAGATATGAACGAGTTCTCGTTCATTTATGAACGAGATCGTTCATATCTTTCAGAAAATCGGCCAGTGTGTAGGGCCTATAACACTTTTTTTACACCTAAATTGTTTTTTTTGTTTGTTTGTTTTTTTACCAATGTAACACTTTTTAACACCCTAACTATTACCTCTCACCTATGTAACACTCCAGGCATATAGTTTCTACTTCTTACTAATGCATACCTCCCAACATGACCCTCTCCAGGAGGGACACAATGCTCTGCTTCTGGATTTTTTTCTCAATGAATGATTATCTGCACCTGTGTTGAACAGGTTCATGGATAAGAAAGGTGTTTCAGCACAGGTGATGGCAATCATAAATTAAGAGAAAAGTCCAGGAGCAGAGCATTCTGTCCCTCTTGGAGAGGGTCATGTTGGGAGGTATGCTAATGTACCACATTTTAACACACTGCTGCCTCTCACTAGTGTGCTGCCTTGGGGCAGTTAGCTTGTGCTGCCTCGGGGGGTCCCATGCTATGGACGTAATCCTTAGGAATGTTAGGGACCCACCAGATGAGGTCACCTGGTCGCAGTAGGTGAAGCCATATTTTTGGGCAAAATTATGCTAAGCACCTTAATTTTACTCTGTTATATTGCAGTTTTATTATAATTATTCAGATTAGCAGTGTTTAGTATTTAGAGTGGGCACTTGCATTTTCTCTTTGTTCTTTGTGGGACTACAAGTATCAACATGGTAGCACCTCTCATTATGGGTATATAAAAATCTCTTGTTAAAAGAAAAGCTGACTGATAAATGTGCCCACGTGATTCCTAAATTCTGAACATTGCAGATTTTTCTATCAGTGTGTCAATAGAAATAATGTTAATGCAATTACAGATGTAAGCACAGCATTTTCTCTCATATCATTTTGTAAAGGATTATAAATTAATAGTATGCTTGTTGCTGTAAATTGACCACAGTAAACACACAATAGTTAATATTAGAAACTGCTTGGATAGGCAATACAATGTATTAGTGAATTGCAAAACATTTTTTTCTCCAAAACTGTATGCCTTTAATTGTGAATAAGAAATGAAAGAACTCGTTTTCCCATTCATACTCATTCCATCTGGAAATATACACCTAGCTGAAATGTCAGAATAATAAGCAGCTCTAGTTTCAGATATGTCAAGAGGCTCTTTACGTAATTATCATATCTTTACTAGCAGGCAATGTCACTGATATGTGAAGACCTCACTCCACATCACATGATGCCAAGCCAGATTGATGCTTTCCAAGTACTTCTCTTACTTAGTAAATGCATTGCAGCGCCTAGGAATACCCACACCGTATTATGACTTGCACAGCTTCATTATCCTTAGTATGTGTCTTTTCACTTTCCACAGGTTTTGATGTGCACAAAGATTTCTGTGTTCTAACAAATTATGCTACCATCATATACTGTATTTTGTTGTAGTAGGCATCCAGTTTCTTGATTTTAGAACTTATGTTAACATTTTGGGCCGGATGTAATAGTGCCAGAGTTCGGCGGCCATGCGGAATGCTGGCCAAACTCAGACCTTTTTTTTAAAGGGGCAATCATGTACATGGCATGATTTAGCCTTGTACATGATTGCCCCTTTAAAAAAATGTCCGAGTTCGGCCAGCATCCCACACGACTGCCAAACTTGGGCGCCATTACACCCGACCCTTTATATAATCAAACCACTTTGCTATTACTTATGACAAATAGCTATATTTATGGAACAGACATGTTTGATGATGAAAGTATATTCTATATTCTGTATATAACATGTTAACAATAAAGGTATGGTCATTATTTATCCGGAAACCCGTTACCCAGAAGAGCAGATAACCAGAAGGGAAAGCACGTGTATACTTGCTGCTGCTTGGATTATAGTGACAGACACACAGATGTGCACTAAGTACTCCTTCTTACTGTCACTGCGAGGAGCACTGCTGCACAATTCTTTGGGTGACAGAAGGCAAGGGGCAGTATGGTAGTATAAGGAATTACAGGGGCATTTTCTTTAACTGTTATATTGCGTATTTTATGCATGGGACTCCAAAATAACATCTATTTCTCTGGTAAAGCCTTGGCCTGTTCTATTCTGCCTAAAAAATAAATGGGTTATTTATATGTCATGCCTTTAGATCATTTAAGTTGCTAGTAGGATATTGTGGAGCAGATAGTATAAGTATAGAAGATAAGAGATGAGAAATATATGTAAATGTGTCAACGAATAATCTATATTTTTGTTGTAGGTTGCTCTCCACAAAGTATCACCAGAGAAGACCTATGAGCTTCCTCTAATAACTGGTTGGTATAAACGTGTCCAGCAGGTGCCGGGTGTGTGTAGTGCAGCTACAGCTTGCAATATTACCTTTCTCCAATTCCCTGATGTGCCTACACAACATATACAACAGCCACTGTCATGCAAAGCAGATGCAGAAGAAAACGTTTTACCAGAAAAACATTTTTTAGGAGGCCCCAGACCAACCATGACAAAGCTCAAAGTAAGGAATTTAAAATCTTAAACCCTAAAGGAACTATATAATGAAAAAAATGAACTGTGTTTTTAACATAAATAACTGTGGCAGGCTTCCTTGGTTTGATTTTTTTACAGGCTGCAATTAATGATTTGCAATTTTCCACGGGGTCATGCGCTACCATGACTAACAATCACATGACACATGATGCAGGGAGCAGAGGTTGCCCCTCCGAGCTCTCTATGCTCTGTGTACTGTGAATGGTTCTGGTATGAATGGTCGACCATGTCATGGAAAAATAGTCAACACATGAAAATGGTCGACACGGGACAGGTCAACACATGAAAAGGTTGACATGGATTTTTTAACAGTTTTTGCTGTCATTTTTTCCGTAACATGACCAGCAACCCCAATGAGTGTACCGCATCCCCTTGAATGGCTTGCTTCGCTCGCCATGCTGCGGGCAAGGTGCCTCGCTGTGCTCGTCATGGGTTACTACTCCCAATCATAGTCCGCGTGGATGGTAAAGTATGAAAAAGTTCAAAATCAATTTTAAAAAACAAACAAAACCATGTCGACCTTCTCATGTGGTGACATGTCCTGTGTCGACCATTTTCATGTGTCGACCGTTGACCATGTCAATGTCGACCAATAGTGGTCGACCTAGTGACTGTCGACCTTTGTAGGGTTGACCTGCCGAACGGATACCCAGTAAAGCAGGCATTCCCAACCGCGGACCTCAAGGCACACCAACAGTGCAGGTTTTAGTGATATCCAGGCTTCAGCACAGATGGTTAAATCAAAATAATTGAGCTACTAATTACGTCACCTGTGCTAAAGCCTGGATATCACTAAAACCTGCACTGTTAGTGTGCCTTGAGGACCGTGGTTGAGAAACACTGCAGTAAAGTCTCACCATCCTCCCATTCCAGCTGTCACATGTCAAAGTCGAAAAAATATTACAGTACACACATGACGTACAATATGCACACAGATGGCCTCCGTGCGCGTACTTGCACTGCTGTGCGTGCACATATTCGCAATTTGCGTATGGTCGCTCCCGCGGTCCTGCGCATTAGCGCGTGGTATGGGTATTTGCGGTAGAGTTTGTGAAGGCATGGAAGGCTATCAAAACACATTACATATTTAATCCAAATAGTGCACAATGTACACACAGCCTCCCTGCACCACAGCAGCAAGTTACAACAGTTTAAATGGTTTCAGAACAAACGGATTCACCTTTACAGAATAGGAGGGGACAGAACAAGGTTATAAGGTGGTGTTTGGTATCCAGCTGAAGGGTATTTTAAGGGTAACATTCCAGTGTTGGTTTGAGAAAGATTGCATGTTCCTCCGGATAGTTATGTGCAGGAGCAGAATATAGATATAAACTGTATTTACTGTACATTATGTATGCGGCGGGAATCCAGAGGAGACCACCCACAAGAGCAGTTGGGAAAGACATCGCCGACCTATGACCTCTCCTGTACTGTAAATGTGCATTCCTGTGTCCAATGGACAAAGAGATTACAGTATCTATTGTATTGCTTTTTGGAAGAATTGTATAAAGAGAGCTGCTGCAGGCCTGGTCAGACACAAGACTCACAAAGTTATCTATCAGATGACCGAGGACCGTCCGGGTTGCGCAAGCTTGTCCACTCACGTATGTACCATTGAATGTAGCCATTTACTCTGTTATATTGTATTGTATTATTTGTATTGTAACCCCCTTTCAGCAATAATCCACTGTGGTGTCGGAACCCAGCGGTAAAATCACAATTGGTGTCGTGTCTTCATTGCCCTGCTAAGGTTTAAAGCGTATTTTCATTGCATTGCATAACTGTTCAGGGTTTGTGGTGTATCTCTGGGTGTATACGCGCTGTGAGTACTTTGTACCGTCAGCTCGGCGTTTGTACGCGAAGTCCGTACTCAGTACGGGACTTTGTACGCTAATAGCGTACAAAGTGCGCAGAGTGTGTTAAGTACAGCGGCCGCAGCGACTCCATGGTAAAGTGTATTTAAGGTGTGTTTAAGGTAGAGCTTTCTTTCCTAAGGATATTTTCAACATTATCAATTGGGGGCTTCTCCGGTTTTCCACATTCTTACTACCTAACAGGTCACAGCAGACTTTATCTATCAGCAAAGGGTGGACAGGACAGTATCCTACGTAACCCTTTCGTGGTCGTTGGAGACACTGAGAACCCTACTTGTATGCTGATTAGATGGCGTCTGCTCTGTATGGTTTGTAGAGGTGCTAGTAGAACCCGTAGTACAACAGGAAAAAAGCTTTTTAAAATCTGTGAAAAAATTTTTGCCGCCAAAAGCGTACACAAAAGGGCACCCATACTTTGCATACTCTCTCACATTGTTGCCATAACATTCAGATTGCCAGATTCATCTAGACCTGTGTAAAACCGGAGATATTTGTTGCTATATAGTTAAAACTAAAATTAATGTTTAAGGAAGTAAGTGTAAAGCACAAACACAGTCTGGCCTAGTTGTAAAGGTTTATACAGAAAGAAACTGTGTTGTGTTTAGTGAGCAATAGTAGTTTTATTGCTCACATTTATAGAAGTTGTGTGATCTGTTTTACTGTGTACGCACATTGGTATACGTGGTACGGAACGTGAGGACAGCGTACAAAAACGTACACGTGGCATAGAGGTACGCACGGTTGCGTAATTACGCAAGCTTGCGTAGGGTTGTGCGCGCATAATAAAACCACGCGATAGTTTCGCTTAGTTAAAAGGCGGGACAGTAGCCACGCTACAATAGCACCAAACTACCCGGTTTCTAAAAACAAAATTTAGTATAAATAAAAAAAAATGTAAATTGCCTCTGGGGGTAAAGCTGCCAACTTGAATGAATCCTAATTTTCTGTACAGAAAAATAAAGTGTATTTGAGTGAGCGAATGCAGGAGTGAGTGGATACTGAACCCAAGAACTGAAGTGGTCTAGGTGGACACAGCTAGGTGGTCTAGGTGGACACACTGGGTTAGTAGAGACCCGGTGGCGTAGGGTTCGCAACCCTGCGTTATTAACTAGGTGGTCTTAGTGGACTGAGTGGTATCCCATACAACTCTTAGTGGTCTAGGCTAGGTGGTCTACAGCAATCGTAGGGCATATAGATAACTAGTATCTATAGGCTGTGCTATTGCATCACATGTCCATTTGTTCTGCACAGCGCAACGTGATATTATTGTCATATGCGCTGTGGAAGAGCATACGCAGACGTGATTGTATAGACAAAGGGTTTTTCTTTGATAACTTCGGGAAATCTCCCTGGTGGGCTTCACTGGAAAGGGTGAAAGATAGTTATCTAATTTCTCTGTTTTTCACCCTACAAACAATTCCAGTTGAAAGATACCAAAAAGGAAATTTTCGCTGCCTCTCTCAGGAAAATATTCCAAACAGAACTTCCACCGAAAGAAATTACGGTGTAAGGTCTGATAGGAGCCCTAAATTGGGTACATTGCGATCCGCTACCAACAGTGTATCGTTGTACTGGCCAGCGTGGGCGAGAGCGAGTGGAAGGCGCACGGGTATACTTCCACCGTCTACTTATATTGAGTATTTTGGTGTTTGTGGGAATTTTTAAAAATTATTAGAAGAGACCCACAAATATGGGAGCCAGTTGCTCAAGTAAGAGACGTTTAGACAGGGGTCAGGTAGAATTGTGGATGCAATGAGTGGGTATGTATGACTAACAATGATAGGGAACCATTCCCTAGGGTGGGCAGCTTTGCACCAGAGGTACTGCAGAATGTAAGCAGTAGAATATGTCTTCTTAAATTCAGAAAACAAAGGATTAGACATAATGATTGTTTAAAATTATGGCAACAGGAGGGGGATATGCAAAGAGAACAAATTCGCAAAACAGGTTCAAAACCTAGCGGGAATGAGAACACAAACACACCAGTGTCGACACAGGTCGAAGGGGAAGAGATGGCTACAGTCAATGGTATATCCGTAAATGATAGTAGTATGCAAAAACAATGTATTAACCCTAATTTTTGCAAGATGTATCCTGTTTTGAAGTCTTTTCAAGGTTATAGGTCACAGGAAGATGAAGGATCCAGCCAAATTCCAGCTCTCCTCCAAGCAGTCACTTTGCAGGACACTCAGGTGGGGCCTGTCCAACCAGGTAGAGCAGTAACAATATTCCCCAATGAAAGAACTAGTGAGGTCACAGCTACCGGTAAGTGTGAGACCGTTCATTGCACAGAGACAACAACACCTCACAGTAAACAGATTAGGAACGGAATGGTAGAATTACACCCTGTCTTGGAAATAGTAACTCCCAATGGGGGAACCGATAGTCAGGGAGTAGTCCTCACCAGGAATAATGCAATGTATTGCCCGTGGCCCAGAGATGAGCTGCGATCAATCATTTCAGAATTCCCCGACCCTCGGAAGCATTTAGCCAGATGTCAGAAATTTATCAGAGATCTGGGTAATGCGTATGAACCGACAAACAAACGCTGGCGGATATTTTTGAAAGCGTGCCTACCCCCTAATATTGCCACAAATTTTTTTTATCACTGATTGTAGATTAGAGTCGGATAGTCTTATGACTGACAGAAACAATCAGGAAAATATAGAACTAATTAATAGGCAACTAGAGCTGTGTTTCCCCATTGAGTGGAGAAGAATTTTCTTCATAAAACAGAGGGAAAATTAAATGACATCTGAATATTTCCATCGGGCCCTGCAAAGAATGGATAGATACATTGGGGTATCAGATACAGGGAACGATGCGAATTATAGGGAAGTCTCTGTTTCTGTGCTAATGGACGGACTCAATAAGACAGTAAGGGACAGGGTACAAACATTTTTGCCTGATTGGAGAGGGGCCACAGTAGCTTGCCTTAGAGAGTGCGCGATTGAACACCATAAGAATATTGCTAGGCGTAGAGAACTGCAGGAGGAGAGGCTGAGGATTGAAAGAATACAGGCTCTTACACCAAAGTCTCATCAACCTAAACCCCAAAACACGGATAGTAAGAAAGGACCTAGGATATGTTACACTTGTAGGAAGGAAGGGCATGTTGCCAGAGATTGTAGGAGTAGTAGAACACATAGCCAATATAGACCCCTAGACAGAGAAAACAAGCCACGCTATTAAACACATAGACGGGATCAAGGGACATATAGTATGGAATCACGAGCTATATAGAAAACACACATTCGGTTAATGGGAAGAACAGAAAAAATGCAACTTTACTCTTTTGACAGAACTTACTGGGGTTAGAAGGAGGTCTCTAAAACTTCTGCTTCTCTCTCTAACAGAAGTGACCTCTAATTAACTTAACAGGAGTTTTGTTAGAGATGGTATACATATAGAGTGCTCCCACCCAGAAAGCACAAAGTATGTGGGATACCCACGAAGACTAACGTTGCATTTCACGGTTCTAGATGCATGTCCATCACAGGTAGAGGAAATTATCTCAAAGATACCGGGTTCCTTATGAACTTAGAATGGACAGGACACTGGATTGATTGCTGGGATAGTCCCAGTAGAGAGATAACACACACAGAATTTCTTTTAGGGGAGCAGACCGAGTAGAGAATCATTCCCCCGTAGTGCCCAATCCAGATGTCAAATTTTGTAAAAAAATTATTTGCCTCTACAAACTTATCTGTTACTAAACTCTATGTGATTTGTCTTCAAAGTTTCCTCTTCATCTCTTACGTTCACTGACAGGATTATAGTTCAAATGCCACATGCCTACTCGGTCTTTCAGAGCTCTGCCCAAATCCAGTATATCTTACCAGCATAGGGACACCAGTATTTACGCAGTGTGCCTGGTCATGCACAAAGGGTGGAGAATGAGAATACTGGTGAAGGAAGACTGTGCATAGACACCGATATGCATGATGGTGTGACAGCCTGATGGTGAACGCAAATCTGACAAATTTTCTTTTTATTATTTCCCCTCTCTTTTCACTTTCCACGGATGATTTACTTCACACAACTGATAATACACAACAGTTAAACACATCGAAATGCAAGATTTATGTTCATTACAGGAAATGGCAGTCTGGAGGTCAAAGGGATATGGCCAGGAATCCTCGGGACTGTGGACAGGTGGACAAGGTAAGCCAGTAGCCCCCAGAGCATATCTTCCAAGCTTAGCTGAGGCGGCACACGGTCTGACTCATCTGGGTAAAGAGGGTATGTGTAAGCTGGTGAGAGCCTACTGGTGTGCGCCAGGATTCTCTTCTCATGCAGGTAAGAGAGCAATGACATGTTTTACTTGCTTGAGGAAGAATATTGGAAAGTCAATACCAACAGAGCCATCCCATATCCCTCCGACAGACGGTCCTTTTCAGGTAATACAAATCGATTTCATACAGTTACCACCCTGTAGGAATTTAAAATATGTGTTAGTTTGTATTGACGTATTTTCAAATGGGGTAGAAGCGTTCCCTGCTGCCACAAATACTGCTACGTTCACTGCAAAGAAAATTGTGCAGGAATTTGTGTGTAGATATGGTATCCCTAGAATAATTGAAAGTGATAGGGGTACCCATTTTACAGGTGAAGTCTTTCAGGTCATGTGCAATCTGATGGGAATTAATAGCAAGCTGCATACTCCGTACCGTCCACAGGCGAATGCAAAGGTGGAGAGAGTGAATAGCACTATTAAGAACAAGCTGAGCAAATTAATGGTTGAAACTGGATTGTCGTGGCCAGAAGCTTTGCTACTAGTGTTGTACAGCATCAGAACCATTCCCAGGTCTCCCCTTAACCTATCACCCTTTGAAATCCTTTTTGGTCGACAACCTCATGTAATGATAGACCCCCAGGATGATTTGAAATGTAATAATGAAGTGACTGTGAAATATTTGGTTGGGATGAGCCAGCAGCTGAGAAATCAACAGAGAAATTTAAAGCTGGTGATTCCTGACTTACCGAACAGTAATTGTCATGACATTGAACCTGGGGATTATGTGATGATTCGAAATTTCTTACGCTCAGGTTGCCTCATAGACAGGTGGGAAGGACCATATCAAGTCTTGTTAACCAGCACAACAGCATTGAAGGTCGCCGAAAGAGAGACGTGGATCCACTCGTCCCACTGCAAGCAGGTCGCTGACCCGGAGAGAACTCGTGCAGTTTCATCAAGTTTTTGTGGTTTGGTAACTGTGTGTTCAAAGAGCAAAGTGAACTGTGTGTCCAAAGAGCAAAGCAAAGAGACACTAGAGTATTTGTTCCGGGAAAGTTGAGAGGCAGGACTGTTGAAGGGCATCTGAGCATAGAGAGTAACAAGAGCTAGAACGGTTGTCGTACCACTTTCTTTTCTCTGACGTCCTAGTGGATGCTGGGAACTCCGAAAGGACCATGGGGAATAGCGGCTCCGCAGGAGACTGGGCACAACTAAAGAAAGCTTTTAGGTCACCTGGTGTGCACTGGCTCCTCCCACTATGACCCTCCTCCAAGCCTCAGTTAGATTTTGTGCCCGGCCGAGGTTGGATGCACACTAGGGGCTCTCCTGAGCTTCTAAAAAGAAAGTATATAATTAGGTTTTTTTATTTTACAGTGAGACCTGCTGGCAACAGGCTCACTGCAGCGAGGGACTAAGGGGAGAAGAAGCGAACCTACCTGCTTGCAGCTAGCTTGGGCTTCTTAGGCTACTGGACACCATTAGCTCCAGAGGGATCGACCGCATGGAACTGGCCTTGGTGTTCGGTCCCCGAGCCGTGCCGCCGTCCCCCTTACAGAGCCAGAAGCAAGAAGAGGTCCGGAAAATCGGCGGCAGAAGACATCAGTCTTCACCAAGGTAGCGCACAGCACTGCAGCTGTGCGCCATTGCTCCTCATACACACTTCACACTCCGGTCACTGAGGGTGCAGGGCGCTAGGGGGGGGCGCCCTGAGCAGCAATAAAAACACCTTGGCTGGCAAAAATACCACAATATATAGCCCCAGAGGCTATATATGTGATAATTACCCCTGCCAGAATCCATAAAAAAGCGGGAGAAAAGTCCGCGAAAAAGGGGTGGAGCTATCTCCTTCAGCACACTGGCGCCATTTCTCCCTCACAGCTCCGCTAGAAGGAAGCTCCCTGGCTCTCCCCTGCAGTCTACACTACAGAAAAGGGCAAAAAAGAGAGGGGGGGCACTAAATTTAGGCGCAGTATATATAACAGCAGCTATAGGGGACATAATTCAGTTAGTCCCTGCATTATATAGCGCTCTGGTGTGTGCTGGCATACTCTCACTCTCTCCCCAAAGGGCTTTTGTGGGTCCTGTCCTCTGTTAGAGCATTCCCTGTGTGTGTGCGGTGTGTCGGTACGGCTGTGTCGACATGTTTGATGAGGATAATGATGTGGAGGCGGAGCAGATGCCTATAGAAGGGATGTCGCCCCCTGCGGGGCAGACACCTGAGTGGATGGACTTATGGAAGGAATTGCGTGCACGTGTCGACTCCTTACACAAAAAATTTGACGACATGCCAAATGCGGGACAGCCGGCTTCTCAGCTTGTGCCTGTCCAGGCGTCTCAAAGGCCATCGGGGGCTCTAAAACGCCCGCTACCTCAGATGGCAGACGCGGATGTCGACACGGATACTGACACCAGTGTCGACGACGATGAGTCTAGTCTAATGTCCACTAAGGCCATTCGTTGCATGATTGAAGCAATGAAAGAGGTGTTACAAATTTCTGATATAAACCCAGGTACCACTAAAAAGGGTATTATGTTTGGGGAGAAAAAACTACCCGTAGTTTTTACCCCATCAGAAGAATTAAATGAAGTGTGTGAAGAAGCGTGGGCTTTCCCTGATAAAAGATTGGTAATCTCTAAGAAGTTACTAATGGCGTTCCCTTTCCCGCCAGAGGATAGGTCACGTTGGGAGACACCCCCTAGGGTGGATAAAGCGCTCACACGTTTGTCTAAAAAGGTGGCACTACCGTCTCCGGATACGGCCGCCCTCAAGGAACCTGCTGATAGAAAGCAGGAGGCGATCCTGAAGTCTGTATATACACACTCAGGCATTATACTTAGACCAGCTATTGCGTCAGCATGGATGTGCAGTGCTGCCGCTGCGTGGTCAGATTCCCTGTCAGAAAATATTGACACCCTAGACAGGGACACTATTCTGCTAACCATAGAGCATATAAAAGACTCAGTCTTATACATGAGAGATGCACAGAGGGAGATCTGCCGGCTGGCATCTAAAATAAGTGCATTGTCCATTTCTGCTAGGAGAGGCTTATGGACTCGCCAGTGGACAGGGGATGCAGATTCAAAAAGGCACATGGAAGTTTTGCCTTATAAGGGTGAGGAGTTATTTGGGGATGGTCTCTCGGACCTAGTTTCCACAGCAACTGCTGGGAAGTCAGCATTTTTACCCCATGTTCCCTCACAGCCTAAAAAGGCGCCGTTTTATCAGGTACAGTCCTTTCGGACTCAGAAAAACAGGCGTGGAAAAGGCGGGTCCTTTCTGTCCAGAGGCAGAGGTAGGGGAAAAAGGCTGCAACAAACAGCAGGTTCCCAGGAGCAAAAGTCCTCCCCCGCTTCTTCCAAGTCCGCCGCATGACGGTGGGGCTCCACAGGCGGAGCCAGGTACGGTGGGGGGCCGCCTCAAAAATTTCAGCGATCAGTGGGCTCGCTCACAGGTGGATCCCTGGATCCTGCAAATAGTATCTCAAGGGTACAAACTGGAATTCGAGGCGTCTCCACCCCACCGGTTCCTAAAATCTGCCTTGCCGATTACTCCTTCAGACAGGGAGTCTGTGCTAGCGGCAATTCACAAGCTGTATTCCCAGCAGGTGATAATCAAGGTGCCCCTACTTCAACAAGGACGGGGTTACTATTCCACACTGTTTGTGGTACCGAAACCGGACGGTTCGGTGAGACC
The DNA here is from genome assembly GCF_028390025.1 of Pseudophryne corroboree. NCBI lineage: Eukaryota > Metazoa > Chordata > Amphibia > Anura > Myobatrachidae > Pseudophryne > Pseudophryne corroboree. The sequence goes on along the minus strand of NC_086444.1, from coordinate 812,724,890 downwards.
CATTTTAAATTTGAAATCCTTGAACACATACATAAAAAAATTCAAGTTCAAGATGGAATCGCTCAGGGCGGTTATTGCAAGCCTGGACGAGGGGGATTACATGGTATCCCTGGACATCAAGGATGCTTACCTGCATGTCCCCATTTACTATCCTCACCAGGAGTACCTCAGATTTGTGGTACAGGATTGCCATTACCAATTCCAGACGCTGCCGTTTGGACTCTCCACGGCACCGAGGGTGTTTACCAAGGTAATGGCGGAAATGATGATACTCCTTCGAAGAAAGGGAGTTTTAATTATCCCGTACTTGGACGATCTCCTAATAAAGGCGAGGTCCAAGGAGCAGTTGTTGGTGGGAGTAGCACTATCTCAGGAGGTGCTACACTAGCACGGTTGGATTCTGAATATTCCAAAATCACAGCTGGTTCCGACGACACGTCTACTGTTCCTGGGTATGATTCTGGATACAGTCCAGAAAAAAGTGTTTCTCCCGGAGGAGAAAGCCAAGGAGCTGTCATCTCTAGTCAGAGACCTCCTGAAACCAAAACAGGTATCGGTGCATCACTGCACGCGGGTCCTGGGAAAGATGGTGGCTTCTTACGAAGCAATTCCTTTCGGCAGGTTCCATGCCAGAATCTTTCAGTGGGACCTGTTGGACCAATGGTCCGGATCGCATCTTCAGATGCATCGCCTAATAACCCTGTCTCCAAGAACCAGGGTGTCTCTGCTGTGGTGGCTGCAGAGTGCTCATCTTCTAGAGGGCCGCAGATTCGGCATACAGGACTGGGTCCTGGTGACCACGGATGCCAGCCTTCGAGGCTGGGGGGCAGTCACACAGGGAAGAAACTTCCAAGGACTATGGTCGAGTCAGGAGACTTCCCTACACATAAATATTCTGGAACTAAGGGCCATTTACAATGCCCTAAGTCAGGCAAAATCCCTGCTTCTACACCAGCCGGTACTGATCCAGTCAGACAACATCACGGCAGTCGCCCATGTAAATCGACAGGGCGGCACAAGAAGCAGGATGGCAATGGCAGAAGCCACAAGGATTCTCCGATGGGCGGAAAATCACGTACTAGCACTGTCAGCAGTGTTCATTCCGGGAGTGGACAACTGGGAAGCAGACTTTCTCAGCAGGCACGACCTCCACCCGGGAGAGTGGGGACTTCATCCAGAAGTCTTCACGCTGATTGTAAATCGATGGGAACGGCCACAGGTGGACATGATGGCGTCCCGCCTAAACAAAAAACTAGAGAGATATTGCGCCAGGTCAAGGGACCCTCAGGCGATAGCTGTGGACGCTCTAGTGACACCGTGGGTGTACCAGTCAGTTTATGTGTTCCCTCCTCTGCCTCTCATACCAAGGGTACTGAGAATAATAAGAAAACGAGGAGTAAGAACAATACTCGTGGTTCCGGATTGGCCAAGACGAGCGTGGTACCCGGAACTTCAAGAGATGATCTCAGAGGACCCATGGCCTCTGCCGCTCAGACAGGACCTGCTGCAGCAGGGGCCCTGTCTGTTCCAAGACTTACCGCGGCTGCGTTTGACGGCATGGCGGTTGAACGCCGGATCCTGAAGGAAAAGGGCATTCCGGAGGAAGTCATTCCTACGCTGATTAAAGCCAGGAAAGATGTAACTGCAAAGCATTATCACCGCATATGGCGGAAATATGTTGCTTGGTGTGAGGCCAAAAAGGCCCCAACAGAGGAATTTCAACTAGGTCGATTTCTGCATTTCCTACAAGCAGGAGTGACTATGGGCCTGAAATTAGGCTCCATTAAGGTACAGATCTCGGCTCTGACGATTTTCTTCCAGAAAGAACTAGCTTCACTACCTGAAGTTCAGACGTTTGTGAAAGGAGTGCTGCATATTCAGCCCCTGTTTGTGCCTCCAGTGGCACCTTGGGACCTCAACGTGGTGTTGAGTTTCTTAAAATCACATTGGTTTGAGCCACTTAAAACCGTGGATCTAAAATATCTCACTTGGAAAGTGGTCATGTTATTGGCCTTGGCTTCAGCCAGGCGTGTGTCAGAATTGGCAGCTTTGTCATGTAAAAGCCCTTATCTGATTTTCCATATGGATAGGGCGGAATTGAGGACTCGTCCCCAGTTTCTCCCTAAGGTGGTATCAGCTTTTCACTTGAACCAACCTATTGTGGTGCCTGCGGCTACTAGGGACTTGGAGGATTCCAAGTTACTGGACGTAGTCAGGGCCTTGAAAATTTATGTTTCCAGGACGGCTAGAGTCAGGAAAACTGACTCGCTATTTATCCTGTATGCACCCAACAAACTGGGTGCTCCTGCTTCTAAGCAGACTATTGCTCGCTGGATTTGTAGCACAATTCAGCTGGCGCATTCTGCGGCTGGACTGCCGCATCCTAAATCAGTAAAAGCCCATTCCACAAGGAAGGTGGGCTCATCTTGGGCGGCTGCCTGAGGGGTCTCGGCTTTACAACTTTGCCGAGCTGCTACTTGGTCAGGGGCAAACACGTTTGCAAAATTCTACAAATTTGATACCCTGGCTGAGGAGGACCTTGAGTTCTCTCATTCGGTGCTGCAGAGTCATCCGCACTCTCCCGCCCGTTTGGGAGCTTTGGTATAATCCCCATGGTCCTTTCGGAGTTCCCAGCATCCACTAGGACGTCAGAGAAAATAAGATTTTACTCACCGGTAAATCTATTTCTCGTAGTCCGTAGTGGATGCTGGGCGCCCATCCCAAGTGCGGATTGTCTGCAATACTTGTACATAGTTATTGTTAACTAAAGGGTTATTGTTGAGCCATCTGTTGAGAGGCTCAGTTGTTTTCATACTGTTAAACTGGGTATAGTATCACGAGTTATACGGTGTGATTGGTGTGGCTGGTAGGAGTCTTACCCGGGATTCAAGATCCTTCCTTATTATGTCAGCTCGTCCGGGCACAGTGTCCTAACTGAGGCTTGGAGGAGGGTCATAGTGGGAGGAGCCAGTGCACACCAGGTGACCTAAAAGCTTTCTTTAGTTGTGCCCAGTCTCCTGCGGAGCCGCTATTCCCCATGGTCCTTTCGGAGTTCCCAGCATCCACTACGGACTACGAGAAATAGATTTACCGGTGAGTAAAATCTTATTTTTTTCACCTCCCTCTACATTTTTCCTTTCTTTTCTCCTTCTTATTTTCTTCCTTTCCCCTAACGAAATGGATCGATCACAAGAGATTGCGTTTCGGGTTCTATTAGTAACTCTGGTTTTGATAAGGACAGTTTGTTTTTGTGAGGGTCCCAGAGAGGTCGAGCAGGGATCTGGAATGGGTTCTGATGGCAAGTACGAATTTGTAGGATCTCAGGATCAGCACATCATTTTGGTAAAGGCTGGCATCAGTAAGCGCTCTGGTAGTCAAGGAGCTCGGGGGCACTGTGAGGGGTTATTGTCTGATGAATATTGCATTTGTAGGAATTGTGAGAATATAGTTGAGGATGGGTGCATCCAGAGATGTCAGTCCAACCTTAATATTGACATGGACCGTCATCCGTTGAGTGATTACCACTCACTAGTGGGTAAGGTCTTAAACCAGACAGAATGTTGGGTGTGCTCACAGGTACCTCAAGGTCAGAGCAAGTCAGGATTAGTACCTTACCCTTTAGCAATAGATGAGGTACTCGAATTACGGGGTGGGAGACCGGTGGACAAGAAATTCAATATTTCTAGGCCCCCTAATTTGAAGCTCCACCAGTATCATGTAGACAGATCCTTATTATGTTTCAATATTTCCAATTACCGAAAACCGGGAAATTGGGAAGTGACGTGGAATAACAAGACAATGACCTTTTCACACAGAGCTGATAGGATACCCATAGACTCTGAACTTGTACGCCAAATAGCCAACAGTAGGAGGTATTTTCGGTATAGGTATACTCATGGAAGCAAGACCATGTGGGTTGGAAAAGTATCGCCAGGGTATTGTGCTCATATCATCCAGCCCGATACTTGTACTGAGCAGATGGGAGAACTAGGGATAGGTTTCTTTACTTGGAAAGTTTGTATTATGGTGATGTCATATTTTGTCCCCTATGTTCTCCCAGATGATGCCTATTTCATATGTGGCAGGAAGGCGTACAAGTGGCTTGCCCCGAGCTCAGAGGGATTGTGTTATATTGGGAGAGTACTACCAGAGGTCATGACCATAACCCATGATAAGATGAAAGACGTTCACCGCAGTGCTCAGGCTCCTTATACTCATACTCACTATGAACACATTATCAAGAGATACCTCATAGATAGAACAGAGCACACAGCCTCTGATTTGATCCACGAATCTACAGGGATTCAATTCCTTCTCGCATTAGACATCACCCGTACTGCCAGAGGAATTATAAATTATAGGTATATCCATGCGCTAGCGAACTTGATAGATAATATCACTGAGATGTATGACGACACCTTCAGGTATACGGGAAGGGAGTTACAAGCTTACAAGAAGGAACTAATTCAGCACAGGATGGTCCTAAATTATATCACAGCCGTGACAGGTGGGTACTGTGTTACTCTGGCAACTCAATATGGGGTGAAGTGCTGTACGTATATTACGAACAGTACTGACGACCCAACGGAGATTATCGATCAAAAGATGGACGATATCTTGCAGTTGAAGTGGGAGTTCAGGAGGAAACACAACCTTACCTTGGCGACTGTGAGTAATGAACTGACCGGCTGGGTCTCATGGTTGAACCCACGAAATTGGTTCTCAGGTTTAGCAGAGTGGGCTCAAAATTTTATTATGAGTGTAGGGAAGTTTCTCCTTTGTATCCTGGGAGTCCTAATTATTGGTTTGATATTTAGGTGTGTTCGAATTCTGACGCGGCGCAAGCACGGCACAAAGTTGATGAGTCTAAGGAGCAAGGGCGCTGTTATAGCAGCAGATTTAATTTATGACCCATCCATAGAGACCGTGTTATGATAAGGATTGCAAATGAATTTCATGGCCTGTTTCTTTCACCCGTTTTTATTTTGTTTCCCGCTCTGCCCAGATACATCCATCCGGAAAAGACATCAGCCCGACCCAAAATGTTTATGTGAATGTATTTTAGATATTTGTCTTATCTTCATCTCTGCAACCTCCAGTTAATAGCACACATAGTCGACAGGTGATATCCACATATACTAGCACTCACATATGTTCACCCTCCATGTATCATCAACTAAATGTGCACCCCATTTGTTTTAACAAGAAGCCGAAAAGAGCTCGGTAGTGTTTGTTGGCCCATTTACAGACCCTTGATACGGGATGAGAAAGATTTAATGTATACTTCGCAATACCTCAGAGCTTATTTAGAACAGACATGCCCCTCAGACATGGATTCATACATACATGCTTTTTACTATCCCACTAGGTCATACATTTCCTACCTACCACTCTCCCCCGACCATCCAAACTTCTGTAGATATTGTGTAGATATTTTTCTGTTTAGTGATTAGATAGTGGCAGTTATGGGTGACTGCCAAAGGGTGGACTGTCAAAGTAAAAAAAAATATTGCAGTACACACATCACGTACAATATACACACAGATGGCCTCCGTGCGCGTATTTGCTCTGCTGTGCATGCACATATTCGCAATTTGCGTATGGTCGGTCCTGCGCATTAGTGCGTGGTATGGGTATTTACGGTAGAGTTTGTGAAGGCATGGAAGGCTATCAAAAAACATTACATATTTAATCCAAATAGTGCACAATGTACACATAGCCTTCCTGCACCACAGCAGCAAGTTACAACAGTTTAAATGGTTTCAGAACAAACGGATTCACCTTTACAGAATAGGAGGGGACAGAACAAGGTTATAAGGTGGTGTTTGGTATCCAGCTGAAGGGTATTTTAAGGGTAACATTCTGGTGTTGGTTTGAGAAAGATCGCATGTTCCTGCGGATAGTTATGTGCAGGAGCAGAATATAGATATAAACTGTATTTACTGTACATTATGTATGCAGCGGGAATCCAGAGGAGACCACCCACAAGAGCAGCTGGGAAAGACATCGCCTACCTATTCAAACCGACCTATGACCTCTCCTGTACTGTAAATGTGCATTCCTGTGTCCAATGGACAAAGAGATTACAGTATCTATTGTATTGCTTTTTGGAAGAATTGTATAAAGAGAGCTGCTGCAGGCCTGGTCAGACACAAGACTCACAAAGTTATCTATCAGATGACCGAGGACCGTCCGGGTTGCGCAAGCTTGTCCACTCACGTATGTACCATTGAATGTAGCCATTTACTCTGTTATATTGTATTGTATTATTTGTATTGTAACCCCCTTTCAGCAATAATCCACTGTGGTGTCGGAACCCAGCGGTAAAATCACAATTGGTGTCGTGTCTTCATTGCCCTGCTAAGGTTTAAAGCGTATTTTCATAGCATTGCATAACTGTTCAGGGTTTGTGGTGTATCTCTGGGTGTGTACGCGCTGTGAGTACTTTGTACCGTCAGCGCAGCGTTTGTACGCGAAGTCCGTACTCAGTACGGGACTTTGTACGCTAATAGCGTACAAAGTGCGCAGAGTGTTTGTTAAGTACAGCGGCCGCAGCGGCTCCATGGTAAAGTGTATTTAAGGTGTGTTTAAGGTATAGCTTTCTTTCCTAAGGATATTTTCAACATTATCACACACAACAGGTTGGATGTCGGTCGTTCGGTCGACATGCATTAGGTCGATATAATCACTAGGTCGACATGTGCTAGGTCCACATGGGAAAAGGTCGACATGAGTTTTTCACAATTTTTTTATTTTTTTTGACCTTTTTCATATTTAACAAGCCACGTGGACTACAATTGGGAATGGTAACTTTGCCCGAAGCATGACGAGCAGACACAGTGCACTAACTGGGGTTCCCTGGCACTGTACGGAGAAAACGACACACAAAAACTCATGTCGACCTTTTTCCCGGTCGACCTAATGACCATGTTGACCTAGTGATCATGTCGACCCAATGAACCATACCCCAGCAGGTTGATAGCTGTGTCTGTGACTGGAAGCCATACTGTACGTTGCATCCTCCAGAGACATTTTCCAATAATAATTTGTAGGAGGGAACTAAGACAGAGGGTGCCAGATATATTTTTAAAAGTTTATTTTTTATGTGCTGTTACTAATATTAATACACCTTTTATGTGGTATAGCTGCTTTAATGCCCAAAAATGTAAATATTTTGTAAATATAGAAATGAATCCTAAAGATGTATTTTGTCTTATTATAATTTTATTTTTATTTGTTCAGGTTTGTTTTGTTGGTTAAATATACTGTAGGCCTCTTAAAGAACTAACCTGGAAGTATTTTAGGAATACCTTATGGTATGAAATGGTGAATTTCTCTTTTTCTTACATATGGATGGAAGGAAAGTGGAGGATGTGGATCGAGGTTCACACCATTTTCCCAGACTTGTTTTTGGATTGACACCATGGGGGTCATTCTGACCCGATCACACGCTGCACTACTTCGCAGCTGTGCGATCGGGTCGGAACTGCGCATGCACGGCGGCCGCATTGCTCAGGCGTGTCATTGCCCGGCGACGCCGCTAGCGAAGAAAGCGGTCGCAGCGGCGACTGATAGAAGATTGACAGTAGGAAGGCGGATCCGGGCGGCAACTCACCATTTTTGGGGAGTGGTGAGTCCAACGCAGGCGTGTCCAGGCGTTTGGAGGGCGGATGTCTGACGTCAGTTCCGGACCTGCATCGCTGGATCGATCGCACAGGGTAAGTAAGTCTTACCCTGGTCTTCTGAGAGTTTTCTGCATTTATTTTATATGTTTGTTATTTTCAGGCAGGACTGGATGGCACTAGCCTGCCTGCTTTATGGCACTTAGGGGGGGAACGGCCCAACCTCTTGATGGGTTAATGGTCCTTTCCCTGCTGACAGGACACTAGCTCCTGAGGGAACTATTCGTAAGTCCCACCATGGCGAGCGTGCATTCCCGCAGCACGCCGCCATCCCTAACAGAGCCAGAAGAAAGAAGAGTGGTGAGTACTAAGCCCGGTTAGTGGGTCGCCGGCCATTATGGTGGCATGAGTGTATGGAGACGCACAGCTTCTACATGGGGCGGCCGGGTCTCCAGACTCAGTACACAGTGCAGACGCACAGCTTCTGAGGGGTCGAACTGAGTCTCAGTACCTATATGTGTACACAGTACCCAGACTGGCATTACAGACTTAAAAGGGGGCTGACTCCATTTTAGGCACTAAATTACCTCAGCCAGTATAAAGAAAAAAGCGGGAAGACCGCGCACCATTGAAGGGGCGGGCTTCACTATGATCGGATCCAGCAGCTCACCAGCGCCATTTTCCCTCTGCAGCTGACACAGACGCTGACTGACAGGGACGCGCAGCTCCTCCGGAGAGACTCCAGATTACCTTAGCGGTACCAGAGGGTCATAGCAGGTGGGGAGTGGTTATTAGTGTACTAAGTCCCCTATCAGGGTACTTAGTCTGCAATCCGGCTAAGCTTGGCATTAGCGGTAAGGGCGCTGTGTGCTGGCTCCATACTTTCTCTGTGTCTCCCTGGAAGTGCTCTTTGTGGGTTAATTGTGCATTTAACCTTTTCCTGTGTGTGCTGTCACTGTTACATTATGTCAGCAAAGAGTGTGTTTCATGTAAGGCACAGAGTTCCTCTTCTCCAGGGTGTTCACTAGTGTGTACTCAGTGTAGTGTACCTTTCCATGATAGCGGGGCATAGCCAGCATGGCTGGACTCCATTAGGGGAATGATTTCCAATATTTCTACTAAATTGTCCTTCAATGAGAAATAGATGCGATACTTAAGACAATCAATGACTGAATTTATGAAAAGATACTCGGTACACAAACCAGCATCTCAGTCCCCTGCCATTTGTCCTCAAAAATGTACTTTGGCCCAAGTCCTGCAGTCTGACTCTGATGATGAAGGATCAGACGTGGAGGAGGGGGAGGCTACTCTGTCACGGGGAATAGAGGCTCTCATAGAAGCTATCAGAGAAGTTCTGCATATCCCTGATAAAGTGACAGAGGAGAGTGAGGAATCTTATTTTAATATAAAAAAAAAATCCTCAGCCACTTTTCCTGTGTCAAAGGAACTAAATACTCTGTTTGAAGAACCGTGGGTTAATCCTGATAGGAAATTTAAAATCTCTAAAAGGTTGCTGTCATGTTTTCCTTTTCCTCCTGAGGATAGGAAAAAATTGGAAAATCCACCGATAGTGGATGCATCAGTCTCTAGGCTGTCACAAAAAATTGTATTGCCTGTCCCTGGTGCAGCCTCCCTGAAAGACACGGCTGATCGTAAAATTGAGATCACACTCAAATCCTTGTACATAGCTGCTGGGGTGGACCAGAGACCCACTATAGCATGTGGGTGGATTACTAAAGCCATTGCCAAATGATCGGGTAACCTAATTAAGGGGTTAGATACTTTGCCTCAAGGAGAGATTATTTTACTCCTGCAACATATACAGGATTCTGTGAACTTTATGGTGGAAGCCATAAAAGAAATAGGCTTGCTTAATGCACGCACCACTGCTATGGCAGTGTCAGCACGCAGGGGCTTATGGCTACGCCAGTGGACTGCTGACGTGGACTCCAGGAAAAGCGTGGAAGGCCTACCCTTCACAGGAGAGGCCTTATTTGGAGATGAACTAGACAAATGGATCTCCAAAGCTACTGCGGGTAAGTCAACATATCTTCCTTCTGCAGCTCCCCCAGCCAGGAAGGCTTACTCAGGTCCCAATTTACAGTCCTTTTGGACTGCCAAGTTTAGGAGCAAGGCCAGAGGTTCTTCTACCGCCGCCAGAGGTGCTAGAGGTAAACCACGCAAACCAGCAACTGCCGGTTCTCAGGAACAGAGCTCAAGCTCTGCTTCCTCAAAACCTTCAGCATGACGGTGAACCGCGATACCTGGAAGTCTGGCAGGTGGGAGCCCGACTAAAAGTCTTCAGTCACATCTGGTCAAGTTCGTGCCAAGATCCCTGGGTCATAGATATTATTTCCCAGGGCTGCAGACTGGCGTTGAAAGGTGTTCTGCACATCCAACTTCCCTTTGTGTATCCCACGGCACCTTGGGATCTCAATTTGGTGCTGCAGTTCCTCTAATCGGACTGGTTTGAAACGTTACAGGAGGCTGACGTAAAGTACCATATGTGGAAGACCTTCACACTGTTGGCCTTGGCTTCAGCAAGACGTGTGTCGGAGCTAGGTGCGTTGTCTCACAAGAGTCCCTACTTTATTTTCCATGAGGACAGAGCTGAACTCAGAACTCGTCAGCAATTTCTTCCTAAGGTGGTGTCCACGTTTCACATCAACCAACCTATTGTGGTTCCGGCTGTTACGTATATCTCTGCTACTTCAGTCTTTGGATGTTGTGAGGCCTTTGAAGGTGTATGTAAAGAGAACAGCTCATCACAGGAAATCCGACTCGCTGTTTGTTCTCTATGATCACAATAAAATTGGGTGTCCAGCTTCAAAGCAGTCCATTGCATGCTGGATCAGGCTCACTATCCAGCATGCTTATTCTACGGCAGGCTTGCCAGTTCCAAAATCTGTACAGACCCACTCTACTAGGTTGGTGGGTTCTTCTTAAGCGGCTGCCCGGGGTGTCTCGGCTTTACTGCTCTGCCGAGCAGCTACTTGGTCAAGTTCGAACTCGTTTGCAAAGTTTTACAAGTTCAATACTTTGGCTTTTGAGGACCTTCAGTTTGGTCAATCAGTTCTCCAGGAACCCCAGCACTCTCCCACCCGGTTTGGGAGCTTTGGTACTTCCCCATGGTACTAAATGGATTCCCGGTATCCCCTAGGACATAAGAGAAAATAGGATTTTAATTACCTACCGGTAAATCCTTTTCTCGTAGTCCGTAGGGGATACTGGGCGCCCGCCCGGTGCTTCTTTCTTCCTGCACTGTTACTTGGTTCAGTAATGTTGTTTGGTTCAGCTGTTGCTGTTCCTGTTTTCAAGTTTGGTTAGCATGGCTTTCCTCTTGTTCTGTGTGTGCTGGTTTGTAATCTCGCCACTTTCCTTTTTCTGTATTCTCTCAAAGTATGTCCGTCTCCTCTGGCACAGTTTCCTAGACTGAGTCTGGTAGGAGGGGCATAGAGGCTAGGAGCCAGAGCATACTATCAAATTCTTAAAGTGCCCAAGGCTCCTAGTGGACCCGTCTATACCCCATGGTACTAAATGGATTCCCGGTATCCCCTACGGACTACGAGAAAAGGATTTACCGGTAGGTAATTAAAATCCTATTTTTTTTTAAATTCAATTGTTTTTATTTGAGTTTTCAAAATTTACATCAACACTTCACACAGAAAACAAACGTAAAACTTCATACATACACAGAATGCATAGAAACAGCTGTACATAAATAAGGCACATAGTATATCCAGCGGGGATAATGTCTCGTAAGTCACGTAGTCACAGAGTAATAGCATCTGAGAGTAACACACCTCAAACATATCCCTTCCAGTATAAGCATAAGTATAGCAGATCAAGCACAGTACATCTCAATACAACCCAGCAAGGCCGGCCGCGAGGGTATCCACCCCCAAAAATCCCAGAATAAAACAAAGTGAGAGATACAACTCTAGACTTTATTTCTCCTTGAAATATTTAGAATCCATCCACCTGCCCCATATCGTAAGCAATTTCCTCTCCACCTTCCTCGCCAGGAACACAAATTTTTCGTGTGCGACAGTTTCGTTGACCAGGGTTATCCAAGCCTTAAGTGTCGGGGCCTCAGCCGCCAGCCACAGCCGGGCTATACAGACCCTAGCCAGGGCACATAGATTAATAACATATCGCCTGCAAGGTGGATCTAAAGCCTCCTCGTCCACAATCAGCAGTGTACACAGTGCAGGCGTACATATGGAAGAGGGAACACCCGTATCACACACGGTGCGTATAACAGCCGTCCAGAACCGAGACACGCCAGGGCATAACCAAAGTAGATGCCAGAAGTCGGCACCCGCAGCTCCACACTTGGGGCACCGTGAGCTATGGGTCCCCCCAATATGTACTAACCTCACCGGGGTCATATACACTCTATGCAGAATGTATAATTGTATTTGCTGGTACCTAACAGAGGAAGTGGAGATCCGATGGGCTCCCACAGCAGTATTCCATGCATCGTCTGATAACATACCCACATCTGACTCCCACCTACCCCGAAGAGCAGTTAGAGGGTCTGTATGATGCATCTGGAGAATACGACCATATATTTTAGAAACTAGGTGTCTCGAGTCCAGCGTCTGCAACATTAATTTGACCGGGGAATCAACGAGGACCGGAGGGCCATTTGGAAACTGGGCAGCCAAAGCGTGTCTCAACTGAAGGAATCGGAAAAAAAACCCTGAGGGGACATTATGTGCCTGTTGAAGTTGTTGGAATGAGGTAAGGGTCCCATCCCTATATAAGTGTCCTAAAGAGTACACTCCCCAGTTACCCCAAACCTCCCGGACCTGAAGTTGACACAGTTCCGGCAGCCCGTAAGCGTTATCCAGTGGGGTATCAGGATCAACACCGTGACCTCGCATCACAGAGTGCACCAGTTTCCATATCAGGATGGACTGTTTAATCAGTGGCAATGTGGACATTTTGACACTACCACAAAGGAGTAGTTGTAACGGGGAGCCCCCAGGGTAATCATGGTGCAGCATCAGCGAGTGCAAAGCCAGGGCATCGAGGTCGATAACCCACTCCCAGACATGCGTCAACTGCGCCGCGTAATAATAAAAACGGAAGTTGGGGAGAGCCAAACCCCCCATTTCCCGTGACCTGGTCAGGGTATCCAGTTTCAACCGTGCCCGCTTACTAGCCCACACCAGGGAGGAAAGCAACCCATTTATTTGTTTAAAAGTCTTCTGCGGAATATAAACGGGAGAGTGCTGCAGGACATATAGAAGTTTAGGCTGGAAGACCATTTTTACCATATTAACCCTTCCCGAGACCGTTAAAGGTAGTTTTCCCCATGCCTTCACCCGACTACGGAGATACGTTATTTGTGGGGTAATATTTAGGGAGGGGAATTTTTGAGGATCATTAGACACCCAAATACCCAGATATTTGAAGGAGTCCACCCACCGCAACGGGAGAGCTACCAACGGGGAATTAGGAACCTCGCCCTGAAGTGGGATAATAAAGGATTTCTCCCAATTAATCAGGAGCCCAGAGTATCGCCAGAACCCAACAATAATTTCTAAAATCCTAGGCATAGACTCAGCATAGCGATCCACAAACAGCAAAACATCATCGGCGTATAAGGCCACCCTGTCCTCACGGGCACCCACCTTAAAGCCAGAGATCCCCGCATCCGCCCTCAGGAGGCACGCAAGGGGTTCAATGGCCATAGCAAACAGGGTAGGGGACAATGGGCAGCCCTGTCGTGTACCTCTAGATAAGGGAAAAGAATGAGATACGAATCCATTAACCGCCACCCTCGCTGAAGGAGAGGAATACATCAATCGAACATATTTAATGAAGTTCGGGCCTATACCGAATCTACGCATAACTTCCCACAGGTAAGCCCACTCCACAGAATCGAAAGCCTTAGCGGCATCCAACGAAACAACTATGGAGGAGGTGGGGTCCCTACGGGGGATTTGTAGATGGGTAAACAGTCGTCTAAGGTTAATGGAGGTCGATTTATTGGGCATAAATCCCGTCTGATCTGGGTGTATAATTTGGGAAATGACTGTATTTAATCTGCCAGCCAGCACCTTAGCCAAAATTTTTATATCAGTGGGTAGGAGGGATATAGGGCGATAGGACTCAACTCTCCTGAGATCAGGTTTAGGGATAACCACAATCACTGCCTCCGCCATAGACTGGGGGAGAGACTCCTGCGCAAAGATTTGGCCATACAACTCGAGTAGACGGGGGACAAAGAAATCCAGGTGATGCCCATAGATCTCAGAAGGTATACCATCCAAGCCCGAGGCTTTACCACTAGGGGAGGCCTTAATAGCAGCCATAATTTCATCGGATGAGATAGGTGCCTCCAACAGGTCACAAGCCTCGCTGGACAGGGTGGGGAAACAAACATTGTCTAAATAATCGCTTAGATGTGACTGAGTACACTCCAGTTTAGATTCATACAGGCGGCTATAATAGGATACAAATTCAGCCGCCATTTGTGGAGTCTGAGTCAGAGATATGCCATCAGAGTTCACAATCTCAACCACCACACTAGTAGGTCTATCACCCCGGGCCAAAGATGCCAGGTACGACCCCGGCCTATCACCAGTAGCGTAAAAAGTATGGGATGAAAAAAGGAGTCTATGCTGAGTCTTCTCCATTAGGTACTCCCTCCATTCCCTCTGAGCCAATAACCAGGCTACCCTAGAGCTATCTAAAGAATCTTGTAGGTATTGCAATTCTGCAGCAACACTCTGGGCCTCCAGCACCGCCTCCCGTCGCTTGTAGAAGGACTTCAAGCTAGATACCCGTTTAATCAAACTCCCCCGCAGAAAGGCCTTAAACGTGTCCCATAGAGTAGAAATAGCCGTGTCGGTACTGTTTAATTCAAAGAATTCCCGCCATGCGGCCACCAGGTCAGAGCCGTCCCCCATGTGAACAAGCCAAAATGGATTAAATTTCCATACAGCTTGGCCCCTAGAGCAGTTAAAGTCTAAAGTAAAGGTCAAAGGGGAGTGATCTGATATACCCCTAGTCTCATATCTAATACTACCAACCCGGGGGACCATGTCGCTCGAGAGGAGGGCCAGGTCAATCCTGGAGAACGAAGAATGGGAGTGAGAGAAACAGGAGTATTGTTTAAGAGACGGGTGTCTCAATCTCCAAGGATCGACCAGGCCCAATCCCGACACCACATTTGCAAAAGTGGACTTCCCAGGACATGCAGCAGACGGAGACATAGAGAGCCTGTCCATCGCCGCATCTAGTACGTTATTGAAATCCCCGAGGCAGATAACTGAAATCCCGGGGGAGGAGGCCATGAACCCAGCAGCCTTCTTAAGAACATCAGGGGAGTAGGGAGGGGGCACATAAACAGCCATAAGGAGGACAGGGACATAGAATAGTCTACATTTCAAAAACACATATCTCCCCCATGGGTCTGTCTGCATAGACTCCAGCACAAAGGGGACGGTCCGCCTAATAAGGACTGAAACTCCACGGGAGGCAGAAGTATGCATGGAGTGGTACGCCCATCCCACCCATGGCCTTTTCAATGAAAGAATCTTACTCCCCACCAAGTGCGTTTCCATAAGGCAGACAACATCAGCGGCATAATTTTTGAGCTGTCGGAGTACCAGGGACCTCTTAACTTTATCGTTAAGCCCTCGCACATTCCACGTTAACACTCTAATCCCAGCCATATTGCATCAAAAGTAAGATAAATGCAACACCTCGCGGCCAGCCAGTTCCGCCATGCATAAATTCAGTTACCAGACACCAATATTTAAATAGTACAGCAACAAACCATGTCCATTCACAACATACCCTTCCACACAAAAGGTAAATACAACCCAAAACCTTCCCCCACCCCCCTCCCTGTATACCACCCCCAACATGCAGCATACTTGGATCCCAAAACTAAATGCAAGTACCTAAAAAGTCAAATAACAAAACTTCGTAGCACCATTAACCAGTGCAAACACACCGTAGTCGGGGCCAAGAATATAATGACTCTCGGGAAAAATAGAGGTAGTCTCCAGCCACCAACCACCACCCCCCGAAAAAATGGGGGGGAAATCATAGAGATCCACCCCCTAGGTCTATTTGTACCCAGAATAAAACATACACGAATATCAAAAGGCCAAACATAGCAAGCCAAAAGTATAACCCCCCTCCCCCGCCCCCCCCAAAAATAAAAGATAAAAACAGGAGGTAAGGAAGTTCGAAAGCATACCAGAGATATCAGAGTAGGCTGGCGAGTAATCATATACCCTGTCTAAACCTTGGGAACAGAACAGCGGAAACAAGTGGACATCGACAGCCATCGACCATCCCCGCATCTTATCGCTTCACAATAAATAGCTGACATATGCTAAGCAAGTATAATAAATTCCAAGAAGGTAATAAAATAAAATGAAAAAAAAAACACAGGAGAAAGTCAGCATCAGGGCTAGGCCGGAGATTCACGGATTTGCAAGGGCACGCCTCGCCGGGAATCGTCTGTCCAGCCATACCATGGCCTCACGAGGAGTTGTGAAAAACTTTGTTTCCCCATCGGCCACCACTCGCAGCTTGGACGGGAAAAGCATGGCATATGGCAGGTCAAGTTCACGGAGCCTCCTCTTAACCGGCAGGAACTGAGCCCTATCCTTCTGCACATCCACCGCGAAATCCGGGAATACTGATATAGGCGACCCATTCCACTTTAACGGACCTTTGGTACGAGCCAACCTCAGAACTGTGTCCCGATCACGGAAGTGGAGGAACTTAGCAATAAAGGTGCGGGGTGGAGCCCCTGGAGGCAGCGGGCGCATCGGAACTCTATGGGCCCGTTCAACAGTGAAAGGTGAAAACTCCTCAGATCCAAAGGCATCCCGGAGCCATTTTACGAGAAACTCTTCGGGAGCTGAGCCCTCTTCCTTCTCGGGCAGACCAGTGAAACGGACGTTATTGCGCCGCAGACGTCCCTCCATGTCTGTCAGCTTTTTGCGCACATCTGTCATCTGAGATTCCAAAGCGTCAGTGCGACGACCCAGCTGGCCGATAGAATCTTCGACATTGGATATACGGGTCTCAGCCTCCCCCACTCTCTCTCACCCTCTGAAGGTCTTGATGAATAATGGAGAGATCAGATTGTACTTGCCCGATTTTATCAGCCAGACGCGCCTCGCTGGCAGTGACCGCATCCAGTACTCTCTGTAGTGCGGCATCCGGAGGATCAGAAGAGGCGGAACTGTACGCAGGGGATGGGGGTGATGCCTCAGGTCTTACATTCTCCCCCCTCCGTTGCTGCGGGCCAGGGTCACGAACAAAGTTATCCATTGCTCCCGCAGTCGCGCCAGTCTGGCTACCCTTCACCATTTTGGACAGCACGGTGACAGTCCCTCCGGTTAGCAGGGTATATCAAAGCAAATACAGGCGAAGTACCACCACCCTATACTCCGACCAGTGGGTGCGAGAGTGTATATATATATATATGTATAGATAGACAACAGGGATAATGCAAAGTGTCCGCCTGAGCAGGGATGGAGAGACCGCCACCCCCAGACAACTCTGTAGGACGTATAGGATCAGTCCCCCGGCAACAGGCTCCAGACACAGCAGGGAAGCTCGTGCCGCAATTGATTCGGGCCGGGTTGGCGGGCCAGAGGAGGGAAACAGGCGGAGGGAGGGAAGGGTGTATGCAGCCCAGTGAACTCCCAGTCAGCACAGCCGCAGCTGCAGGAGTTATTCTTCCCCACTCTAAGTAATGTGCTTCCCGTGTACCTGGTTCCAGTGTGGACGGGGACACACAGCAGCAGGGGGTCCAGAGGAAGGTCGCTGGGGCAGGCAGCTAGCAGTGTGCTCCCCTCCGGACTTCACCCACGGCTAGGAGACAGTACAGTCCCGCGGTCCGTGCACGGGTGTCTCGGCCAGCTGCAGCGGGCGGCGGCGGATAGCGGGAGCCGCACTTCCGGTTCCCCGTATGGCGCGAGTCCGTGGCGACAGAGCGTTGCAGGGAGCCCCACACAGGACTCCCCCCGGACACTGCAGGAGATCGACGGAGCGGCAGAGGAGAGCCCGGCGCCCTCTTCGTCCAGGTAATCTGCTAGTCGCAGCGGGCGGTGGCGGGAAGGAGAAACCGGACCTCCGGTTATAGCACGAGGCGGCAGTCCCAGCATATGTCAGGGCCCACCGGCACACAAGGCTCCAGGACCTCCGCAGACAGTGGCAGCAGGCTCAAACCCGTTCCAGGGGGGGCAGGAGATATTCACTCAACGATGGCCCCAGTATCAGACCCAGGGGGGGAATGCAGGATGTATA
Source organism: Pseudophryne corroboree (assembly GCF_028390025.1). Lineage (NCBI taxonomy): Eukaryota > Metazoa > Chordata > Amphibia > Anura > Myobatrachidae > Pseudophryne > Pseudophryne corroboree. The sequence goes on along the minus strand of NC_086444.1, from coordinate 812,706,975 downwards.
TTTAGGATGAAATGGCTGGAGAGCTGCACAGTGCAAGTGCTACTCCATGCCCGTAAAATCCTATTTTCATTGGCTGCTGATGCATCTGCACTGTCATAGAGGTCATTTGCACCCTTCAAGTCTACAGTATGTTCTTGTATTGCTTCCATGCTCCTTGTCTGTGCTCTATCCTGCAGACAGGGCTGGCCTGTTTCTCAGCGGATACCTTTTCAGATGACCCCTTGTCAGTTTTTTGTAGTAAATGTTCTGCCTTGCCCTTGTTTTTACTTTTCTCGTGCATTCTGGGGGAACCTCATGGGCTGCTGGGGCGTGGAGTTTCTGCTTCTCACTTTGGTCAGTCCTTATTTCTTTTTTGGCTCACCCTCTGCTTGTATAGCGAGGGTCATGGATTCCAAATGGACCTGTTCCAGAAAGGTTGGATAAATGTTCCTGTCTGCTTTTACGGTCTATATTGTTACTTCTATTGTGATCACTGTCTCAGGACTTGGCCTTGGGGTTCTGCAGGTTCTCAGCACCTTCCCACATGGGAGGACAGCTTTGGGACATCCCTAGTGCAATTACTCCAGTGTCCTCTAGTGTATGAACGAGAGGATAGGATTTTGGTACTTACCGATAAATCCCTTTCTACGATTAAATAGGGGACATTCTTCTTTGAAGAGTTTCCACCTGCCTATTGGTTGTCTGTAGTGTTGATTTGTTTGTGGCTTTGTTGGCTATTTCGGTCCTTGGACTCTTTCTTGGTTGGTTCCTCCTTATCCTCTCTCTCCTGTATTTGTTATCTCTGCTCTCCGTCTCCACCCTGGCTTGGTAAATCTTAACTGACTTTGGTGGGGTATAGAGGCTCCACTTATCCACCTGTCTTTACTCCCTACTTTAATCACTCCAGTGTCCCCTATGGAATCGTAAGAAAGGAATTTATTGGTAAGTACCAAAATCCGATTTTGTTATGAAAAAATAAATAAATTAGGTTCTACAGGCTGTTCCTGCATTTTCAGGGTATATTTCTCTTTCTGTGATTTAAAAGTGTAACTAAACTGTGGATCTATTGGGGCACAACTACCAGCATATACAGGTTGAGTATCCCTTATCCAAAATGCTTGGGACCAGAAGTATTTTGGATATCGGATTTTTCCGTATTTTGGAATAATTGCATACCATAATGAGATATCATGGTGATGGGACCAAAGTCTAAGCACAGAATGCATTTATGTTTTATATGCACCTTATACACACAGCCTGAAGGTAATTTTAGCCAATATTTTTAATAACTTTGTGCATTAAACAAAGTGTGTCTACATTCACACAATTCATTTATGTTTCATATACACCTTATACACACAGCCTGAAGGTCATTTAATACAATATTTTTAATAACTTTGAGTATTAAACAAAGTTTGTGTACATTGAGCCATCAAAAAACAAAGGTTTCACTATCTCACTCTCACTCAAAAATGTCCGTATTTCGGAATATTCCGTATTTCGGAATATTTGGATATGGGATACTCAACCTGTACTAGATATTTGCAAAAAACTGGAGATGTATTTCCTGCCATGAGCCAAGGCCCAATAGCTGGAGAATCATAACATGCTTCATTTTGTAAGAACTTAGGCCCTCATTCAGAGTTGTTCGCTCGCTAGTTGCTTTTAGCAGCATTGCACACGCTAAGCCGCCGCCTACTGCGAGTGAATCTTAGCATAGTAGATTTGCGAACGAAAGATTTGCATAATTGCGAATAGAAATTTCTTTGCAGTTTCTGAGTAGCACGGGACTTACTCTGCCACTGCGATCAGTTCAGTCAGTTTCGTTCCTGGTTTGACGTCACAAACACACCCAGCGTTCGCCCAGACACTCCCCCGTTTCTCCAGCCACTCCCGCGTTTTTCCCAGAAACTGCAGCGTTTTTCCGCACACACCCATAAAACGGCCAGTTTCCGCCCAGAAACACCCACTTCCTGTCAATCACACTCCGATCACCAGAACAATGAAAAATCCTCGTTATGCCGTGAGTAAAATACCTAACTTTTGAGTAAAATAACTAACCGCATGCGCTCTGCGAACCTTGCGCATGCGCAGTAAGCGACTAATCGCAATATAGCGAAACTCGGCAACGAGCGAACAACTCGGAATGAGGGCCTTAGTCTTAACTGCATTGTTTGAAAAGATTACATTACATCTGTTGGATGCAAAACCCTTCTGAATTAGCAGCTTCAAAACTGAGGAGTATTTTATTTTTTCATTAATCTGGCTGTGTTTATAACAGAAGTAACTGATGCTGCCTTTTATAGAAAGATTCCTAAGCATTGAATCTATTTCAAGTATGGTTTATGGCTGAGCCGTGATTTCTGACCTGTGTATACACCAGACGTTCTATTTCTTTGTTTTGTTAAATAACAACTCCTAACCAGCTGTTAATGAAAGCAATCTGTGCACTACATTCCTTGCTTTCTACCGATGTACTTTTTGGCTTTAACATGAAACACAGTAAAATAAATATTGTATTAATAAGATAAATGTTAATATTAGGGAAGTTTGGCTGTGTAGTTGTGACTTGCGCAGTTGATGGGAATTGAAGTTCCTGCTGTACTCTGGGAGGAAAAAAGAATAGACTACTGACACTGCATACGATATACTGTATAGCACATTTCTCTAAAAGAGATACAGCCTGATTTTGAGCTGAACGCAATTCCACGTGTGGATGGTTCGGGCGTTTTTTTTTGTAAACTTTGTGTTGTGAACTGCGTACACATCTTCAAGTGCATACGAGTGACTCTAAATCATATACCTCTTGCGGCTGGATGGGTGTTACTGGATGGCCATAGGACATTCACGTGTGTGAATACATTTGCCATGACAGTGTGCATATAGCTATATGAGTGGTGGTTAGGGTTAGGTTGTGGGAGAAATGGGTTAGGGGTAGGGTTAAAATACTTACCAGTATGCCGCGGTCTGGATGGTAACTGCCAAGATGTCTGCACCATCCCATTATACCAACTGTTTCAGCCACAGTTATTTATACTCTGAACTATGGGGGTCATTCCGAGTTGTTCGCTCTGTAAAAATCTTCGCATCGCAGCGATTTTCCGCTTAATGCGCATGCGCAATGTTCGCACTGCGACTGCGCCAAGTAAATTTGCTATGCAATTAGGAATTTTACTCACGGCTTTTTCATCGTTCTGGCGATCGTAATCTGATTGACAGGAAATGGGTGTTACTGGGCGGAAACAGGCCGTTTTATGGGCGTGTGGGAAAAAACGCTACCGTTTCCGGAAAAAACGCAGGAGTGGCCGGAGAAACGGAGGAGTGTCTGGGCGAACGCTGGGTGTGTTTGGGACGTCAAACCAGGAACGACAAGCACTGAACTGATCGCAGATGCCGAGTAAGTCTGAAGCTACTCAGAAACTGCTACGAGGTGTGTAATCGCAATATTGCGATTACTTCGTTCGCAATTTTAAGATGCTAAGATTCACTCCCAGTAGGCGGGGGCTTAGCGTGAGCAACTCTGCTAAAATCGCCTTGCGAGCGAACAACTCGGAATGACCTCCTATATAATCACATGAGGGGAAGAAGTAGAAAACACCTCTAAAGAATGGAGAAGGGGATATGTGAAGAAGTTGCCCATAGTAGCCAGCTTCTACCTGTCATTTAAGAGTGTACGTGATATATGCTAGCTAGAAACTGCTTGCTATAGGTAACTTGTCAGCTCTTTAGAAGACTTGATACATTATACAGTCTCTCAGTTAGCGGTCAGTTATAGTCAAACTAATGTGTCTAAGGGTATGATTAGACTGCAGTCTGCCTGAATTACTGCTAGACATGTTAATTGTATTACAGCATTACAGTGTTGTCGCAGACAATATACTCCAAAATTGAGTATTAACTGTGTTCTGTTGTACATTAATATTAAATGTGTTTTTTACAGTTGCATTTAGTGATATATTACTGATCAATTTATCGAGTCGGCCATCGGTGCACTTCATTTAGGGTTTATGGGGACTGGCTTTCTTTAGGAAGAGTTGTTTCCATTTTCTATCATTGTGAGTCCATAATGACTTGAACCACAACAATTTATTTTTTCCTTTGTACACTTGTCTCAAGAGGTACATTGAATCTTTGGTATTTTATTTCTAATGGAAATAAATGATGTAATACTGTATAATAAAGATATGCATTTTTTTTTTATTTAGTTTTGTAGTTTCCATAAAATTCTAATAATACAGTGCCATGCTAAAAAACAAAAATTATTCGCTTGTATGTTGAAAAGTGTCAGTAGTCCTGTAATGACGTCATAACGTCACTGGAGTCCCTAGCAAATTGCTTTGCAGCCATTCCCTCACTGTCAGTACTCCGAGGATCTGCCGCCGACCTCCCAGACACTGCTGCCAATGCGACTGACCCTCCTGCCGACGCACCAGACCTCCCCCTGCCGACCGCATGGACCCGCCAACACACGGGACCCACCACGGACCCGTGTGGATAACTGGTATTCTGTTATCTGGAAAAATCCCATATCCAGAATTCTCCTGGTCCTGAGCATTCCGGATATGGGATACTCGACCTGTAGTAATATTCCTAGATATGGGTAAAGTGGAATAGTCTACACATTGTGTTAGGGTGTGTACACACGGTGAGATATTTTCTTTCGATTTTGACTATATAGTCAAAATCGCAAGAAAAGTTAGTGCAGATCGCAAGGTGAAAGTCACCTTGCGATCCCGATTCGATCCCGATGCGCGGTCCCGCCAAGTCGGCATTGCAAGAAAAGATAAACTGTGCAGGCAAGTCAATCCTTGCTAGATCGGTGTACTATCTAGTTCATCTCACATGTCAATTACATCTCACATAAGCCAAAATCTCACATAAGCCAAAATCGTAAGTACACATAGTCCATATCTCAAGAAAAGTTAGTCAAAATCCGTGGTGCTGGGTTCCGGGGAGTTCAAGGGAAATCGCAAGTGTGAATCGGGCATAGCACGGATTTCACCGTGTGTACACACCCTTATTTTTTGAAAACATGAGCTGTTTTTCTGCAGCAGGATAAATTGTAGTCTCCTTACCACCTAACTGACTTTTTATTTTTATTTTTGAAAAACATCAGTTGTCTTATTTTTAAACAAGTGAATTACATCAATGGGGTGTTAATTGTGCCATAACTCCCTCCACACACTGATCCCTTAAGGGGGGGTACTCACGGAGCGATATTCTAAGCAATCTGACTAGATTGCTTAGAATTTGAGCATTTTTCGCTCCGTGTGTACCCCCTACAGCGATAGCGATGCGCAGCCCCACGCATCGCTATCGCTGGTGCTAGATTGGCCAATCTAGCTGGTCGCTCACTTCACCCGCTGGCTGAAATGAGCGCCCTCCCCCCCCCCCCTACCCGTCTCCCCCCGCACGCTCAGCACAGATCGCGCTGTGCTGAGCGGCGGGAGAGATGTGCGCTGAGCTGTTCGCTCAGCACACATCTCTCTCGCATCGGCCCGTCTATATGGGCCTTAAGTGGCATTACCCCTCTCCGTATGTCACTATGTATCCATAATGTCCATTTTAGTATTGCCTCTGCTCAGTGTTCAAATGTCTCAATTCTAATAATAATTCATAATAAATGCCTCAGTGGCAATAAATGCCCTACCTGTAACCTCTCCTAGTCATGCAGAGTGTTTATCAGGGGCAATGACAATCAGTTCACCTGGTGCATCTGATCTCTGCATTTGCAGAGAACAGCACAATGGGGGTCATTCCGAGTTGTTCGCTCGTTATTTTTTTCTCGCAACGGAGCAATTAGTCGCGAATGCGCATGCGCAATGTCCGCAGTGCGACTGCGCCAAGTAAATTTGCTATGCAGTTAGGTTTTTTACTCACGGCATTACGAGGTTTTTTCTTCGTTCTGGTGATCGTAATGTGATTGACAGGAAGTGGGTGTTTCTGGGCGGAAACTGGCCGTTTTATGGGAGTGTGTGAAAAAACGCAACCGTTTCTGGGAAAAACGCGGAAGTGGCTGGAGAAACGGATGAGTGTCTGGGCGAACGCTGGGTGTGTTTGTGACGTCAAACCAGGAACGACAAGCACTGAACTGATCGCACTGGCAGAGTAAGTCTCGAGCTACTCAGAAACTGCACAGAGAAGTATTTTCGCAATATTGCGAATCTTTCGTTCGCAATTTTGATAAGCTAAGATTCACTCCCAGTAAGCGGCGGCTTAGCGTGTGCAAAGCTGCTAAAAGCAGCTTGCGAGCGAACAACTCGGAATGACCCCCAATAGCACTCAAGGGAAACTGAGTGTGTACTTTTGGTAAGCGCCTTCTTATGATGGCTGTCAGAGACTGATATGTCACTGTCACTTATAAGTGGTTAAGAGGGGAATTCAATTAACCGTGAGGATATATTGGAATTTCCTGGCTTAACTGCCAAAACATCGATAGTCACAGTCAATGGTAAACCCTAAGAAAAGTGTAAGGGTGATATTCAATTGATTAAATCTAAAGTGATGGTAGATGGTGGGGGCGATATTCAGTTGTCTGTAGTTTTCGCACTGATTGCACCCAAGCAGCTAAACCCGGCCAAAGTGCTGGGCACAATTGCGAAAAGTGCCGTTTGGGCGCACAAACTGATAATTTTTTTTCGTGCATTTCAGTTGGCAACCCTTGGGGAGGGGGTGCAAGCTGAAATGCAGAAGCCGGCAGCCATCGCGCACGAACGGAGCTACTATTGAATAGCTCCTTTTCGGCACCATTTAGTGGCTGCTGGTGAAGAAACAATTAAATTCCACCCTGAGAGTCAGGAAGGCTGAAGAATATTATGTTTTGTTCAATAATAACTCTAAAAAGGCCTTTCAGTTGTTTATAGTGATCTTTGACCTACTTACATAACATCTAAAAAAAAAAGATTCCTATGACATTTGCTTACTTGATTGATAACTAACTTTTTTTTTCTACAGGAGCATGGTATTGAGGCAATGTTTTCTTCTCATCCCTGCCCATCCAAGACCATTGATTGGGAACAACTCCCACCAGCAGTGCGCCCATCAGAAGGTCAGTGTGATTATTCTTAACGAGAGATGAGTGAAAATTCCCAGACTTCAAATGCAACTGTATATTTCTGAAGTAAATAATGTACATGAAGTAAGTGCACACCTCTCATCTGTCCAGATTTATGCCTGGTCAATCCCAATTCTAGAGGACTGTTAGGTCAGTCAGGATTCATGTACATCTATTGTGGTTCATAAGGTGTGCATTTACAAAGTCCCCAGAATGTCGAATGCTATGATATCAACATGGTTAAAATGTAGGCATTTGGCATACAAAATGTTGGTGTTGGGGTGAACATGTCAACTTTATGGCAGAGTCAACATGTTACAAATTGATATTGCATGCCAACATACAGTATACGTTGACCTACTGTGTGTCAATAAAACTGACAACATAATGTATGTACAGTATGCCGTTCATAGCAGTGCAAAGGCGGCTTTAGAGGCTACTATGATTGAAATCAGGGCTGTGGGGGGTCTAGTGCTACATAAGTGGGTGTGCATAGTACTCCCCAACATGACCATGCCCCTGCTTTTAACGTAGCTATTAGTGTGCCCTCTGTCCCAAGCGACTGACTTCAAATGAAGGGATTTACGTGATTGGCGGTTTTGCCTTAATTGAAAATGTCCATTATGCTCTATCTCACTCTTCTGCATCAGTTTCTTTCTGTGTGGGTGTGGGGCTTCTATACAGGCATACAGAGACTGACAGCTAGGAAGACTTGTAGTATATGGCACATGTGACAAGACGGAGAAGCCGTGTGATGGGGAAAGCTATAATGGAGATAGCATTTACATGGTTACCGTAGAATTCCATGTCGGTACTGTAATCCGCATTTCTCTATCGTCCTAGTGGATGCTGGGGTTCCTGAAAGGACCATGGGGAATAGCGGCTCCGCAGGAGACAGGGCACAAAAAGTAAAGCTTTTGGATCAGGTGGTGTGCACTGGCTCCTCCCCCTATGACCCTCCTCCAAGCCAGTTAGATTTTGTGCCCGGCCGAGAAGGGTGCAATCTAGGTGGCTCTCCTAAAGAGCTGCTTAGGAAAGTTTAGCTTAGGTTTTTTATTTTACAGTGAGTCCTGCTGGCAACAGGATCACTGCAACGAGGGACTTAGGGGAGAAGAAGTGAACTCACCTGCGTGCAGGATGGATTGGCTTCTTGGCTACTGGACATCAGCTCCAGAGGGACGATCACAGGTACAGCCTGGATGGTCACCGGAGCCTTGCCGCCGGCCCCCTTGCAGATGCTGAAGTAAGAAGAGGTCCAGAATCGGCGGCAGAAGACTCCTCAGTCTTCTAAAGGTAGCGCACAGCACTGCAGCTGTGCGCCATTTTCCTCTCAGCACACTTCACACGGCAGTCACTGAGGGTGCAGGGCGCTGGGAGGGGGGCGCCCTGGGAGGCAAATGTATACCTATTTTGGCTAAAAATACCTCACATATAGCCTCCGGAGGCTATATGGAGATATTTAACCCCTGCCAGAATCCGTTAAGAGCGGGAGACGAGGCCGCCGAAAAAGGGGCGGGGCCTATCTCCTCAGCACACAGCGCCATTTTCCCTCACAGAAAGGCTGGAGGGAAGGCTCCCAGGCTCTCCCCTGCACTGCACTACAGAAACAGGGTTAAAACAGAGAGGGGGGGCACTAATTTGGCGATATGCTTATATATATATTAAGATGCTATAAGGGAAAACACTTATATAAGGTTGTCCCTATATAATTATAGCGTTTTTGGTGTGTGCTGGCAAACTCTCCCTCTGTCTCTCCAAAGGGCTAGTGGGTCCTGTCCTCTATCAGAGCATTCCCTGTGTGTGTGCTGTGTGTCGGTACGTGTGTGTCGACAGGTAGGAGGACGATGTTGGTGAGGAGGCGGAGCAATTGCCTGTAATGGTGATGTCACTCTCTAGGGAGTCGACACCGGAATGGATGGCTTATTTAGGAAATTACGTGATAATGTCAACACGCTGCAAGGTCGGTTGACGACATGAGACGGCCGACAAACAATTAGTACGGTCCAGACGTCTCAAAAACACCGTCAAGGGTTTTAAAACGCCCGTTTACTTTAGTCGGTCGACACAGACACAGACAGGGACACTGAATCCAGTGTCGACGGTGAATAAACAAACGTATTCCTTATTAGGGCCACACGTTAAAGGCAATGAAGGAGGTGTTACGTATTTCTGATACTACAAGTACCACAAAAGAGGGTATTATGTGGGATGTGAAAAAACTACCATAGTTTTTCCTGAATCAGATAAATTAAATAAAGTGTGTGATGATGCGTAGGTTCCCCCCGATAGAAAATTATGGGCGGTATACCCTTTCCCGCCAGAAGTTAGGGCGCGTTGGGAAACACCCCTTAAGGTGGATAAGGCGCTCACACGCTTATCAAAACAAGTGGCGGTACCGTCTATAGATAGGGCCGTCCTCAAGGACCAGCTGACAAGGCTGGAAAATATAATAAAAAGTATATACACACATACTGGTGTTATACTGCGGCCAGCGATCGCCTCAGCCTGGATGTGCAGAGCTAGGGTGGCTTGGTCGGATTCCCTGACTAAAAATATTGATACCCTTGACAGGGACAGTATTTTATTGACTATAGAGCATTTCTATATATGCGAGATGCACAGAGGGATATTTGCACTCTGGCATCATGAATAAACGCGATGTCCATAACTGCCAGAAGATGTTATGGACACGACAGTGGTCAGGTGATGCAGATTCCAAACGGCACAGTATGGCCGTATAAAGGAAGAGGACTTGTTTGGGGTCGGTCCATCGGACCTGGTGGTCACGGCAACTGCTGGAAAATCCACCGTTTTTTACCCTAAGTCACATCTCTGCAGAAAAAGACACCGTCTTTTCAGTCTCAGTCCTCTCGTCCCTATAAGATCATATCTGCCCAGGGATAGAGGAAAGGGAAGAAGACTGCAACAGGCAGCCTATTCCCAGGAACAGAAGCGTTCCACCGCGTCTGACAAGTTCTCAGCATGGCGCTGAGACCGTACAGGACCCCTGGATCCTACAAGTAGTATCCCGGGGGTACAGATGGGAATGTCGAGACGTTTCCCCTTCGCAGGCTCCTGAAGTCTGCTTTACCAAGTCTCCCTCCGACAAGGAGGTAGTATGGGAAAAAATTCACAAGCTGTGTTCCCAGCAGGTGACAATTAAATTACCCCTCCTACTACAGAAAAGGGGTATTATTCCACACTATATTGTGGTACTGAAGCCAGAAGGCTAGGTGAGACTTATTCTAAAAAAATTTTTTGAACACTTACAAAGGTTCAAATTAAGATGAAGTCACTCAGAGCAGTGATAACGAACCAAGGGGACTATATAGTGTCCCGGGACATCAGGGATGCTTACCTCTATGTCCCAAATTTGCCCTTCTCACTAAGGGTACCTCAGGTTCGTGGTGCAGAACTGTCACTATCAGTTTCAGACGCTGCCGTTTGGATTGTCCACGGCACCCCGGGGTCTTTACCAAGGTAATGGCCGAATTGATGATTCTTCTTCGAAGAAAAGGCGTCTTAATTATCCCTTACTTGGACGATCTCCTGATAGGGGCATAGTCCAGGGAACAGTTGGAGGTCGGAGTAGCACTATCTCGGATACTGCTACAATCAGCACGGGTGGATTCTAAATATTCCAAAATCGCAGCTGATCCCGACGACACGTCTGCTGTGCCTAGGGATGATTCTGGACACAGTCCAGAAAAAGGTGTTTCTCCCGGAAGAGAAAGCCAGGGAGTTATCCGAGCAAGTCAGGAACCTCCTAAAAACAGTGCATCATTGCACAAGGGTCCTGGTAAAAATGGTGGCTTCCTACGAAGCAATTCCATTCGGCAGATTTCACGTAAGAACTTTTCAGTGGGATCTGCTGGACAAATGGTCCGGAACGCATCTTCAGATGCATCAGCGGATAACCCAATATCCAAGGACAAGGGTGTCTCTCCTGTGGTGGTTATAGAGTGCTCATCTTCTAGAGGGCCGCAGATTCGGCATTCAGGATTGGATGCTGGTAACCACGGAGCCCAGCCTGAGAGGCTGGGGAGCAGTCACACAAGGGAAAAATTTCCAGGGAGTGTGATCAAGTATGGAGACTTTTCTCCACATAAATATACTGGAGCTAAGGGTAAATTTATAATGCTCTAAGCTTAGCAAGACCTCTGCTTCAAGGTCAGCCGGTATTGATCCAGTGGGAAAAACATCACGGCAGTCGCCCACGTAAACAGACAGGGCGACACAAGAAGCAGGAGGGCAATGGCAGAAACTGCAAGGACTTTTCGCTGGGCGGAAAATCATGTGATAACACTGTCAGCAGTTTTTCATCCCGGGAATGGAAACTGGGAAGCAGACTTCCTCAGCACGACCTCCACCCGGGAGAGTGGAAACTTCATTGAGAAGTTTTTTTCCACATGATTGTAAACCGTTGGGAAATACCAAAGGTGGACATGATGGCGTCCCGTCTGAACAAAAAACGGGACAGGTATTGCGCCAGGTCAAGGGACCCTCAGGCAATAGATGTGGACGTTCTGGTAACACCGTGGGTGTACCAGTCGGTGTATGTGTTCCCTCCTCTGCTTCTCATACCTAAGGTGCTGAGAATTATAAGACGTAGAGGAGTAAGAACTATACTCATGGCTCCGGATTGGCCAAGAAGGACTTGGTACCCGGAACTTCAAGAGATGCTTACAGAGGTCTTATGGCCTCTGCCGCTAAGAAGGGACTTGCTTCAGCAAGTACCATGTCTGTTCCAAGACTTACCGCAGCTGCGTTTGTCGGCATGGCGATGGAAAGCCGGATCCTAAGGGAAAAAAGGCATTCCGGAAGAGGTCATTCCTACCCTGGTCAAAGCCAGAAAGGAGGTGACCGCACAACATTATCACCACGTGTGGCGAAAATTTGTTGCGTGGTGTGAGGCCAGGAAGGCCCCACAAAGAAATTTCAACTCGGTCGTTTCCTGCATTTCCTGCAAACAGGAGTGTCTATGGGCCTCAAATTGGGGTCCATTAAGGTTCAAATTCGGCCCTGTAAATTTTCTTCCAGAAAGAATTGGCTTCAGTTCCTGAAGTCCAGAAGTTTGTCAAGGGAGTATTGCATATACAAACCCCTTTTTTGTGCCTCCAGTGGCACTGTGGGATCTCAACGTAGTTCTGGGATTTCTCAAATCACATTGGTTTAAAACCAGTCAAATACGTGGATTTGCAGCATCTCACATAAAAAGTGACCATGCTCTTGGCCCTGGCCTGGACCAGGCGAGTGTCAAATTGGTGGTTTCTTCTCAAAAAAGCCCATATCTGTTTGTCCATTCGGACAGGGCAGAGCTGCGGACTCGTCCCCAGTTCTCTCCCTAAGGTGGTGTCAGTGTTTCACCTGAACCAGCTTATTGTGGTGCCTTGCACCTACTAGGGACTTGGAGGACTCCAAGTTGCTAGAAGTTGTCAGGGCCCTGAAAATATATTCCAGGACAGCTGGAGTCAGAAAATCTGACTCGCTGTTTATACTGTATGCACCCAACAAGTTGGGTGCGCCTGCTTCTAAGCAGTCGATTGCTCGTTGGATTTGTAACACAATTCAACTTGCACATTCTGAGGCAGGCCTGCCACAGTCTAAATCGGTTAAGGCCCATTCCACAAGGAAGGTGGGCTCATCTTGGGCGGCTGCCCGAGAGGTCTCGGCATTACAACTCTGCCGAGCAGCTACGTGGTCAGGGGAGAACACGTTTGTAAAATTCTACAAATTTGATATCCTGGCAAAAGAGGACCTGGAGTTCTCTCATTCGGTGCTGCAGAGTCATCCGCACTCTCCCGCCCGTTTGGGAGCTTTGGTATAATCCCCATGGTCCTTTCAGGAACCCCAGCATCCACTAGGACGATAGAGAAAATAAGAATTTACTTACCGATAATTCTATTTCTCGGAGTCCGTAGTGGATGCTGGGCGCCCATCCCAAGTGCGGATTATCTGCAATACTTGTACATAGTTACAAAAATCGGGTTATTATTGTTGTGAGCCATCTTTTCAGAGGCTCCGCTGTTATCATACTGTTAACTGGGTTTAGATCACAAGTTGTACGGTGTGATTGGTGTGGCTGGTATGAGTCTTACCCGGGATTCAAAATTCCTCCCTTATTGTGTACGCTCGTCCGGGCACAGTACCTAACTGGCTTGGAGGAGGGTCATAGGGGGAGGAGCCAGTGCACACCACCTGATCCAAAAGCTTTACTTTTTGTGCCCTGTCTCCTGCGGAGCCGCTATTCCCCATGGTCCTTTCAGGAACCCCAGCATCCACTACGGACTCCGAGAAATAGAATTATCGGTAAGTAAATTCTTATTTTCTCTCACGTCCTAGAGGATACTGGGGTCCACATTAGTACCATGGGGTATAGACGGGTCCACTAGGAGCTTTGGGCACTTTAAGAAATCAATAGTGTACACTCGCTCCTCCCTCCATGCCCCTCCTACCAGACTCAGTTTAGGAAATGTGCTTGGAGGAGCCGGTCACACTCAGGAAAGCTACTGAAGAGTTTTCTGCATTTATTTTCTATTTGTTGTTTTCAGGCACTGCTGGGTGGCACCAGCCTGCCTGCTTCGTGGGACTTAGGGGGGAGAACGGCCTATCTTCCTGGAGAGTTAATGGTCCCGTTTCTCTGCTGACAGGACACTGAGCTCCTGAGGGAGTAATTTGCAAGCCCCACCACGGCGAGCGTACCCTCCCGCAGCACGCCGCCACCCATAACAGAGCCAGAAAAAAGAAGAAGTGGTGAGTAGAACGCCGGCGTCCCAGTTAGCGGGTCGCCGGCGGGAATGGCGGCATGAGGGTAGGAGCGCAACGCTGACATGCAGACTGTGGGAGGCTCAGGAGGACATGCGGTCAGTGTGTCCCGCTGTGAGGCAGGCGTGCTGAGCCACCAATGATTACCCACACTGGCTACATAGCTTAACAGGGGTTCTAACTGTTAAGCAAACAAGGCCTTGTCTGTTAAGCAAACAAGGCAAGGATAAAAAAAGGGAAGCTGCGCACCATTAAGGGGGCGGGGCTTCACTATGAGCAGATCCAGCAGCTCACCAGCGCCATTTTCCCTCTGCAGCTCACACTGAAAACGCTGGCAGGGAAGCGCAGCTCCTCCACAAAGGGGAAGGGGGGCGGGAGCAGTATTATAAGTACAAATACCCTATTAAGGGTACTTAATCTGCGCCCAGCTGAGATTATTATTAGCTAAAGGGGTGCTGTGTGGCTGGTTTCCTTATAACTCTGTGTCTCCCTAGTGGGCTCTGTTGGTTAATTGTGCTTAACCTGTATTCTCGTGTGTGTGTGTGTGTGTGTGTGTGTGTGTGTGTGTGTGTGTGTGTAAACTTCCATATTACAATGTCTAAGGAGTGTGTCTCCCCTGGGGGATCATTACACTGTACTCAGTACACCTTCAGGCTAGTGGGTCCGACCCAGCATGGTTGCATTCCATAAGGGGATAATTACATATATTCAAATAAATTATCCCATACTGAGAAAGAGACGCAATACTTAAGAAAGTCTGTGGATGATCTGATGAATAGAGAATCAGCTCCCACACCAGCGCCTCAAACACCTACCGTTGGTCCACAAAAACGTACACTGGCCCAGATCTTGCAGACTGACACTAATGACGATGCCTCAGATGCAGGGGACAGTGTAGTGGATATGGGGGGATGAGATGCAGCTCTGGCTCAGGGGGTGCAAACTCTGATAGCAGCTATCAGAGATGTATTGCAGTTTCCTGATAAGGTGACAGTAGATGAGGAGGATTCTTATTTTAATGTAAAGAAGAAATCCTCAGCTACTTTTCCTGTAAATTCTCTGTTTGAAGTGACCTGGGTAAATCCTGAGGCAAAGTTTCAGATCCCTCAGAGGTTGCTCATTTCCTTCCCTTTCACTCAGGAGGATAGGAAGAAATTGGAAAACCCACTGATCGTGGACGCATCTGTATCTAGATTGTGACAAGTAAATTGTAAAGTTATTGTACCTGTCCCAGGCGCAGTCTCCTTAAAGGACACGGCTGACCACAAGATTGAGAACTCTCTCAAATCCCTGTTCACAGCCACAGGAGTGGCCCAGAGACCCACTATTGCTTGTGCATGGATCACTAGGGCCATTGCAAAATGGTCAGGTTACCTAATTGATGATTTGGATTCTCTACACAGGGGAGGGATCGTTTTGTTCCTGCAACATATACAGGACTCTGCAAATTTTATGGTGGAGGCCATGAAAGAAATAGGCCTGCTCAACGCACGCTTCGCTGCCATGGCAGTGTCAGTATGCGGACGCGGATTCCAGGAAAGGCGTGGAGAGCCTACCTTTCGCAGGTGAGGCCTTGTTTGTAGATAAACTGGATAAGTGGATATCCAAGGCTACGGCGGGTAAGTCTACATACCTTCCTTCCGCAGCACCCCCAGCTAGGAAAACCTACTCTGCTCCAACTCTGCAGTCCTTTTTTGACAGCGAAATTTAAAAGCAAATCCAAAGGTTCTTCTACGGCCTTCACAGGCAATAAGAGTAAACCCAGAAAACCAGCAGCTACAGGTTCTCTGGAACAGACCTCCGGATCTACTTCCTCAAAGCCTTCAGCATGACAGTGGACCGCACTGCCTGGAAGACAGGCAGGTGGGAGCCCGGTTACGTTTCAGTCACATTTGGGCAACATCTTGCCAGGGTCCCTGGGTGAAAGACCTTATCACCCAGGGATACAGACTGGAGTTTCAGGAACTCCCACCTCACAGATTCTTCAAATCAGGCTTACCAGCTGCTCCAGTAGCAAGTATGACTTTACAGGCAGCAATTCAAAAACTGGTACAGTCTCAGGTCATTGTCCCAGTTCCACCTCAACTACAAAACCAGGGTTATTACTCCAACCTGTTTGTGGTTACAAAACTGGACGGTTCGGTAAGGCCCAGTTTAAACCTCAAATCACTGAACCCGTACTTGCGGGTGTTCAAGTTCAAGATGGAGTCTCTAAGAGCGGTGATCTCAGGTCTGGAGGAAGGGGAATTTCTGGTGTCTCTGGACATCAAGGATGCATACCTTCATATTCCAATTTGGCCGCCTCATCAGGCTTATCTAAGGTTTGCACTACAGGACTGTCACTACCAGTTCTAGGCCCTGCCATTTGGCCTCTCCACGGCACCGAGGGTGTTTACCAAGGTAATGGCAGAGATGATGTTTCTCCTCCGCAAGCAGGGAGTGAACATAATACCGTACCTGGACGACCTGCTGATAACAGCACCATCCAGGGAGAGGTTGTTGGACAGCATTTTCCTCTCCACCCGATTACTTCAGGATCACGGGTGGATTCTGAACCTACCAAAATCCCACCTGGAACCAACACGGAGGCTTCCGTTCCTGGGGATTATACTGGATACGGATGAACAGTAGGTATTCCTTCCATTGGAACAGGCATTGGTAATCCAGTCGATGGTGCGGGATGTTCTAAAACCAGCCTGGATATTGGTGCATCTATGCATTCGCCTTCTGGGGAAGATGGTCATCTCTTACGAGTCTCTGCAGTATGGAAGGTTTCCTGCGAGGCCTTTCCAGCTGGATCTGTTGGACAAATGGTCCGGATCGCATCTTCACATGCACCAGAGGATACGTCTGTCGCAGAAAACCGGGATTTCTCTTCTGTGGTGGCTTCAGACTTCTCACCTGACCGAGGTTCGGGATTCAAAATTGGATTCTGCTGACCACAGACGCAAGCCTCAGAGGTTGGGGAGCGGTCACCCAGGGGGAACGGTTCCAAGGAAAATGGTCAAGTCAGGAGGCCATTCTTCCGATCAACATTCTGGAACTAAGGGCCATATACAACGCCCTTCTACGGGCGTCCCATCTTCTTTAAGATCACACCATTCAAGTTAAGTCGGACAATGTGACGGCAGTAACGCACATAAACCAACTGGGCGGAACAAAGACCAGAGCAGCAATGTCAGAGGTAAGAAGAATTCTCCTCTGGGCAGAAAGACACGCAGTGGCGCTGTCGGCAATATTCGTTCCGGGAGTAGACAACTAGCAAGCGGACTTCCTCAGCAGACACGACCTCCATCCAGGAGAGTGGGGCCTTCACCCGCAGGTGTTTGAGTCCTTATCAAGTCGGTGGGGAATTCCACAGATTGACATGATGGCCTCTCGTCTCAACAAGAAGCTAAAGCTGTATTGTTCCAGGTCGGGGGACCCACAAGCAGTGGCGGTGGACGCTCTGGTGACTCCATGGGTCTACCAGATGGTTTACGTGTTCCCACCTGTGACGGATGCAGCCATGCCAGAGTCACGTCACGTATTTTTTGCCCACCCTGTTCCTGCATTGAGTATGTAAGTCCAAGATACAGGATATAACTGAGTGTGACCCTCTATGGCCCACTGCCTGCATGCTCAATGGAGTGGTGTATCCCCTACGATTGTGGACAATAACAGGACAATATATTGTTAAATTCTGAACCTGTCATCTACTATATGTATTTAGGTAATTGTCCCTCTTTTTATATGGTTGTGCCCCTCAGGCATATCTTTCTAGCCCTGATTTACCCCCTACAAAATGCCTATGAAATGTATATGTGTGATTGTATTGCACTAGTGGGTGAAAGTGCTTGTTGTCAGGTGTGTGCCCAGCCAGGTAAGCTGTCTAGGACATCTGGCTGTGTGATGTACAGGAAGTGCAGGGCTGACCCCTCTCTGTCACAGCTCCCCCTTACAGGAAACCACAATCAGCTGAAGAGGCTGTGACATCACAAATGACTCCAAGGGGTTAACAGTGACTCATTTTATGATCCTCTTATGGTCCACCCCCCATCAGCATAATTACTTGTCTTTTCTCCTAACAGGGCTCTGTCTAGACTTAGTGACTCCAAAGCCACAGGGGGTCCCCTGGTGTCCCTGGACACTTTTAAATATTAGGATTGAAAATCCAACCAATCCCAGAAAGAGAATTGTCTCCTATCTCCAGCAGCATCAGAGGTTTTAAAAGGTCACGCGGAAGGCCTTTTGGGGTCAGGTGAGTGAAGCTCCTGCTTTTTGAGGAGTTTTGGAATGAGGCTCTTGCCAGGAGTCAAGAGATCCTGTCAGCCCGTTTGTGTGGAGACCTGGCTATGCGGAGATGGTCCAGTATACGCAGCTAAGCGTTTGCTCCATTGGGAGCTGTCCCAGGTGTGTGACTGGTGTGCCAGCTAGAGCTGGGTGACTAGTCAGCACGCCCTACCTCTGCAGGGTAGAGGACCATCAGACCAAAAGAGGCCGGGATCAGCAAGACAGACATCATCCAGGTTCCCCTTCCAGGAACCAGTATCCGCCAATAGTCGCCAAACGCAAGTATTCCCTGAGGTGGCTGGTGACTGTGTAGGAGCAGGAGTTGTTGCTTTTGTGTGGTTTTTCTCTGGTATAATCTTAACTGTAATTGTTATTAATGTTACCTGTCAATAATGTATAAAGTGTGGTTACGAATTTTCCTGTATAATTAGTGTGTGTGAAAATAAAGGTGCGTTTTGTACCTTGCTGTTGTGTCCTTACTGTGTGATCTCGGAACTCGGTAGTGACCCTGGGGCGCCGTGCAGAACTGTAAACGCAGCCTTTCTCAAGGCGGAGATGAGCGATAGACGAGAATAATGCACACATGAACCCGGGGTCCTCACACCACCTCTTCCAGTGGCGCACCCAGGGGGGGTTTCCGAGTACCCAGAAACCCCCCTCCACTAAAAAAAAAAAATTTTTTTTTTTTTTTTTTTAATAGCTGCATGAGTATTATTAATGACTGTCTAGCGTCCTCTGCAGCCTGCTGTCTTCCTGGTGGCACTTGCAAGTGCAATAAAAGTTTACTTTATTTTAATTATAGTACATATATATCCATGTGCCTACATATATACACATGTATATACATACATACATATAAACACACACACACACACATATGATATATATATATATATGCATGTGTATATATATGTGTACTGTATGTGTGTGTGTATATATATATATATATATATATATATATATATATATATATGTATGCATGTTTAATATGCTATGTATATGTGTATATGGGTTCACTACGATCTCCCGGCGGCTGGCCTCCCGGCGACCAGCATACTGGCGCCGGGAGGCCGGCCGCCGGCTTACCAACAGTGTGGCGAGCGCAAATAGCCCCTTGCGGGCTCGCTGCGCTCGCCACGCTACGCGCGCCACACTATTCTATTCTCCCTCCAGGGGGGTCGTGGACCCCAACGAGGGAGAATAAGTGTCGGTATGCAAAAATTGTGCTGCTGCTGCAAGACCTTCATCATGCGGAATTGAAGTATATAGACCTATGCCAACATTTTTATGTTCATTCATGAAAATAATTTGTTTTTCAGTCAGTCAGAATTCATGCAGTATACTAAATTGTTTTTACGTTATATTGATGATTTGATTGTGTTCTGGTCAGGTCCACAGTAAGATTTTTGTTCTTTTATTGATAGCATCAACAATACCCAGGGACCTATCAAATTTACTTACAGAACAAGTTATCAAGACATAGAATTTCTGGATGTTAAACTGACCAATCAGGGTGGACAGTTGGTGACGTCAGTATACACAAAACCAACTGACCGCAACACCCTTCTTAGATTTTCCAGCCACCATCCATCAGCATTAAGAGCAGGGTTGCCTTATTCGCAAATGTTGCGTGTGGCTAGGATCAATAGTGATAGAGCTGTGTTAGAACGACAACTTGAGGATATGGTTTCAAAATGTATCTGTCGTGGATATCCTGAGAAATTATTGTTAGAACAGAAACATAAGGTGCTCAATCTCCCTCGGGAAACTCTATTCGTTCCTAGCAACCGCAGAAAACATCAGTCTAATAAAATCATGTGGCCTTCCTTGTTTACAACAAGTAGCAATATTACAGCTCAAGCTACTAAAGCATTATGGCCTATTATTAGTACGGATACTGAGCTTAATGCTTTAAAGAATAAGTCCCCTATGGCATGTTACCGTCGTGGGAGAAACATCCGCGACATAGTTGTGCGGACTGATATTTCTAAATTCAAAAACGAAACTACCAGAATGTTGCCCAGACGTAAGGCAGGGTGCTATAGATGCATCAATTGTGCCACCTGCAATCATCTTGATGTTGGCAGTTCATTTAGACACCCACACAGTGGTAAATATATCCCAATTAGACATGTGGTCACATGTACAACCACTTTTGTCATTTATATTATCCGATGCCCCTGTGGGTACTATTATGTGGGGAAAACCATTCGCCAATTTAAAGAACGGGCCAACCAACATCGTTCTGCCATTCGTGCAGCATTAATTTCTGGTAAAAGTGAACAACCGGTAGCTCAGCACTTTGCTGATAGAAAACACAGCTTGGCTAGTCTTAAGTATATGATCATAGATCATCTCCCCGAGCTTAAACGGGGCGGTGATAGAAACAAACCGTTGCTTATTATGGAGGCAAGATGGATTGTCCGGCTGGACACTGTTGCCCCACGGGGCTTGAATGAAAAGATTTGTTGGAATAGTCTCACATAAAAATATATACATCTGTTGTGTTCTCTACTTTCTTCTCTTTCATGTAAAATTAAAGTATACTTTGAGGTCAATGTTCAGAGTTATTATAAATACATACTTCATGTTGTTATTTATATCATTAGGATATTAATGTCTTTATAGCCCTGTTCTTTTGATGGGATACACGATCCTCTGCTTTTATACACTGGTGTTCCAGTGTTGTTTTTAATTTTTTTGCTTTTAATGTTTATGCTGCACAGGGGTCACTCCGATTGCACTGACGACAGGTGACGTGGGCTGTATACATTTCTAGGATGTGGTTACATCTGAGAATGTTGTGGTAACCACGACCGTTGCCATGAATGCGTCGTGACGTGACTTAACCATGCCCCCTGTTGTAATGATGACGTGGTGCGGGCCGTCGAACACGAAGACGCGGCTGCGTCTCGGGTTTCCATGGTGACCGCTAACGTTGTCATGACGGCGGCAGGACGCGGTGGAGACGTACATACGGATGACGTTTTTCACATGCGTCTGGCTGCTCGGGCGGGCGTGGGCTGCCGTGCAGGTGTTTTGTGTTTGTGTCATTTATGGGTCTTTATAAGGGTGGTAAGTCACTGATTTATGTATGTTCACCATTTCTCCTGTATGTGATTTCTGTACATCCTGATGATGGTGGTCTACACCGAAACGTTGATGTAAACTTTGGAACTTTCTTTATTGGAATACAAGTTTTTTTTGCAAAATCCTATGAGTGCCGTCCCTCTGTTTGGAACTATATATATATATATATATATATATGTGTGTGTGTGTGTGTAGATATATGTATATATATATATATATATATATATATATATATATATATATATACAGAATATATATATGTGTAGATATATATATATATATATATATATATATATATATATATACACACACACACACACACACACACACACACACAAACACACTAGTTTTACGGACCCAGCATATACTGGGTCACCTCAGTCCCCACCCCCGTGATTGGCTCCGCCCAGTTCTGGAAACCCCCCCATGCAAATCCTGTGTTTGCCACTGTCTTCCATTGATCCCAAGAATTCTCTAAAGACTTAAAAGGGAAAAGGTTCAAGCAATTCTCATTGCTCTGGATTGGCCAAGAAGGTCCTGGTACGCGGATCTACTGGAGATGCTCCTACAGGACCCGTGGCCTCTGCCTCTTCGAGAGGATCTTCTACAACAGGAGCCGTTCGACTATCAAGACTTACCATGGCTACGTTTGACGGCATGGAAGTTGAGCGTCAAATTCTAGCCCGGAAAGGTATTCCAGAGAGGGTTATTCCAATCCTGATCCAAGCCAGGAAAGGGGTAACTTCTAAACATTACCACCGTATTTGGAAAGAATATATCTTGTGGTGAGAAAACAAGAAATTTCCTGCAGTGGAATTTCAACTGGGACGTTTTCTCCTTTTTCTAGTCAGGTGTGAATGTGGGCCTACGTTTGGGCTCCTTGAAAGTCCAGATTTCGGCCTTGTTCATTTTCTTCCAGAAACAATTGGCTTCCCTCCATGAGGTTCAGACGTTCTTGAAAGGGTGTTCTGCACAACCAGCCGCCCTTTGTGCCTCCCACGGCACCTTGGGATCTTAACGTGGTGTTGCAGTTTCTGCAATCGGAATGTTTTGAGCCTTTATAGGAGGTTGACATAATGTTTCTTACATGGAAGACTGATACACTGTTGGTCTTAGCTTCAGCAAGGCGTGAGTCCAAACTGGGGGCGTTGTCTCACAAAAGCCCCTAGTTAATTTTTCATGAAGATAGAACTGAACTCAGAACTCGTCAGCAAATGCTTCCTAAGGTGGTGTCTGCATTTCATATCAACCAACCTTTTGTGGTTCCGGTGCTTACTGACACCTCTGCTACCTCAAAGTCCCTGGATCTTGCGAGGGCTTTGAAGATCTATGTGAAGCGGACAGCTCGTCACAGAAAATCTGACTCGCTGCCTGTACTCTATGATCCCAAGAAAATTGGGTGTCCTGCTTCAAAGCAGTCTATTGCTCGCTGGATCAGGCTTACAGGCCCACTCTACTAGGTCAGTGGGTTCTTCCTGGGCAGCTGCCCAGGGTCTCTCGGCTTTATAGCTCTGCCGAGCAGCTACTTGGTCGGGTTCGAACACGTTTGCGAAGTTCTACAAGTTCAATACTTTGGCCTCTGAGGACCTTCAGTTTGGTCAATCAGTTCTGCAGGAACCTCAGCATTTTTGGTACATCCCCATGGTACTAATGTGGACCCCAGTATCCTCTAGGACGTAAGACAAAATAGTATTTTAATTACCTACCGGTAAATCCTTTTCTCGTTGTCCGTAGAGGATACTGGGCGCCCGCCCAGTGTTTCATGTTTCCTGAACTGTTACTTCGTTAAGTAATGTTGTTGGTTCAGCTGTTACTGTTCCTGTTCAAGGTTGGTTAGCATGGCTTTCCTCTTGTTCTGTGTGTGCTGGTTCGAATCTCACCACTGTTCCGCTACATCCTTCCTCAAGATTTGTCTCCTTGGGCACAGTTTCTAGACTGAGTCTGGTAGGAGGGGCATAGAGGGAGGAGCCAGTGCACACTGTTGATTTCTTCAAGTGCCCAAGGCTCCTAATGGACCCATCTATACCCCATGGTACTAATGTGGACCCATTATCCTCTACGGACTATGAGAAAAGGATTTACCAGTAAGTAATTAAAATCCTATTTTTATCTCTATAGTTCATATCTAAAAATTTCAACTTTGGTGTAATCACTAAGATAAATTATGTGTGTTGTTAAACAAAAAAACAATTTTCCTATCTACAGTATGTGTCCCCAAACATCACTGTGATATCTGGTTACGCATGTTACTGTTTAATGTGCTAGCCAGTTTTTGCACCTTTATGGTGTTTGAGGGAGAAAGGGCGGAGATGTTGGGCACAATGGGGATCATTTCGAGTTGATCGTAGCTGTGCTAAGTTTAGCACAGCTATGATCGTTAACTCAGACATGTGGGGGGACGCCCAGCACAGGGCTAGTCCGCCCCGCATGTCAGTGCCGGCTCCCCCTCACAAATACAAAAGCATCGCACAGAGGCGATGCCTTTGTATTTGAGGAGTAACTCCCGGCCAGCGCAGCTCCTGCGGCTGGACGGGAGTTACTCGTCGCTCCCGCTGGCCGCAGCGGCTGCGTGACACGTCACGCAGCCACCGCGGCCCACCCTCCCCAACGTTTTGCAACTGTTTTGCAAAAATCTTTCATGCTACATTATAATAATAATGCAATCATTCTGAAAGGGACAATACACTAAAAAAAATTAATTCCCCACAAAATAAATATTGTTATTGTCAGACTCCAGTTGTCTGCCTTCCTATGTAATAATCCTTAAATCCTTATTATTGTGTTAATACTTTCAGCAAGCAAAGGCTATCCTTCCAGGGAAAGTTCTCATGAGACTCCGCTGTTCCAAATATTTAATAATTTACAAATCGCTGACTCCTGTGATTCTTCCAACACCTTCTAACATCTGAATTCATAGTGAACTTGATGTCACTGATTTATCATGCTAACAGTCTAAACCCATTTGTTTTTTATAGCAAGATACACATGCTGCAGTACCAGACATCTGCATATCGCAGTGTGTGGCCCCAGAGCAACTGTGATAATTGATAAAGATCTGTTTCATATTGATGAGTTCATTATCAGGCAACATTAGTCAGTCTGTCAGTCTGGCCACTTTAGGCCTGTGTATGCGTTCCTCTTTTTACAGTACTAATAGGATCCAGTTTTAACACCAGTGATCACACAGTAGCTCTACAGCTCAGATCTGTTAGAATAAAGTATGCCTCAATATGTGTTCTTTATTTTATTTATTTATTTATTTATTTATTTATTTAGACATTACATTTATTGAGATTATCAAAAATAAATTGGGATACAGAAAAAAAAGAAAAGGGTGGACATTAGGTGAGCCAGGTAGTATGTTTACATAAAAGATCGAAGCTCAAGGTTGTAGTACACAAGTGAAGTTGACAGAAACAGATGAATATCAATACAGTGGAATATTAGGAATGTGCCTCCAAGAGACTGACTGAGGCGAACAGAAGACAGAAGGACTAATTGGAATACTATATATTGTTGAATGTCCCTGCTTTTCCCTGCACTCACTCAATCTAAACCATTTCATATGAATGGAGGAAGGGGAGGAGGAGTATGTAGACTCTGCCATTTCGAACAAGTAGTGCTCATGTACTTTATTATGAGTAGCTGACATGGTATTGAAGCAGATCTCCACAGCTGAGCAATGGAGGTTTTAGTAGCCAACAAAATGTGGCCCATAATACAGTATATCTCCTGGGGACAACTGCCCAGGGTAAAAGTGAAATAAAGCAGTCTCCGGTATTGCAGGGACATCCGTACCAGTCACCTTACTGACCATCATAAACACTTCACTCCAGAGTGGCCGCAAAAGTGGGCATGTCCAAATAACATGAAACATATCACCAACACCACCGCAGTTCCTCCAACAATACTGAGAAATGGATGGCTAAATCTTGTGTTGCCGCTCAGGACTGAAGTAAGCACTCTGGATCAATTTCTAAAACATTCCTGAATGGTTAATACATTTGGAAAGTGTAAATCAAGTACGAAATATAATATCCCACTCCTCATCCAACCAAGCTCTAGAGAAGTCCTTCTCCCACTTAATCTGGAAAACTAATTTTCACTTCTTACTATCTGAAAGTTGATACTGATACCACCAAGAAATTCCTCCCGTATGGGTGGATGAGCTAAATCGGGACATAATAAACAAAGGGAATTCGTTTTTTTTAAGTGGTGAGGGAAGATAAGTGTGAAGCCAGTGTTTCACTTGCAGATACTTAAAAAAGTCCTGCTTCTAAACACCATATCGATCCTGTAGGTGGGAGAAGGGTGCTAAGCTATCCCCTAAGAATAAATCCCCTACTTTGGAGAGATCACCACTAGTCCAAGTGTCCTATAGCATATTAGGGATCAGGGTCGCCAAAGACTGTTGTGGTAGAGCTGGGGAAGGTAACAGGATCTTTGAACTGGTAGATATCAACTTATGTCAAACAGTCAGTGTAGTCTTAATCGCATTATTTGGGCCTGAACATGTAGGGACAGCCGATAGAGGTAGCCGAATCAAGTCTGGGAGGGCTAAAGGATATACATTACATCACTCTATAAGCACCCATGGTTTGGGGGACTCTTGCTCAAACCATTTCCTCGTTTGGCTCAAAAGGCAAGAGGAGTGATATTTTTCCAGATCACGGAAGGCCACGCACCCTACAGATTTAGG
The DNA here is from genome assembly GCF_028390025.1 of Pseudophryne corroboree. NCBI lineage: Eukaryota > Metazoa > Chordata > Amphibia > Anura > Myobatrachidae > Pseudophryne > Pseudophryne corroboree. Next base: position 812,681,116 of record NC_086444.1, on the reverse strand, counting down.
AAGAGATCAAATGCTTTTAGAAAAGCTGGGTTTAGAGCACCTTCAAATATATCTCACCAAGATCTGGTTAAATCTATTGTAAAGAGACTTTGGAAGCAGCCTGGGAATGGCTCAGAATAAATCCATGAATATGGGGAGAAGTACCGATTTTACTGCAGCAATTCGTCCCAACCAAGACACTTCGTGCATCATCCACTCTCCAGTCGGCCCTCACAAAAACCTTCAAAAGGGGGACATAGTTACAATCTATAATACAGGTTGAGTATCCCTTATCCAAAATGCTTGGGACCAGAAGTATTTTGGATATTGGATTTTTCCGTATTTCGGAATAACTGCATACCATAATGAAATATTGTGGGGATGGGACCTAAGATTAAGCACAGAATGTATTTATGTTTCATGTACACCTCATACACACAGCCTGAAGGTAATTTTAGCCAATATTTTTTATAACTTTGTGCATTAAACAAAGTGTGTGTACATTCACACAATTCATTTATGTTTCATATACACCTTATACACACAGCCTGTAGGTCATTTAATACAATATTTTTAATACCTTTGTGTATTAAACAAAGTTTGTGTACATTGAACCATCAGAAAACAAAGGTTTCACTATCTCACTCTCACTCAAAAAATTCTGTATTTCGGAATATTCCGTATTTCGGAATATTTGGATATGGGATACTCAACCTGTAATATCATAATTTGCTAGACTAACACCTAAGTATTTCAAAGACCTGGACTGCCAAGCATATCTAGTCCTTTGGTCTTGTCAAGATATCCTCAGATATATTAAATGGGAGTGCCTCGGTCTTAGCAGTATTTAATTTGTAATATGAGGCCGCTGTAAGACCAAGATCAACAGAAAGAGAGAATTCTGGGTGAAGCACATACAGTAGAATATCATCTGCAAACAGACTAACCTTATGTGTAGCACCCCAATGATAAGTCCGCATATTGAGTCCTGGGTTCTAATACGCTCAGCCAAAGGCTCAATAGCCAATGTAAATATGAGGGGTGATAAAGGGTACCCCTGTCTTGTACTGTTGGAGATGTCAAAACCCAAGGTAATGCATCCATTAACAAAAGCCTTAGCTGCGGAGAGGTATAAGGCCAGAAAAGAGTCCAACATCCTGTCGTCAAAACCAAATCTCCTTATAGTAGCCTGTAAGTACCCCCAATGAAGTCTGTCAAATGCCTTTACGGCATCTAGAGACAAGACTACAAAGGTTCCTTCCTGAATACACAGTGTTCAATAAAATTCAGAACTCTTCGCGTATTGTCAGGGATCCTGCCTGTCCAACACAAACGCCACCTGATCAGATTTAATAAGGGTAAGCAGAAGAGGGTACAGACGGTTAGCAACTAATTAAGCAAATAATGTAACATCCGTGTTCAGCAAGTTATTAGGCCTGTAACTTTGCACAGGAATAGGAGCGTTACCTGGTTTAGGGATAGCAATAATCCATGCTTCTAGCATTTCTTTCGGGAATTGTCTAGACTCCGAAGCTACATTAAATGCAGACAGCAGCACTGGGGCCAGAATAGCTTTGAAAGACTTGTAAAAGTTAGAAGGACAACCATCTAGACCACATGCTTTGTCTGGCGGTAAAGAATCTATAGCCCCTTCGACCTCCAACTTCCAAAAAGAGTTACGGGACAGACAGGCCTCCGACGATAAAGCGGAAAGGGAAGGCGAGATTGCGCTGAACTTCAGCAAGAGAGGAAACATTTACCTTCTCCCTAGCACTAAGAAGCAGTTTAAGTAACGCTTTTTCTCTGACGTCCTAGTGGATGCTGGGAACTCCGTAAGGACCATGGAGAATAGCGGGCTCCGAAGGAGGCTGGGCACTCTAGAAAGATCTTAGACTACCTGGTGTGCACTGGCTCCTCCCACTATGACCCTCCTCCAAGCCTCAGTTAGATTTCGTGCCCGGCCGAGGTTGGATGCACACTAGGGGCTCTCCTGAGCTCTTAGAAAGTAATAGTCTTAGATTTTTTTTATTTTCAGTGAGACCTGCTGGCAACAGGCTCACTGCAGCGAGGGACTAAGGGGAGAAGAAGCGAACTCGCCTGCTTGCAGCCGGATTGGGCTTCTTAGGCTACTGGACACCATTAGCTAAAGAGGGATCGACCGCAGGCCCAGCCTTGATGTTCGGTCCCGGAGCCGCGCCGCCGTCCCCCTTACAGAGCCAGAAGCAAGAAGATGGTCCGTAAAATCGGCGGCATGAAGACTCTGTCTTCACCAAGGTAGCGCACAGCACTGCAGCTGTGCGCCATTGCTCCTCTCACACACTTCACACTCCGGTCACTGAGGGTGCAGGGCGCTGGGGGGGGGGCGCCCTGAGGCAGCAATAAAAACACCTTGGCTGGCTAAAATACCTCAATATATAGCCCCAGGGGCTATATATGAGGTAAATACCCCTGCCAGAATTCCATAAAAAGCGGGAGAATAGGCCGCGAAAAAGGGGCGGAGCCTATCTCCTCAGCACACTGGCGCCATTTTTCCCTCACAGCTCCGCTGGAAGGAAGCTCCCTGGCTCTTCCCTGCAATCTACAGTACCAGTAAAAGGGAAAAGAGAGGGGGGGCATTAAATTTGGCAGTATATATATGTTTTATTGAAAAGCAGCTATTAGGGACATAACTCAGTTAGTCCCTGTATATATATAGCGCTCTGGTGTGTGCTGGCATACTCTTACTCTGTCCCCCCAAAGGGCTTTTTGTGGGTCCTGTCCTCTGTTTGAGCATTCCCTGTGTGTGTGGAGTGTGTCGGTACGGCTGTGTCGACATGTTTGAGGAGGATAATGATGTGGAGGGGGAGCAGATGCCTTTAGCAGGGATGTCACCCCCTGGGGGGCAGACACCTGAGTGGTTGAGTTTATGGCAGGAAATGAGTGCACGTATAGACTCCTTACATAAAAAATTTGACGACATGCCGACTGTGGGACAGCCGAGTCTTCAGCTCGTGCCTGTCCAGGTGTCTCAAAAGTCATCAGGGGCTCTGAAACGCCCGCTATCTCAGATGGCACAAGTAGATGTCGACACGGATACTGACACCAGTGTCGACGACGATGAGTCAAATTTAATGCCCGTTAAGGCCATTCACTGCATGATTGAGGCAATGAAAGAGGTGTTAAATATTTCTGATTTACATCCAGGTACCACAAAAAAGGGTATTATGTTTGGGGAGAAAAAACTACCTGTAGTTTTTCCCCCGTCAGATGAATTAAATGAAGTGTGTGAAGAAGCGTGGGCTTCCCCTGATAAGAAATTGGTAATTCCTAAGAAGATACTAATGGCGTTCCCTTTCCCGCCAGAGGATAGGTTACGTTGGGAAACACCCCCTAGGGTGGATAAAGCGCTCACACGTTTGTCTAAAAAGGTGGCACTACCGTCCCAGGATACGGCCGCCCTTAAGGAACCTGCTGATAGAAAGCAGGAGGCGATCCTGAAGTCTGTATATACACACTCAGGCATTATACTTAGACCAGCTATTGCGTCAGCATGGATGTGCAGTGCTGCCGCTGCGTGGTCAGATAAACTGTCAGAAAATATTGACACATTAGACAGAGACACGATTCTGCTAACAATTGACCATATCAAAGACTCAGTCTTATACATGAGAGATGCACAGAGGGAAATCTGCCGGCTGGCATCTAAAGTAAGTGCATTATCCATCTCTGCTAGGAGATGCTTATGGACTCGCCAGTGGACTGGAGATGCAGATTCCAAAAGGCACATGGAAGTTTTGCCTTATAAAGGGGAGGAATTATTTGGGGATGGTCTCTCCGACCTAGTTTCCACAGCAACGTCTGGGAAGTCAGCATTTTTACCCCATGTCCCCTCACAGCCTAAGAAGGCGCCATTTTATCAGGTTCAGTCCTTTCGGACCCAGAAAAACAAGCGGGGAAAAGGAGGGTCTTTTCTGTCTAGAGGCAGAGGTAGGGGAAAAAGGCTGCAGCAAACAGCAGGTTCCCAGGAACAAAAGTCCTCCCCCGCTTCCTCTTCCAAGTCCGCCGCATGACGGTGGGGCTCCACAGGCGGAGCCAGGTACGGTGGGGGCCCGCCTCATGAGTTTCAGCGATCAGTGGGCTCGCTCACAGGTGGATCCCTGGATCCTTCAAATAGTATCTCAGGGATACAAGCTGGAATTCGAGGCGGCTCCACCCCACCGGTTCCTAAAATCTGCCTTGCCGATTGCTCCCTCAGACAGGGAGGCGGTGCTAGCAGCGATTCACAAGCTGTATTCCCAGCAGGTGATAATCAGGGTACCCCTACTTCAACAAGGCCGGGGTTACTATTCCACACTATTTGTGGTGCCGAAACCGGACGGTTCGGTGAGACCCATTTTAAATTTGAAATCCTTGAACACATACATAAAAAAATTCAAGTTCAAGATGGAATCGCTCAGGGCGGTTATTGCAAGCCTGGACGAGGGGGATTACATGGTATCCCTGGACATCAAGGATGCTTACCTGCATGTCCCCATTTACCATCCTCACCAGGAGTACCTCAGATTTGTGGTACAGGATTGCCATTACCAATTCCAGACGCTGCCGTTTGGACTCTCCACGGCACCGAGGGTATTTACCAAGGTTATGGCGGAAATGATGATACTCCTTCGAAAAGAGGGAGTTTTAATTATCCCATACTTGGACGATCTCCTAATAAAGGCACGATCCAAGGAACAGTTGTTAGTGGGAGTAGCACTATCTCAGGAAGTGCTGCGCCAGCACGGCTGGATTCTGAATATCCCAAAGTCACAGCTGGTCCCCACGACACGTCTAATGTTCCTGGGAATGATTCTGGACACAGTCCAGAAAAAAGTGTTTCTCCCGGAGGAGAAAGCCAAGGAGCTGTCATCTCTAGTCAGAGACCTCCTGAAACCAAAACAGGTGTCGGTGCATCACTGCACGCGAGTCCTGGGAAAGATGGTGGCTTCTTACGAAGCAATTCCTTTCGACAGGTTCCATGCCAGAATCTTTCAGTGGGACCTGTTGGACAAGTGGTTCGGATCGCATCTTCAGATGCATCGCTTGATAACCCTGTCCCCAAGAACCAGGGTGTCTCTTCTGTGGTGGCTGCAGAGTGCTCATCTTCTGGAGGGCCGCAGATTCGCCATACAGGACTGGGTCCTGGTGACCACGGATGCCAGCCTACGAGGCTGGGGGGCAGTCACAAAGGGAAGAAACTTCCAAGGACTATGGTCAAGTCAGGAGACTGCCCTTCACATAAATATTCTGGAACTAAGGGCCATTTACAATGCCCTAAGTCAAGCAAAATCCCTGCTCCTACACCAGCCGGTGCTGATCCAGTCAGACAACACCACGGCAGTCGCCCATGTGAATCGACAGGGCGGCACAAGAAGCAGGATGGCAATGGCAGAAGCCACAAGAATTCTCCGATGGGCGGAGAATCATGTACTAGCACTGTCAGCAGTGTTCATCCCGGGAGTGGACAACTGGGAAGCAGATTTTCTCAGCAGGCACGACCTCCACCCGGGAGAGTGGGGACTTCATCCAGAAGTCTTCCAAATGATTGTAAATCAACGGGGTCGTCCACAGGTGGACATGATGGCGTCCCGCCTAAACAAAAAACTAGAGAGGTATTGCGCCAGGTCAAGAGACCCTCAGGCGATAGCTGTGGACGCTCTAGTGACACCGTGGGTGTACCGGTCAGTTTATGTGTTCCCTCCTCTACCTCTCATACCAAAGGTATTGAGAATAATAAGAAAGCGAGGAGTAAACACAATTCTCGTGGTTCCGGATTGGCCAAGAAGAGCGTGGTACCCGGAACTTCAAGAGATGATCTCAGAGGACCCGTGGTCTCTGCCGCTCAGACAAGACCTGCTACAGCAGGGGCCCTGTCTGTTCCAAGACTTACCGCGGCTGCGTTTGACGGCATGGCGGTTGAACGCCGGATCCTGAAGGAAAAGGGCATTCCGGAGGAAGTCATTCCTACGCTTATTAAATCCAGGAAAGAGGTCACAGCAACTCATTATCACCGCATATGGCGGAAGTATGTTGCATGGTGTGAGGCCGAAAAGGCCCCAACGGAGGAATTTCAACTAGGTCGATTTCTGCATTTCCTGCAAGCAGGAGTAAATATGGGCCTAAAACTGGGCTCCATTAAGGTACAGATCTCGGCTCTGTCGATTTTCTTTAAAAATGAACTAGCTTCAGTACCTGAAGTTCAGACATTTGTTAAAGGAGTGCTGCATATTCAGCCCCCGTTTGTGCCCCCTGTGGCACCTTGGGATCTCAACGTGGTGTTGAGTTTCTTAAAATCACATTGGTTTGAACCACTAAAAACCGTGGATCTGAAATATCTCACGTGGAAGGTGGTTATGTTATTGGCCTTGGCTTCTGCCAGGCGAGTATCAGAATTGGCGGCTTTGTCCTGTAAAAGCCCTTATCTGATTTTCCATAGGGATAGGGCAGAATTGAGGACTCGTCCCCAGTTTCTCCCAAAGGTGGTGTCAGCGTTTCACCTGAACCAGCCTATTGTGGTGCCTGCGGCTACTAGGGACTTGGAGGACTCCAAGTTGCTAGACGTTGTCAGGGCACTGAAAATATATGTTTCCAGAACGGCTAGAGTCAGAAAATCTGACTCGCTGTTTATCCTATATGCACCCAACAAGCTGGGTGCTCCTGCTTCTAAGCAGGCTATTGCTCGTTGGATTTGTAATACAATTCAGCTTGCACATTCTGTGGTAGGCCTGCCACAGCCAAAATCTGTCAATGCCCATTCCACAAGGAAGGTGGGCTCATCTTGGGCGGCTGCCCGAGGGGTCTCGGCTTTACAACTTTGCCGAGCTGCTACTTGGTCAGGGGCAAACACATTTGCAAAATTCTATAAATTTGATACCCTGGCTGAGGAGGACCTGGAGTTCTCTCATTCGGTGTTGCAGAGTCATCCGCACTCTCCCGCCCGTTTGGGAGCTTTGGTATAATCCCCATGGTCCTTACGGAGTTCCCAGCATCCACTAGGACGTCAGAGAAAATAAGAATTTACTCATCGGTAATTCTATTTCTCGTAGTCCGTAGTGGATGCTGGGCGCCCATCCCAAGTGCGGTTTATCTGCAATACTTGTACATAGTTACTGTTAACTAAATCGGGTTATTGTTGAGCCATCTGTTGAGAGGCTCTGTTGTTTCATACTGTTAACTGGGTTTCATATCACGAGTTGTACGGTGTGATTGGTGTGGCTGGTATGAGTCTTACCCGGGATTCAAAATCCTTCCTTATTGTGTACGCTCGTCCGGGCACAGTATCCTAACTGAGGCTTGGAGGAGGGTCATAGTGGGAGGAGCCAGTGCACACCAGGTAGTCTAAGATCTTTCTAGAGTGCCCAGCCTCCTTCGGAGCCCGCTATTCCCCATGGTCCTTACGGAGTTCCCAGCATCCACTACGGACTACGAGAAATAGAATTACCGGTGAGTAAATTCTTATTATTAGTGGGATCAGATTTATGAGCCACCTCAAGTCTCGCCGCTTCCAATTCATCCTGCTCATAATGCTTCTTATAATCTCTCTTTAGCCTCCACGCTACTTGGATCGCAGATCCCCTAATATCAGCTTTCAGGGCGTACCAAAAATTAAACGTGGATGTTTCCTTAGGAGTGTTTTCACTCAGGTAATGAGACAGAGGACTGAATGGCTTGTTGAGCCTCTGGCTCAGACAGGATGTGGTTTCCCAAGCGCCACGGGTCAGGAGCTACTCATCTTGCACCAATGGTTCAGACCTGATCGCTGTTGTGCGAATTCGAATTCCAATTATTGAATGACTGCGTATGCACTGCAATGCACAGGTGCTACGCCAAACAGCGACAGAATGGTGCGAAAATTGTGATCGCTAAGCATACGCAAGGTGATTGACAGGAAGCGGACGTTTGGGGGTGGTAACTGGTCGTTTTCTGGGAGTGCCAGGAAAAATGCAGGCCTTCCCAAGCGTTTTCTGAGAGGGTGTGTGACGTCAGCACCTGCCACGATCACACTGTTTGTATCGCACTATAGGAGCAAGTCCTGGGCTACGCACAGACTGCACAGTATGGAAAAATCGTTCGATGGTGAGTGAGTTGTAAACGGATTTGCAGATGTCCGCTGCCTTGCAATGTTTTTGCACAGCGTACACATGCATTCGCACACTTGCACGGGGCAGCACCTCTAGAGTGTTTCTGAAGTGTTGAACAAAACTTCTTACAGAAGTATATTTGTCTGGTGTTGGAGGCACAGCAGGTGAATAGCGTAACTAGTATCTAAGCAACCAACCAAACTCAAGTACTTCCCTTTCAGGATCTGCACAATGTGATACCAAAGTAAATAGGAACTGCGCTGATTTGAGAATAGCCACCACAGCTTTTTTAGCTTGGCCATTGGCCGTATATGGAAAGAAAGGGGGAATGTTCCTGCACAACCTATTGTAAAATGTAACTCAACAGTTTCACAATATGTATAATACGCCAGCAATATGGAAAATAATCAATAAAAATGTTCCAGACTTAATTAGCCTGCTGGTGGTGCTCCCCGAGGTAAATGACAAATGAATCACTAAGACAAGTTGTTCCTAGAAAGGGATCAGGGAACCAAGAAGTAAACCTCTTTGTGTGGGCACTCTTTATTTAATGTTATTATTATTTAAAACGTAACTTTTATTCTTATCAGATAAAATATAATGTTTATCCTTTCCCTAGCAGGGTTTTTTTGAGATTTATTTGAGATTTTTTTGTGTGTTTTTATTTTTTAAAAATACTAAGAAAAATAAGTTCAAAAACAAAAAGGTAGGTATCTTAAATCCCTAAATAGAGGTTCTATATCTTTTTTTTTTTTTTTTTATTCTTTATTTTTTCATTTTGCAAATATAAACAGTTTCCATATAGAACAGTACATATGTCCAAAAATGAAACGTAGACATTAGTCTCATAGCTTGGTGATTGTAGTTACAGGGATAACAACAGAGGAAAAGAAGAAAAAAGAGAATAACAGACATAGATATGTCATCCTACGCTATAAATCGTACAACAGAGGATCTAATATCTGGAAAAGAAAGCACTATCACTCATTAACATGGTAGCCATATGGTATTTGAGGTATTAAACAGTCGGAAACAATTACCAATTAAAAGGGGGGGTGGACAAGGGAAAGAAAGGGAGAAAGGGGGAGGGGGGGGAGTGTATTAGGTCACATACGTAAATCAGTCTGAAACCAGGGGGGAGGTATCAGCAAGCTCCATCATCAGTGTGTATTCAGGGGTGCGTGATCAGCACATGTCTTAGTGGTCTTGAACTCTATCCAGCAAAGCCAAGTGGCTAAATAATCGGAGTATTTATCCAAGGCAGCAGAGTAAACATCCTCCATATGCATATAGAAATCAATGCGCTGAAACCATTCCCATATTGTCGGCGGGTTAACGGACCGCCAATGTACTGGGAGCACCGCTCTCGCCGCGTTATTTAAGTGTTTAAGGAGGGACTTCTTGTAGTGAGACAGGGGGACGCTTGAGTGTGAGAGAAGCCAGAAGTCCGGGCCCGTTGACACTGGGCCTCCTAGAATCTCCGTTGATAGTTTAATAATTGTGTTCCAGAAGGGGGCTATAGACGGGCAATCCCACCAAATATGGATCAACATACCAGTATCCCTACCACATCGCCAGCACCGAGGAGAGATTGAAGGGTAAAATTTATGAAGAAGAGAGGGGCACCTGTACCATCTCGTCAATAATTTGTATTGTGTTTCCACAACTTCCAGGCTAGTGGAGCATTGTGCCATAACCTTGCAATGTGTATCCCAATGGATCTTAATTCCCCGATGTTGTAAGTCTTTATCCCAGGCATCACAGAAAGAAGGGACAGCAGGGAAGCAGCCCTGCAGTAAGATTTTGTAAATACCCGACACTACATGTGATGGGGCCGACTCCTGATTGCACATGGATTCAAAGGGAGTAAGAACCTTATAAAGGTCTATTGCTCCTTTCTGCGAGGTAATGAAATGGCGCACCTGGAGGTAGAACCAGTAGTCTTTAGCAGGTATATCGCCCGTTGCCTGTATCTCGGAGAACGTTTTGAGTTCGCCATGTGCAAGTAGGTGAACCACCCTTGTCACACCTGCTCTCTCCCATCTCGAAGCAATCATATTGGATTCACCCGGGGGGAACAGCGGGTTATCGAAAATAGGGATTAGGGAAGTCCGTCTAGACGAGATTCCCATCTTATAATGAAATGTCCGCCATAAAGCTAAAGTGGGCCCCACGGTAGGATGGAATGAGCGGCTAAATTTAGGAGACCAGGGCACTGCTTGTAAATTAAAATTAGTGGAAGAAACCTCCAAGTCAACCCACTGTTTCCTATGTGGAATGGGGCGGGACCAATCGACAATCCTATGCAGTAGTGTGGCATAATAATATGTAGAAATCATAGGTAGTTGTTGTCCGCCCTGACACTTCAGTCTAGATAAATGGCTATGCTTGAACCTAGGCTTCCGCCCACCCCAAATGAAGTGGCTTATCGCCTTGTGTGCTTCAGCTAAAAACTTAGGAGAGAGTTTCAGAGGGATGGTTTGAAAGAGATATAACAGCCTAGGAAGAATGTTCATCTTCACTATATTTATGCGGCCTAGCCATGAGAACCTCTGCGTGAGCCAGTACGCCATCTCCTGACGTAGTTTGCGGAGGAGAGGGGTGTGGTTAATAGCAACTATGGCATCGAGTTTCGAGGGGATTTGAATCCCTAGGTATGTAATATGGGATTTCTGCCATGTAAATTGAAATGCTTGCGCCAAAAGGAAAGCAGTAGCAGGTGGGAGCGTAATATTCATTGCCTTGGACTTAGAATAGTTAATTTTAAAATTTGATAGGTTTCCGAATCGCGTAAATTCTGTCATAAGGCTGGGCAGAGAAATCAAGGGGTTCGTTATGACCGCCAATAGGTCGTCCGCGAAGAGGGCTAAGCGGTGATCAATCTTGCCCACCTGCAAGCCCACAATGTTAGGGTTACATCTGATCGCACGGGCCAGGGCCTCCATACATAGGACAAAGATTAAAGGTGAGAGCGGGCAGCCTTGGCGCGTGCCATTGGATATCGGTATTGGCTCGGAAAGGACGCCATTCACCCTAACCCGAGCAGATGGAGCTCTATACAGTGAGAGAATCCTCTGCAAGAAAACCTCCCCCAGCCCCAGGCGCCTGAGCACTGCCTTCATAAAGTCCCAGTCCACCCGATCAAAGGCCTTTTCTGCGTCTGTGGAGAGGAGCATAAGAGGAACATCATTTGCCTGTGCGTGCGCTATCAGATCAATGACTCTGATAGTATTATCCCTTGCCTCTCTGCCCATAACAAAACCTACCTGGTCAGGGTGTACTATATCTGGTAATAATGGTTTAAGGCGATTAGCCATAAGTTTTGCAAATAATAAGGGAGTGTCGGATCTTTGGATTCTTTCGGAATGACAGTAATATGGGCACTCAGGGACTGACCCGATAGAGGGGTCGCTGATGATATGGCATTGCAGGCCTGTAGGAGAAGGGGGCGGAGCCTATCTTGAAAGGCCTTAAAATATGTGATCGGGAAGCAATCCGGTCCTGGGCTTCTACCATTGGGGGAAGACTTCAGGGCGGCCATCAGTTCCTCCTCAGTGAAAGGATCATCTAGGGCCTGCGCAACGCCTATTGGGATAGTCGGAAAAGTAATTCCGTCCAGGAATGCCTGTCTGTCGCGTTTATGAGCTATGCGTGCAGACGGTGTACGTGTAGAGGTCAGATTATATAGAGCCGAGTAGTAAGTATGAAAAATCCCAGCTATTTCCGTATCAGAGGCATGGGACCGTCCGTCAGCGTCTGTGAGTTTAGATATATACGTCAAGGATCTCTGGGCTCTAAGAGCACGTGCCAGAAGTTTACCGGGTCTGTTTCCCCATCTATGGTATTTATGGCGACATTTACGAAATGCCCTGCGGGTACCATCACTGAGCAAAGTGTTAAGAGCTTGTCTCGCCGTTTGGAGTTCAGCAAAAGTGTCGGACGCTAATGTGGATTTATGTGCCAATTCTAATTTTTTAATTTTCTCTAGCAGGGCGTTTCTACACTCAGCCTTTTGTTTTTTTAGGTGTGTGCCCAGTTGTATGCACTTACCCCTTATCACACATTTATGCGCCTCCCACACGATCACCGGAGAGACATCGCCAGTTGCGTTTAAGGAAATGTAATCCTCGATTGCCTTCTCAATCTGGGCTCGGGATACAGGGTCCCGAAGGAGTTGTTCATTGAACCGCCAGCGCCAGTGTTTAGTAGGTGGATGACGGAGAGAAAGTGTGAGTGTGACTGGGGCATGGTCAGATAGTGCTATTTGGCCGATGGTAGCATCAGTCAGTAGGTCTAGATGTGCATGGCTCACGCAGAGGTAGTCTATTAGGGAATAGGAGTTGTGTGGGGACGAGTAAAAGGTGAAATCCCTATCTGATGGGTGTAGAAGACGCCAAGCGTCAACCAGTTGAAAGTCATGTAAGACAGCTCTAAACCGTCTGGATTCTCTAAGAGTAGTCCTCGGAGACCCAGAAGAGGTATCCAAGCGGGGTTCAAGGACCCAGTTAAGGTCCCCTCCCACCACCAAAGTACCCACCAGGTTTTGTTCAACTAGCTCCAGGGAGTCCCTGAGAAACCGGGTTTGGCCCTGGTTGGGAAGGTATAGATTAACAAAAGTGAATGTCTGATGGGCTATGGTAGCTCTAACCAGAATCCCTCTCCCATCACCTATTTGCATCTCGGAAACATCCGTCAGTCTCAGATGCTTGGCAAAGAGAATGGCGACCCCTCTAGCCTTCGCTCCGGAGTAATCGTTAAAGTAACCATTTAGAAAGTGGCGAGAGCGGAGACCCGGAGAGGCCCCCCTCTTGAAATGTGTTTCTTGTAAATAAACAACCTCCGCTCCGTCAGTATGCAAGGTATGTAGTAGGCCTGACCTCTTTTCGGGAATATTTAATCCTTTCACGTTGTAAGAGACAATTTTTAAACTAGCCATAATGGGAGAAACGTAAAAACTGACTCACTGAACGATATACCATAGCAACAGCTCCAATATGATGTAGCACCAAGAATAACCTAAAGTTGGCGGTAGTATATGAGGGAAGGGGTGGATGGGGAAACACAAGAGGAAAGAAAGGGGGACACGAATAACTCAACGTAGAGAAAGGGAAAAATATAAAATAAAAAAATAAAAAAAGAGAGAAAAACATATTAAACAACATATTATAGCAATCTCTGCATTGAAAGCCATGGGTAAGAACTAGATATACCATGGTCTAAAAAATGTACAGCAGAGAGGGGGGTTCAAAGGGTGATAACGGGTGCATCAATCTTATGATAATTGGTTCAATGGGTAATTTAGAGGGATACGTCATGGCCAGGAAGGAGGCAAGCGAAGAAAAGGGAAACAATCGCCACCTCCCTCCCTGTCACATGGTCTATGTAACACACACAGGTCACCCGAAGCATAGTTCGAGTGCGACCTCAACCATTAAAATAACAGTAACAGTAAGCATTCCCAAAACAGGTTAAGCTCGTACATTAAACAAACAGTAAGAGAATCAATGTGAGCTTTCAGTAAGGAAATGCGAGAGAAAGAGAAAAAAAAGGGTTATCACAAAGCAAAGTGATGCATACATTCACGAGGCTTCTGAGGCATCGTCAGTCTTGCCAGCTCGATTGCGTCATCTGGAGTTGCCCACCTTTCTCCAAGGCTCCCTGCGGGGGAGTGATGTAGTGGGAAGTTGCAAGGGGTCCGTCCAATTAGGTAGTGATATGACCGGCAGTCCCAGTGCAGAGCAGAACGACGGGACGTCTTCATAGTCCTCTAGAACATAGCGTGTCCCGTCACGGGTCACTTGGACACTTAAAGGGAACCCCCAGCGGAACCTGATATCCTTCTTCCGAAGAGCTTCTGTAAGGGGGTGGAGAAGACGCCTCTGCTGTAGAGTTGTCCATGAAAGCTCCTGAAAGATCTGAATGTGGTGTCCGTTAAAGTCTATGTTCGGGGCCTGTCTGGACTTCTGTAGGATAGTCTCTTTCACCTGAAAATAGTGCAGACGGCAGACGACGTCTCTAGGTCTTTCTGTGGGTGCTCCTTTCGGTCGGAGAGCCCGATGCGCCCTGTCAAACATTATTTGAGAGCTGGGGTCTGCACCAAGAAGGCCGTTGAATATTGTAGACAACGCCGCAGCTAGGCCCTAAGGAGGAACATCTTCCGGTAGACCTTTGACCCTCAGGTTGTTCCGCCTACCCCTGTTATCTATATCATCCAATCTGCGTCTCATTTCAGCGGTGGTACGTGAGTATCGGGATACAAGGTCGTGTAAGTCAGCGAGCTTAGAGTCAGTCTCATCTCTGTGATCTTCTAGGTCAACCACTCTATTCGCTACTTGCGTGAGATCGGATTGGATGGTAGAGAGACTTGCCTGAAGAGAATCATGAATCCGCTTTTCCATGTTAGATAAATCCTGCTGAATGTATTGACGAGTCGGAAGGGAGCGTAGCTGAAGAAGGACTGCCGCCATATCGGCGGAATCTTTGCTGGCAGATCCAGATTGGCGTTTTTTGGGAGAAGAGGTCGGGGCCCCGGTATCCTCCATAGTATTTTGACGATAGGGATTCAGGGAGGAGCGTAGAGGCTAAGGGATCGGGTATGGGAGTGCCAAATAAAGTACGGAAGGCTGCAGCTCGTGAAGTCGCGGATTTAGCTTTTGATGAGTTGCCAGAGCGGCGCCTTCTTGTCATTTGTCTGAGTGGGGAGAACAGAATCCAGAACAGTGCCTCATGAAAGGAGATATCAGGACATATCCCAGCAAGTGTTGCACCACGTTATCCCCTTCGCGCGGCCCGGTCACATTATAGTAGAATACACATCTGGGAGGCAGCAGTGGGCATTGGGGTCAGCAGCATGACAACATACAGAGGAAGGTTGGTTATGTCTTCCAATTGGTCGTCACATAGCCCCGGGGTATCATAGACTCGGCGGAAGCCTCCCCCAGATTCCGCGGCACCCCCTCACTAACGCAGGGGAGCAGGGTGTGGGATCCGGGTATATAAGCAGGGGGATGGAAGGCCGAAGTGGGGCTGACAACAGGGCTCGTGATAAATGTGCAGGCAGGAGCTCCGGGGGAATGCAGCCCTCCCAGTAGGCAGCTAAGCCACAGACCAGGTTAATGAGTGGTTTGTGAAGGGGTTATTATCCCCAGGTCTCCAGAGCCCTCTTGACGTGCCTCCCCCTCCCTCTGTAGCCAGGACTTATCCCCTCATCAGCCGGGGCAACCACTCAGGCCAGCTCAGCCCGTGCAGTGGATCCCCTGTGACAGCTAAGGGACCAGGGCCGCACAGCGCCGACCTCACGCTGGGAGCTCCGGGGACTGCAAGCAGGTGGCAGCAGGAGGTGGCCGGGTGGCGGGGGGAGAGATCGCGGGAGCCCAGCGGTCCCGCTCACACGCGCCGCTGTACAGCAGGGAGGTCGCCGGGAGCAACCGCCGGAGGGAGGGTAAGAGCCCGCCCGGCTGGCGTCTCGGCGCACAGTGCTCTCCGGTCCTCGGCGGGCCGCGTCCCCCTACTGATCTCCCGCACACCTTGGCCGTCCAGCAGCAGAGGAGGAGATGGGGTAGCCGCACGGATGTCCACAGAGCTCACCCAGGGGCCTCCGGCGGCACAGGAGAGCCGAAACTGCAGCCTCGGATGTCCGGCCCGGATCACCTTCCAACTCTATATCTTAATGTTTCAGACCTCTATATGCGGATTACCCACGGGTGAAAATATAAGAGACTGTGTAATAGATAGAAAATTACAACCAATCAAAAGCAATAGAAAAATTCGTATTTGTAAAAAAAAGTGGTCAAGAAATAATATTTTGACCACAGTAGCACTTTAGTGATCCAAACGGGGCAACCTGCCTACAGCATACTTCCAAAGAGTATAAACAGAAAGAATTATATTGTTCGTATCTAAGCAATGGGAAAGCTAGGTACACCAATTGATATTAATGTCGAAGTATCTATCACATCTTAGTTTCCAAAATTGTCATAAAGTACCCAATTTAATTACAGACATAAGACATGAATGCCGCTAGCAATAATCATGTATTTCCCAGAGTAGGACAACAATTATGTTCATAATTTCTGTTTGGAAGAGAAAAAAAGAGGGAAGAAGACCCCACAACAGTATGTAATATTCATACGTATTGCAAGCAATTATTTCCAATTTCCTGTAAATAAAACAGGCTAACAGAGGATATATAATCAATCGGTATTCCAGCTGGAGATAAAGCAACACAGGATGAAAACAGATGGATATAACCTTCCTATAAACAGGAGATCTTATAATATGGGCATATGACAAATAGTTGGAGGTTTCTCTATAAATATCTGTTTCCTATTGGGAAGAAAAAGGAAAGCTCCGTGTTGATTATTACACTTGATTTGTGGGAACAGATGTATCAAGGTTGTTTCATTCTGTAACCTAAAAAAATGTTCATTGAAAACGTAACATAATTGTTACAAAATCAAGTGCCAGGGTGAACTTGATCCTCCTGTAAATAAAATAACCTATAACACAAACGTATTGCTGGTGGCTGGACAATTTGTTCATTGGAAACGTGACATAATTGTTACAAAATCAAATGCCAGGGTGAACTTGATCCTCCTGTAAATGAAATAACCTATAACACAAACGTATTGCTGGTGGCTGGAAAGTTCTCATGCTGGGAGTCCATGATAATTAAGTGCAACAGTAACCGTAGGGTTATATTTAGCATATATAATTTTTAAGAATTGTCTGTAGATAGTAAGTAGCCCGTCCCGTGTGTCTGGCTAACTTCTGCTGCCTTCCCATGTGCGTGCTAGCACATAGTGAATGGGAGGTGAGAGGGTTAACCAGACGTCAACGGGCTGAAGAAAGAAAGAAGTGTTTCTACTGTCGTCTGCTACGGCACCCTGCAGCCCTGTTAACAGAGTGTCATCGCAGGGCTTAGCAGGTACCGCCGTGCAGACGATGAGAACACACAGAATACCTAGCGAGGAGAGAGTGTCCCCGTGTGAAGCAGCCACCGCAGGCGTCTCCGTCAGTGCCAATGGTCCGGTCCCAGTGACGTATTGCGGGATTTCCGGAAGTAGCGTCACATGACGCTCAAGAACAGGTGCTGGACGTACGTTTCACCCTCTACAGGGGCTTGATCACCATCTGCCTGTCTGGTATTCCCCTTCATGGGGATTTTATACAATCAGCCCGATCCTGATTAGTTTAGATTTGGAGTGACAGTGAAGCTGCCCAATGAGGAGATGATTAATTATACACAATTGAGCTACCAAATCCTAAAAGTGCATTATAGGACCTAACTATTAAATTGGAGTTTTTTACACGGAATTCCTATAAATAAATAAATAGACTAGATAAATAAAAATAATTAAATATAAAAAAAGAAGAAGAAATAGTAGTAACAAAATAAAGAAAAAATTGAGAAAAAATAATAAAAATAAATATGAATAAAAATAAATATGAAAATAAATATGGTGCATTATAACAATTGGAATGCGGATTGATGGGATTTAGTAGAAAGAAAAAAGAGGACAAATGGGAATGAATTGATTGTATAGAAAGGTAATTGAATATAATTAAATTAATCTGAGTCCGAAAATAGTTTTTCTACCGATGAATAAATAATAAAACTTTTAAAAAACAGCGGGTTTCGAACCAATGACCTCGCAATGATAGTCTATCCTGTGGGCGAGAAACCTAACCACATGGCTACAGAGCCGCCTCTTTGTAGTTATCCCATGAATTGTGCGTGCATTGATTGTATTAGGTTTCCCGGACACATACAAACCATTTCAAGGAATCTCACTTTATATAATGAATTAAGCGTTACTAATGTTTGAAATGGAGGGGTAATTTTCAAGATAAACAACTATAGTGTTGCATGTTCTAGCATTATTATATGCATGTGCACAAAAACTACCATTCATATACACACATGTATGTATGTATGTATGTATGCACACATGCATGTATAAATCAGGGACCAAAAAGGTATAAGCTTAGGTGGTAGAGGAAAAGATTGATGAATGGAATTAACTCATATTTAGTACTTAATGAAAGATAGACAGAGAGGGAGGAAAGGGGGTGATAATAATGATGGAAAAAAGGGATTTATTTATGTATTTAGAAAGGCACTGTAATTGATGTTTTCGTTAAGGCCCATTGGGGATATTGAGCCCAACCTGAAGATCCATTGGCTTTCCCGTCTAAGGAGCTCCTTCTGGAGGTCACCCCCTCTTATGCCTAAATTAATTTTCTCAAGTCCAAAAACTCGTAGGCTCCCCGAGGAGTTCCCATGCACATTATAGAAATGCCTGGCCACCGTCGATAATGGTTTAAATTTATGACTGTCGGCTTATGCATTTCTTATTGTCCCGATGTGTTCCAGGATGCGTTGTTTAAGCATCCTGGAGGTCATCCCGACATAGTAAATGTTGCACGTGCACGTAATGCAATAGATAACATTTTTAGTCCTGCAATTGAAAAAGTCTGCAATGGTATGTTCTAGACCATATTTGTCCTGTATGGTGGTTTGTAAATGGATATGTTTACAGACTTTGCATGACCCACATGGAAAACTACCTCGAGTTGATGATTGTCTGGGGCATTTTTCCTCAAAATGACTCTTCACCAATTTATCTTTAAGGTTTGGTGATCTCCTCCAACTCATGGAGACTCGCTCCTTTAGAACCTTTTCCAGATCGTTGTCTAGGCGTAATACAGGCCAATGTATCTGAATAATTTGTTTAATTTCTTGCCACTCAGTACAAAAATTACCAACAAATCTTAATTCCGTATCCCCCTTGTTTTTTCTTCTCTATGAAGATCAGACTTTCTCTGTCTGTGTGTTCCACTTCTCTTCTAGCTCTCTTGATGAGGCTGTGACTGTATCCCCTCTCTTTGTGTCTACTGGTTAGTTCGACGCTTTGTTCTTGAAAGATACGCTGGTCCGAACAGTTTCTTTTAAGCCTCAAGAATTCACCCTTGGGGATATTTTTCACAGTCGGTGGAAAGTGGGAACTGGATTGATGAAGTAGTGAGTTTGTGGATGTAGGTTTCCAAAAAAGTTCTGTGGCGATGTAACCTCGATCTGTACGGTATATGGATAAATCATGTTTCCAATGAACAAATTGTCCAGCCACCAGCAATACGTTTGTGTTATAGGTTATTTCATTTACAGGAGGATCAAGTTCACCCTGGCACTTGATTTTGTAACAATTATGTTACGTTTTCAATTAACATTTTTTTAGGTTACAGAATGAAACAACCTTGATACATAAGTGGCCACAAATCAAGTGTAATAATCAACACAGAGCTTTCCTTTTTCTTCCCAATAGGAAACAGATATTTATAGAGAAACCTCCAACTATTTGCCATATGCCCATATTATAAGATCTCCTGTTTATAGGAAGGTTATATCCATCTGTTTTCATCCTGTGTTGCTTTATCTCCAGCTGGAATACCGATTGATTATATACCCTCTGTTAGCCTGTTTTATTTACAGGAAATTGGAAATAATTGCATGCAATACGTATGAATATTACATACTGTTGTGGGGTCTTCTTCCCTCTTTTTTTCTCTTCCAAACAGAAATTATGAACATAATTGATGTCCTACTCTGGGAAATACATGATTATTGCTAGCGGCATTCATGTCTTATGTCTGTAATTAAATTGATTAATAAGGTACTTTATGACAATTTTGGAAACTAAGATGTGATAGATACTTCGACATTAATATCAATTGGTGTACCTAGCTTTCCCATTTCTTAGATACGAACAATATAATTATTTCTGTTTATACTCTTTGGAAGTATGCTGTAGGCAGGTTGCCCTGTTTGGATCACTAAAGTGCCACTGTGGTCAAAATATTATTTCTTGACCACTTTTTTTACAAATACGAATTTTTCTATTGCTTTTGATTGGTTGTAATTTTCTATCTATTACACAGTCTCTTATATTTTCACCCGTGGGTAATCCGCATATAGAGGTCTGAAACATTAAGATATAGAACCTCTATTTAGGGATTTAATATATCTACCTAAAGACCCTGTCGACCTAGACACCATGTCGACCTAGTTACTGTCGACCAATAGTGGTCGACCTAGACATTGTCGACCTAGTTACTGTCGACTTTCAATACCACACCCATATTTTATCTGATAAGAATAAAAGTTACGTTTTAAATAATAATAACATTAAATAAAGAGTGCCCACACAAAGAGGTTTACTTCTTGGTTCCCTGATCCCTTTCTAGGAACAACTTGTCTTAGTGATTCATTGGCCGTATAGCAATGAGGAAATCAATCATTACTAAAAAAGGGGCAGAGCTGAACGTTTAAATTGGTTTTTTTGAGCTGCAAAAAAGTGGGGTTTGCGCATACACCAAATGCACCAGATACCTACAAAAATGCTCACGTACTGCCGAGCGACAGTGGAGGAAATCACGCTCTAAAGCAGACTTCCTCCATTTCAAATTCATGCTCTCATCCTTCAGTACTGCCCTTTCCCTTGCTAAACAATCATACTTCAAAATCCTCATTTCTACACAGTCTTCCAACCCCCGGCGCCTCTTTGCCACTGTTAACTCCCTCCTCTGCCCACCACCACCTCCTCTCCCTTCCTCATTGTCTGCTCTTGACTTTGCCACTTATTTCACATCCAAGATTGACTCCATACGTCAGGATATCACTTCCCACCAGACCAGCAACCAGCCACCACCCATCCCTTGCCACCCCTCCCCTTCCCTCTTACCAACTCTGACATCTTTCTCCCATGTATCTGGCGAGGAAGTCATGGCCCTCATCCGTTCCTCCCCCCCCACAACCTCCCCGCTCGACCCTATCCCCTCCCACCTCCTCCATTACCTCTCCCCTTCTGCCTGTTCCCATCTTGCCCACCTTCTCAATCTCTCCCTTTCATCAGGCACTGTCCCCTCTGCCTTCAAGCATGCTCTTGTCTCCCCTATTCTTAAAAAACCTACCCTTGATCCTAACACTCTCTCCAACTATCGACCCATCTCTCTCCTCCCCTTTGCCTCCAAACTTCTTGAGCGTATTGTCTATAATCGCCTCACTGCCTTTCTTTCCTCTCACTCACTGCTTGACCCATTCCAGTCTGGTTTCCGTTCTCTCCACTCCACTGAAACTGCCCTCACAAAAGTCTGCAATGACCTCCATGCAGCCAAATCTAAGGGCCACTACTCTCTGCTTATTCTTCTTGACCTCTCTGCTGCTTTTGACACTGTGGACCATCCTCTCCTTCTGCAAATCCTTCACTCTCTTGGTCTGCGTGATACTGCCCTCTCCTGGCTGTCCTCCTACCTCTCTGATCGTTCCTTCTCTGTCTCCTCTCATGATGCTACCTCCCCCCCACTTCCACTAACTGTTGGTGTCCCCCAAGGCTCTGTTCTTGGTCCTCTCCTTTTCTCTCTCTATACGTCCTCTTTAGGTGAACTCATTAGTTCTTTTAACTTCCAATATCACCTCTATGCTGATGACACTCAAATCTACCTCTCCTCCCCTGATCTCTCCACGGCTCTCCTCACTCGTACCTCAAACTGTCTTTCTGCTATCTCTTCCTGGATGTCTCAGCGCTTTCTTAAACTCAACATGTCTAAGACTGAGCTGATCATCTTCCCACCCTCCCGCACAGCCTCACCTCCCACAATCTCATTATCCATTGATGGCACAACTATCTCCCCTAGCCCCCAAGTACGCTGTCTTGGCGTAATCCTTGACTCCTCCCTCTCCTTCAAACCACACATTCAGCACCTCTCACAAACCTGTCATTTTCATCTCAAAAACATTTCTAGAATCAGACCTTTTCTCACACAGGATGCCACTAAGATCATTATTCACTCACTGATTATTTCCAGACTGGACTACTGTAATCTCCTCTTAACTGGCCTCCCTGACAATCACCTCTCTCCACTCCAATCTATCCTCAATGCTGCTGCCCGGCTCATCTTCCTCACCAAACGCACTACGTCTACCTCCCCCCTCCTACAGGCCCTCCACTGGCTTCCCTTCCCTTTCAGAATCCAATTCAAACTTCTCACACTCACTTACAAAGCACTCACCCACTCCTCTCCCATCTACATCTCTGACCTTATCTCCCTTTACTCTCCCACCCGTCCTCTTCGCTCTGCTAATGCACGCCGTCTCTCCTGTCTTCTGATTACTTCCTCCCACTCCTATCTCCAAGATTTTTCACGTGCTGCTCCATTTCTCTGGAATTCTTTACCTCTCCCCCTCAGACTCTCCACCTCTCTACAAAACTTCAAACGGGCTCTTAAGACCCATTTCTTTACCAAATGTAGCCAAATCTCAACATAACCCTCTGTTCCACGCTCTCTATGTACCCCATCTGTGTCATCCCTGTCTGTCTACCCCTCCCCTTAGAATGTAAGCTCTCACGAGTAGGGCCCTCTTCCCTCATGTGCTTATACTTTTCTTACTTTAATAATCCTCAACCACCCAGATCCCACAGTTTTTTGACCACCTGGAACTTATCTCTATGTTTACTGGTGTAGTTATGCTTAGCTGCCCTGTACTTGTCCTATATTGTATTCAACTGTAAGTCACTGTTTTCCTATTTTTTATGTGCATTTGTACTCTGTAATCGGGCGCTGCGGAACCCTTGTGGCGCCATATAAATAAAGGATAATAATAATAATAATAATAATACTTGCCGATATTGTGGCTACTCCCTCCGGGAGGAGGCAGCCATATCGGCAGGGGGCGTGGTGCAGCACACTGGGGGTGTGTCCAAGGCTGCTGCTGGGTATGGGCAGAGCTGGGGCGTGTCCACAAATTCCCGTCATCATGGACCCACTCCCGCCACCCAATGCCAAGATTACAGGCATTTTGAGGCAAGTTCGCGGTGCCACGATGACGCGAATCACGTCATCGGCCACCCTCGGCTGCAGGAGGATTCGAGTGCCGGTGGGCCGGGAGACTTGCCCACTCTTCCGGGGGACTGGGAGCGCCACCTGATTTTTGGGAGCCTCCTGGCCATTCCGGGTGAGTAGGCAAGTATGGCTTTGCATATGGAAAAGTAATTTAAAGCTTATCTCCGTTTGTGAGGAGAGTTCAATTCCTTAGTGTTGATGGAAACAATATTCCCCCTTTATATTATAAAGATACAGCAAAAGGGTCAGCGATCGGACATGACATAAGTACAGCATATATCTGGTGGGCAAAAAGGAAAACTGAAAAGTACAAGGGAAGTGATAAAAGAAAAATACAAAAAAGAGAACTGAAATGACCCCACGTGGGGTCACCACAAGGCGCCACAACATGGCGAACCTTACAGAAACTTTGGGAGTAGTGCTATACCCCCATCAACCATAGCATAGACTAAAAGAACACGTTCTGTTCTAGACCACCCAAGCATCTCAAAGGTAGACTCCCTAGGTACGTCGACTCAGCTGACACATGAGTGGGAACAAAATCTGAAGCTGAAATGGAAATAGCTAAAACAGGAATAACTGTAGAGCATATGACAAATATTGCAAAACTGGAGAGAGTTGCCTAAAATGTATACCATAGAGCAGAGCACGGTAGCACCCAGTAAATCAACACATACAAGTAAAATTCAATAGGACATGGCCAATATGAACCTATACACTTAATAAAAAGGAAAACATCTGTGAAAAATAAGCATAAGTATTAACCACAGCATCATATATCTGGCATTGTAAAGGAAATATTTACTGTTAAGCAGATAACAATGCAAACATATTTTGACTGCGGTCCCGCTGTAGTCTAGTCCTGCTGGAGCCCACCATCAAGAGAAGAATGAGTAGAGGACCCTGCAATGCTCCAATAAGAGAGGAGTTTTATGCTGTTCTCCAGAGTAGTAATCACGACAGTGGAGCCATCATGAGACACCAGCAGAGCAGCCTTGCAGGAAAACCCCACCAAGAGGGAATGTTCTCCCTCTGAAAAGCAGTGGTGATGGGGTGGAAGGCACTCCATTTGGCCAAGGTTGCTTGTGAAAGGTCACCAAACAACTGAATAGTGCCCAAGATCTCAGACAATTCAGGCAATGGTTTAGCAGCTTTCATTATTGACCCTTTGATGTGAACAAAAGTGCACCCTCATTAGCATGTCACATCGAGTACCCTCCAGGGCATTCCTGGCTTTATGGAGCCTATGAATACGGCTTATTAGAACATTTGAGGGTCTAGCTGAAGTCAGGAGTTTTTTAAAGAGGTCGACAGCAAAGTAATTCAGGCAACTGTTGGAGACTGTTTCAGGGACACTCCGTTGATTGATGTTATTGCAACGAGATCTGTCTTCTAAATCCGTGACCTTATACCTGAGCACTGTAGCCTCCACCTGTAAAGCATCATGAGATGTTATCATGTCACTACCATGTTATCATGTCATTATGAGAACCAAACATCTCCCTCATTTTAGGCTCCAGAAGATCAGTTTCCCCCCGCCCCAGTCATCTTTAGACTGTTGGCATGCCTTAAGAGTGACATGAAAGTGAGATGCAACCTCCTTCTTAAATTAAGACAGGACATACTTCATGGTACCCACAGTGAAGGCATCATTGTTGCCAATCTGCTTTGAAGTAACATCCCCTAGAACTGGCAATGGTGCGCTGGCAGAAAAGGAGGCAGGAGAGAGTTTCCATGAGATGGGTGCTCCAGATACTTTGGATATAGAGACTTGAGGGGAAGGTTTGAAAAAGGCCACCTGACAGACAGATTTTGATACCTTGTAGCATTTAGGAGGCATAATAAGACAAGTTCAAAAACATAGCAGCAGAATATTGCCTAGTATATCCAGTGAAGATGGCTCCACTGTAGATGAAACCATTACACAAATAGCATGGGTGATAGGAAATAAAGTTTCACATTCCAACACACCAATGGAGACATAATGTTGCTATTTCAGCTGTTCCTGTTCAGTTTGGTTAGCATGGCTTTCCTCTTGTGTGTGCTGGTTCGTATCTCACCACTGTTCTGTTAATCCTTCCTCAGGATATGTCCGTCTCCTCGGGCACAGTTTCTAGACTGAGTCTGGTAGGAGGGTCATAGAGGGAGGAGCCAGTGCACACTATTAATTTCTTAAAGTGCCCAAGGCTTCTAGAGGACCCGTCTATACCCCATGGTACTAATGTGGACCCTAGTATCCTCTACGGACTACGAGAAAAGGATTTACCAGTAGGTAAATAAAATCCTATTTTTCCTGCATTTTGGCCTTTAGGTGTTAAATGGTCAATGTATTGTACCGTGAGCCGCCTAATAAAAACTTCTTTCAAAATATTTTTTTTTAAATACCATTGTTGTTGCTTTGTTTAGAAAGGAGTTGTGAAAATTGAGCAATATTTTAAAAGTGCACTTACATATATACTGAGTGTCCAAATTATTATGACTAGGCTTAGTATTTTGTTGGGCCAGCTAATGACCTTATTATGGATTCTACTAACTGTCAGTACTGCACAGCGTGATTGCTGGCAGGTCAGCTATTACTGTCCTGAATAAACATTAATGTCATAAAGCATTTGATTTATTTTGTAAAAAGTGTATACTTTGGGGGTGATTCAGACCTGATCGTAGATGTGCTAAATTTAGCACATCTACGATCAGCTTCCCTTACATGCAGGAGGATGCCCAGCACAGGGCTAGTCCGTCCCGCATGTCAGGCCCTACCCCGTCGTACAAGTACAAAAGCATCGCACAGTGGCGATGCTTTTGTACTGTAGGAGTAGCATACGTGCCTACTTTTGAAAAAGCATTTCAGGGAGATTGTGAAATTAACACCTATAAGCGCGGTATACCACTACATCTGAAAGGCGTGTCATGTAAATGAGCCCCAAAGTTAGTATACTGTATACACATATACTGTAAGTGGCCATGAGAAACCTTATTTAAAATGAATGTAGCCATAGGGATCATTGTGCCTTATAACCAATACAGAGAAATGGCGCTGATGATTCCATTTGAATGTATATATCTCTAATTTATCTTTTCCCCAAGAATGTAACAGCTATATAATGGTGGTAAGGTAAAATCAGGGAGATTGCTGGTCTATTCAGGGAGTCGGGGAGATTGCTGCTATTTCAGGGAGTCTCCCGCAGAATGAGGGAGGGTAGGCAACTCTGAGGAGTAGCTCCGAGCCAGCGCAGCTCCTGCGCGCTGGCAGGAAGCTAATCGTCGCTGCCCAGGTCACAGCGACTTCGTGTGATGTCACGCAACCGCCACGGCCCGCCTTCCCCAAAGGTCCGGGCACGCCGCCGGACCGCCCCCTCCCGCCCAGTGACCACCTCTGCCTGTCAATCAGACAGAGGCGATCGCAGGGCTAAGACAGCTGCATGCGCACTTCAGACCTGATGCCTGCTGTGTGAACACGTACTGCAGGGATCAGGTCTGAATTAGCCCCTTTGTAACTTGTCACTCTTACATTGTTAATGGGAAATTGGTCATTCCCTTGGGTTGTTTTCTTCATGCAGTTAGGTCACCTTTTTGTGAACATCAAATATGGAAAATTAGTTTTCAGAAATTTCAGGGTACTTAAAGTTTGAAGATAAAAAGTCTTTGCAATTAACTTTAGTAATAACAAGCAAGAGGTTATTTCTCATTATGCCGCAATACAAAACATCTTCTATAGTTGCAGCTTAACAAAAGTTTGCTGAGATTCAGCTCACCGGTATTACTGACTGGTAGCGTAAAAGATGACTTTACCTCTATGCTAGTCAGTCTTGTGAATTTCTTCGCGCTGCCTTGCGCATGTTTATTGGAACTGGAATACTTTATTTAATTAAGAAAAGTTTTCTTTACTTGTCTGTAACTACTCCATTATTGTTAATCAATTGCTGCCTTATCCATTACATAAGCAGGCTATTGCCAGTGTAATGCAAGTCATTTAGACCTCACATCTCTCACTAGCTGCATGACAGGACACAGACCTCTGCCAGAGGAATAAGGTCCCAAACTGGTCTCTACCAGCCAGAGGAAAAAGTCCTCAACTGACCATGCAGCTCTTTTTGCCTGCATGCAGAGTATGTGAAGCCAGTGGGACTACCAGAGCAGTCTTCCTTACATTCATTTTTTTTTTAACATCAATAATTTTTATTCAATTTTGTGTTGTAAAACAGGGGTACAGAAGGAAGGAAAGAGGGGGGGGGGATCGTCATATAATTATATAAGACTACAATTGAAAAGAGTACATACAATTCAAAGTCAATCGCACACATACATCAATAAAGCTACAAAAACCTGACACAGTAGAAAACAAAAGCAATAGCGGGCACAATATATAATAAATAGCAGTAATGAGCAAGGGACATTCTTAGAATTAGGAGAGGGAGGGATCCCTATCAACAAGTGAGCTAGAAGGTTGTATGTCCGGGGAGGAGGGGTGTAGCACCAATTTTGCACCCACACCTTCTGTGATATAAACATGTCAAGGCATCCAACGTACTAGGGGGGATTTAGCAGAACAAGAATAAGAGATATACTCAGTTTCCATCAAAAAATGTAGCTGAATTTTGTGAATAACTTTCAATAAAGGGGGTGGTGTCGGTTGTTTCCAGTTCTGAACTAGGGCTGTGTGGGCTGCGATACAGATGTGGCCTAAAACATAATGTAAATGTGCACCCACTAAGCGTGGGTACACATTTAATAAAGCTATAAGAGGGGGGAAAATGGTTAAGACTGAGAACTTTATTAATTAATCCAAATATCTCGTCCCAAAAAACTTTAATGAGGGGACAGGTCCAGAAAATATGAAAGAGGTGTCCCACCTCTCCGCAGACGCCAGCAGAACTTCGAGCATGCAGGCCAAATCGTATGTAACCTGTCAGGTGTAAGGTATAATCTATGCAGTAGTTTGACGTGCATCTCGGAGTGGGTCAGACATTAAGACATTGTAAAAGATGACAGGAAAATGTTTTGCCATTGAGAGGCGTGCAAGGTACAACCAATATCTAACTCCCAGCGGGTCTGGGCCCTGGACTTAAAAACGGGAATCAGTTCCAATAGTGTTTTGTACCAGAAGGAAATCTCACCTTTAGTGGATTTGTTAGAGAGTCGGCCTAGTGTAGATGTTATAGAGGGGATTGGAAGGGTAATTGCACAATGGAGGCTGTTCCACCAGTGTTGTATTTGGTAGTACCGTAATCTCTCTGAGTTGGGCAAAGAGAAGCTTTCTTGGATAACAGAGAAGGAACTAGGGACAGACCCTTACATTCATTTTGTAGCTTAAATAATAGATATTAATGTGAACATTTAATTTTTTTTGTGTGACTTGTACACAGGGGAAATGGTGTACAGTTATTTGTACTTAGGTTAAAAGCTACATTGTTGGATCTGGTATAGATTGTAAGCTTGCGAGCAGGACCTTCCTACTTCTGTGTTTGCGGTTATTACGCAGTTGTGTTCTTTTACTGTTGTTCCAAATGTAAAGTGCAACAAAATATACTGCGCTGTATAAGAAATTGTTCATAAATAAATAATAATAATGTTTCCTAGGTTAATTAAGCCTGATAGTCATCAGGGACTTGGAAATAACATCACTATGAGGGTGGTGGTGGAGGGACCAGTTGATAAAAGGTATGAGAGCAATTTGCTCAGTGTCAGACTTGGGGGATCAGTTCTAAATTGAAGATTGGACCTGCATTTTGTGCTGTTCTGCCCAGCCCGGAAAAGCCGAGTTTAATTCTTTGTCTTTCCATTTTATTTTGAAATTGCAATGTATGTTTGTCTATGTAATCTGTAACCCTTTTTAGCTGGGTAACTACGCATTGTTCTTCCTTTCTAAATAAAGTGTTCCTTTATTAGTCTAATTTTGTATATGCTCCAGAACCCAGTCTTTGAGTAAGATATTCGATCGCTTAGGTTATGGAATAGCTATTATTGATTACTGGAAGCAGGGGGAGACTGAGTGCTAGTTAGTTTCCCAGATACTGTGCAATTGTGATAGAGTTTTAGGGGACGTGGGGCTCCTTTGTAATTTCCACATGGTGGCAGTAAAGAGTATGGTATAACAGGCAGAGAGAATATTAATTCTATTATATTCAGCACTGCCCTCACTACATCAGGACTTAGGGGATCTGTGTGGTCGCAGTCCTGACACTAGTGTAGTACCAGACAGGGTGATATAGTTATTGGCTCTGGTCATAGTCAGTGAAAACTCAGGGAAACCTACTGGGGTTCCTGAAAAGGCTTCTCACCACATCATAACTAGCCCCTGGGACTCTTCTGGAATGCTTAAATTATCACTGCTCTTATTAGTGCTAAAAGTACAAGCATGCAGTGCATGATACTGTACAAAGGCTCCATCAACATGTAGTCTTAAATATTCTCAGAATCTAGATGTTCTATTCCTAAGTCCTGGAGTTGAGGACATTAGTTATCTGATGTTATATATGCCTTATCTCCTGTAAACCAAACAAGGAATTCACTTCTAACACTTTTTAACTTCCAAACCCGATGATAAATGCTTCTTTGCCTTTAAAATTCCTTTCATATTTAGTGTTATCTACCTTGATCTGTTACTATGTTTTATATACAAAGCAAACCTGTCTGTTCTAAGATAAATCTACCTTACTAGCAATGTTTGGTCTGTACTTAGCAGTGGCGCACGCAGGGGGGGGTTCGAGTACCTGTAAACCCCACCTGATGAGCCAAATATTTAATTTTTGAGATGGAGACAGCAGCATCTCTGTCTCAGCAAAAGACGTGATCGCAACGTGAAGCTGCTGAAGCATACAGCATGTCCAAGGGGCAGAGCTGCTGGCTGCACATGCTCAGCCAAAGCAGCTCCCTCACAGTGCCTGCAGTCAGGAGGTAACTGATACTGAGGCTGCGTTGCACGGTGACTTAGATGGAATTGTAATGTAACTGTAGTCGGACAGGGCTTCCTTATCCTGTTCTAACATTTTGCAGTCTCGTGGTTGGCGCTGGTGGCTGTTTGCTCGGATTGGTCGGATCTCTGAAAAGTTGAAGCTGATGCCGTTGGAGACTTGTACTGTGGTCTGCTCCTAGGTAACCGCTGAGAGCAGGAATCTTTCTGTAGGACTGCACTAACATACAGTAATAGTCCATTATCCAAGCCCATGTTCTATGAGACTGCTAGAGAGAACCAGAGGGTGATAGGTGCTGCTGTATCCATACAAAGCGGACATGTCATGGGGCAGTGTCACTACGGGGGTGACACATGACATGTGGCATTATCAATCAATTCAGTGGGAAGAGGTTATGATATGGAGCAGTAATCAATACTGAATGTGGGGATGATATGAGGCGCTATATATATATATACTGTATATGTGGAAGGTGGGTATGTTATGGAACAGTCTGCATATAAAAGGTATGATTTAAGGCAATATACATATAGAGGGGATATGACAAGCTGTAATATCCATACAGAGGTGTGTTTTATTGACAGGGGAGTTTCCACACAGAGTTGGTATGATATGGGCCAACAACCATATAGAGGGGGTGTGATTTGAGGCAGTGTCAATGCAGAGGATAGGAGGTCATCATGTGGGGAAATATCAGAACAGAAGGGTTGCAGTATCAGTACATAGGGTACACACACATATATATATATAAAAAGTTTACTGTACCCTGTGTTCTAAAATTTACCCCATATGAGTACAGGGAACAATAACATAACATTGGGCAATAGCAATATGGGACATTACATAGATACAATTGGAGAGGGCATTGTATACATACTGCTGCACTTTACATTATGTAAAAGTGCCTGCGAGACGGCCAGAGCTCCAAAACTCCGGCGAACTCATACGTTTTTTTTAGAGCAGCAAACATTTACAAGGCAGAAACGTTTCCAGTAATACAGCCCAATGTGTGTGTGTGTGTGTGTGTGTGTGTGTGTGTGTGTGTGTGTGTGTGTAAATCTGGCTCTAATGCTAGCCAGTGCCTCCCCAGCCATTAACCTCACTGCATGTCACTGATTTCATCATACTCTGCCGAATTTAGTTAGAATGAGTGAGTAGGAGCATATATCCCAAGAGGCACAAACAAAAACCATGTGCTATACCTGTTCTTTTGAACTAGGCATCTCTTCTTTGTGACCCTGGTTTTAATTGCTTGTTTGTGTTTCTTTGTATTAAGCATGCATACAGTGCCTTGCTAAAGTATTCACACCCCTTTGCATTTTTCATGTTTTGTTGCCTCACAACCTGGAATTAAAATAGATTGTTTGAAGGTTTGTATCATTTCATTCACAGAACATGCCTACAACTTTGAAGATGTTTTTTTATTTTTATTGTGAAGCAAACAACAAATAGGACAAAATAACAGAAAACTTCAGCATGCAAAACTATTCACCCCCCCTAAAGTCAGTACTTTGTAGAGCCACCTTTTGCGGCATTTACAGCTGCAAGTTGGTTTGGATAAGTCTGTATGAGCTTGCCACATCTTGCCACTGGGATTTTTGCCCATTCCTCAAGGCAACACTGCTCCAGCTCCTTCATGTTGGATGGTTTCCGCTTGTGAACAGCAAACTTCAAGTCTGACCACAGATTCTCAATTGGATTGAGATCTGGGCTTTGACTAGGCCATTCCAACACATTTAATTGTTTTCCCTTAAACCACTCGAGTGTTGCTTTAGCAGTATGCTTCGGGTCATTGTCCTGCTGGAAGGGGAACCTCCGTCCCAGTCTCAAATCACAGGCAGACTGAAACAGGTTTTGCTCAAGAATATCCCTGTATTTAGAACCATCCATCCTTCCCTCGACTCGAAACAGTTTCCCAGTCCCTGCTGCTGAAATACATCCCCACAGCATGATGCTGCCACCACCATGTTTCACTGTGAGGATGGTGTTCTTGGGGTGATGGGATGTGTTGGGTTTGCGCCAGACATAGCATTTTCCTTGGTGGGCGAAAAGTTCCATTTTAATCTGACCAGAGCACCTTCCTCCATACATTTGGGGAGTTGTCCACATGCCTTTTGGCAAACTCAAAACGTGCCTTCTTATTTATTTTTTTCAATATGTTTATTGCGAATAGTTTCACACATACAACTGTACAAAACTATATACTGTAAGTACAGCATTCCATAAGAACCACTGCTGCAAGATAATATTGAACATATAATAAAGATACATGTGTAATCGAACAAACATGAAAGAAGGCCAGAACAGTCACTAACAGTATATATAAGAAACAGCATAGGCAATTCCTCAGTATTAATTAAAAAGGCGGTGATCCCCTTGCAAGCAATTCCATGTTATACCATGTAGTGAGTCTGACCACTGTAAGTATAAGAGCTCTAATGGGTAATGGAAGGGTGATAATGTACGGCAGCCAGATAGCAAGAAATTTGGAAGAGCGAGATTCAACATCTAATGAACACTTCACCCAATCCATCTGATATATGTAAGACAGTCGAGGTAGCATAAGTGTAATAGACACAGGCTCCTTGTGTACCCATTGAAACAATATAGTTTTCTTTGTGGCAGCTGCTATACGTGCAAATAATAATTTGGTACCCTTGGACAGTGAGGCGGATTGGTCAGGATACTGATTCCAAATAGCCCAGATTAGGGTAGCAGTAAAGGGGATATTCAGAGTTACATTAATGTAATCACTAACATTTTTCCATAGCGTTTGAAGTATGGGGCAAGACCAGAGACAGTGAACTATATCTGCATCAGGTGAGGAGCATTTAGGAATCATTAGAAACACCCGTAAGAAATCGAATGCGAGGAGTATAGTAAGCCCTATGGAGAATTTTTTAATGCATTTCTGCATATGAAGAAGACACCAAATGTTTATTAAGCAACACATGCCATTTAAGTACAGTGTGAAGATCCGTTCCAGGCAATGTATCCTGCCATTTAGCCAATACAGTTGTAAGTCTGGACAGATCTAGCCTACGCCTGGTATGTGTATATATCACAGATGTAGAATAAGAAGAGTGAATACACAATCTTATCTGGTTGTCTAAGGGGAAGGTAAAATCAATAGGTCTTAAGGTGTGTACACACGGTGAGATTCGGACTTATCCGATTCTCACTGTGCGACGGGGGCCGGGTCGGCACTTAGCCAGTATCGCAAGCACATAATGAGTGTGCTTGCGATCCTGGTTCTGTGCGATTTTGGCTAAGTGTCAATCCTGACTATCTCTTCTATAGAGATAGTCAGGATTGACTTGCCTGCACAGCCTATTTTTTCGGCCGATGCCGACCGCGCGGGGTCGCGCATCGGATCGGGATCGCAAGATGACTGTCACCTTGCGATCTGCACTATCTTTTCTTCCGATTCTGACTATATAGTCAGAATCGGAAGAAAAGATCTTACCGTGTGTACACACCTTAAGACATGAAATCAGGAGTGTCACAAAACTTCTCACCTGGAAGTAAGCGAACAGTGGAAAATTTAGGGTTTTGTTAGAACCGTAGAACAATCAGCACTCAAAAACTGGTATATCAAATGCAAGCCTCCAAGATACCAGCTTCATACAATCATATCGGCTTCCCCACTTTGATAATTTATTCAAGTCCCTGGATTACTTCGTGAAAGAAGAGGACATATCTTCACTGGATTGGTTGTAAGTATAATTTCATTTTTACAGGTCCCTCGTGGATTCTACATGGACAAGTGGATGTGATTCTCAGCGTTGGATGTAGGTAAGTGTGTAAGTGTGTCTGAATAAAATTTTACTTTCACGGTGTGTGTCTTGGTTTTTTTTTTTTTAGAACTACAGGTACCAGATGGCCCGTTATTTCCCCGCATGCTGGTACTTGTGGTTCTCCAAGTACCAGCTTGCGGGGGAGGCTTGCTGGGACTTGTAGTTCTACAACAACAAAAACAATATTCTTTTCTCTAACGTCCTAAGTGGATGCTGGGGACTCCGTCAGGACCATGGGGAATAGCGGCTCCGCAGGAGACAGGGCACAAAAATAAAGCTTTAGGATCAGGTGGTGTGTACTGGCTCCTCCCCCTATGACCCTCCTCCAAGCCCCAGTTAGGTTTTTGTGCCCGTCCGAGCAGGGTGCAATCTAGGTGGCTCTCCTAAAGAGCTGCTTAGAAAAAGTTTTTTAGGTTTTTTATTTTCAGTGAGTCCTGCTGGCAACAGGCTCACTGCATCGAGGGACTTAGGGGAGAGAATTTCAACTCACCTGCGTGCAGGATGGATTGGATTCTTAGGCTACTGGACACCATTAGCTCCAGAGGGAGTCGGAACACAGGTCTCACCCTGGGGTTCGTCCCGGAGCCGCGCCGCCGACCCCCCTTACAGATGCTGAAGATTGAAGGTCCGGAAACAGGCGGCAGAAGGCTCTTCAGTCTTCATGAAGGTAGCGCACAGCACTGCAGCTGTGCGCCATTGTTGTCACACACTTCACACCAGACGGTCACGGAGGGTGCAGGGCGCTGCTGGGGGCGCCCTGGGCAGCAATATATAATACCTTTTATGGCAAAAGAATACATCACATATAGCCATTGAGGCTATATGTATGTATTTAACCCATGCCAAATGTCTAAAACTCCGGGAGAAAAGCCCGCCGGAATAGGGGGCGGGGCTTATTCTCCTCAGCACACAGCGCCATTTTCCTGCTCTGCTCCGCTGTGAGGAAGGCTCCCAGGACTCTCCCCTGCACTGCACTACAGAAACAGGGTAAAACAGAGAGGGGGGGCATATTTTGGTGATATTTTTATATATTTAAGCGGCTATAAGGAACAACACTTATATAGGGTTGTTCCCATATATATTATAGCGCTTGGGTGTGTGCTGGCAAACTCTCCCTCTGTCTCCCCAAAGGGCTAGTGGGGTCCTGTCTTCGATAAGAGCATTCCCTGTGTGTCTGCTGTGTGTCGGTACGTGTGTGTCGACATGTATGAGGACGATGTTGGCGTGGAGGCAGAGCAATTGCCGATAATGGTGATGTCACCCCCCAGGGAGGTGACACCGGAATGGATGGCTTTGTTTATGGAATTACGTGATAATGTCAGCACATTACAAAAATCAGTTGACGACATGAGACGGCCGGCAGACCAGTTAGTACCTGCCCAGGCGTCTCAGACACCGTCAGGGGCTGTAAAGCGCCCTTTACCTCAGTCGGTCGACACAGACCCAGACACAGACACTGAATCTAGTGTCGACGGTGATGAAACAAACGTATTTTCAAGTAGGGCCACACGTTATATGATCACGGCAATGAAGGAGGCTTTGCATATCTCTGATACTACAAGTACCACAAAAAGGGGTATTATGTGGGGGGTGAAAAAACTACCTGTAGTTTTTCCTGAATCAGAGGAATTAAATGATGTATGTGATGAAGCGTGGGTTAACCCAGATAGAAAAATGCTAATTTCAAAAAAGTTATTAGCATTATACCCTTTCCCGCCAGAGGTTAGGGCGCGCTGGGAAACACCCCCTAGGGTGGATAAGGCGCTCACACGCTTATCAAAACAAGTGGCGTTACCGTCTCCTGATACGGCCGCCCTCAAGGATCCAGCAGATAGGAGGCTGGAAACTACCTTAAAAAGTATATACACACATACTGGTGTTATACTGCGACCAGCCATCGCCTCAGCCTGGATGTGCAGTGCTGGGGTCGTCTGGTTGGATTCCCTGACTGAAAATATTGATACCCTGGATAGGGACAGTATTTTATTGACTATAGAGCAATTAAAGGATGCTTTCCTTTATATGCGAGATGCGCAGAGAGATATTTGCACTCTGGCATCGAGAGTAAATGCGATGTCCATATCTGCCAGAAGGAGTTTATGGACGCGACAGTGGTCAGGTGATGCGGATTCCAGACGACATATGGAAGTATTGCCGTATAAAGGGGAGGAATTATTTGGCGTCGGTCTATCGGATCTGGTGGCTACGGCAACTGCCGGAAAATCCACTTTTTTACCTCAGACCCCCTCCCAACAGAAAAAGACACCGTCTTTTCAGCCGCAGTCCTTTCGTTCCTATAAGAACAAGCGGACAAAAGGACAGTCATATCTGCCTCGGGGCAGAGGAAGGGGTAAGAGAGGGCAGCAAGCAGCCCCTGCCCAGGAACAGAAGCCCTCCCAGGGTTCTGCAAAGCCCTCAGCATGACGCTGGGGCCTTACAAGCGGACTCAGGAACGGTGGGGGGTCGACTCAAGAATTTCAGCGCACAGTGGGCTTGCTCACAGGTGGACCCCTGGATTCTGCAGGTAGTATCTCAGGGTTACAGGTTGGAATTCGAGAAGTCTCCCCCTCGCCGGTTCCTAAAGTCTGCTTTGCCAACGTCTCCCTCAGACAGGGCGACGGTATTGGAAGCCATTCACAAGCTGTTTGCTCAGCAGGTGATAGTCAAGGTACCCCTCCTACAACAGGGAAAGGGGTATTACTCCACGCTATTTGTGGTACCGAAGCCGGACGGCTCGGTAAGACCTATTCTAAATCTCAAATCTTTGAACCTGTACATACAAAAATTCAAGTTCAAGATGGAGTCACTCAGAGCAGTGATAGCGAATCTGGAAGAAGGGGACTTTATGGTGTCCCTGGACATAAAGGACGCTTACCTGCATGTCCCAATTTGCCCTTCACATCAAGGGTACCTCAGGTTCGTGGTGCAAAACTGTCATTATCAGTTTCAGACGCTGCCGTTTGGATTGTCCACGGCACCTCGGGTCTTTACCAAGGTAATGGCCGAAATGATGATCCTTCTACGAAGAAGAGGCGTATTAATTATCCCTTACTTGGACGATCTCCTGATAAGGGCAAGATCCAGAGAACAGCTGGAAGACGGAGTAGCACTAACCCAACTAGTGCTGCAACAACACGGGTGGATTCTGAATTTTCCAAAATCTCAGTTGACCCCGACGACACGTCTGCTATTCCTGGGAATGATTCTGGACACGGTTCAGAAAAAGGTGTTCCTTCCGGAGGAGAAAGCCAGGGAGTTATCCGAACTTGTCAGGAACCTCCTAAAACCAGGGACAGTGTCTGTGCATCAATGCACAAGAGTCCTGGGAAAGATGGTGGCTTCTTACGAAGCGATTCCATTCGGCAGATTCCACGCACAAACTTTTCAGTGGGATCTGCTGGACAAATGGTCCGGATCGCATCTGCAGATGCATCAGCGGATAACCTTATCGCCACGGACAAGGGTGTCTCTTCTGTGGTGGTTGCAGAGTGCTCATCTGTTAGAGGGCCGCAGATTCGGCATACAGGACTGGGTCCTGGTGACCACGGATGCCAGTCTGAGAGGCTGGGGAGCGGTCACACAAGGAAGAAACTTCCAGGGAGTATGGTCAAGCCTGGAGATGTCTCTTCACATAAATATACTGGAGCTAAGAGCGATTTACAATGCTCTAAGTCTGGCAAAACCCCTGCTTCAGGGTCAGCCGGTGTTGATCCAGTCGGACAACATCACGGCAGTCGCCCACGTAAACAGACAGGGCGGCACAAGAAGCAGGACAGCAATGGCAGAAGCTGCAAGGATTCTTCGCTGGGCGGAAGATCATGTGATAGCACTGTCAGCAGTATTCATTCCGGGAGTGGACAACTGGGAAGCAGACTTCCTCAGCAGACACGATTTACACCCGGGAGAGTGGGGACTTCATCCAGAAGTCTTCCACATGATTGTGAACCGTTGGGAAAAACCAATGGTGGATATGATGGCGTCCCGCCTCAACAAAAAACTGGACAGATATTGCGCCAGGTCAAGAGATCCTCAGGCAATAGCTGTGGACGCTCTGGTAACACCGTGGGTGTTCCAGTCAGTGTATGTGTTCCCTCCTCTGCCTCTCATACCAAAAGTACTGAGAATTATACGGCAAAAGGGAGTAAGAACGATACTAGTGGCTCCGGATTGGCCAAGAAGAACTTGGTACCCGGAACTTCAAGAGATGCTCACGGAGGATCCGTGGCCTCTACCTCTAAGACGGGACCTGCTTCAGCAGGGACCGTGTCTATTCCAAGACTTACCGCGGCTGCGTTTGACGGCATGGCGGTTGAACGCCGAATTCTAAAGGAAAAAGGCATTCCGGAAGAGGTCATTCCTACACTGGTAAAGGCCAGGAAGGAGGTGACTGCACAACATTATCACCGCATTTGGAGGAAATATGTTGCGTGGTGTGAGGCCAGGAAGGCCCCCACGGAGGAATTTCAACTGGGTCGATTCCTACATTTCCTGCAAACAGGATTGTCTATGGGCCTCAAATTGGGGTCCATTAAGGTTCAAATTTCGGCCCTGTCGATTTTCTTCCAGAAAGAATTGGCTTCAGTTCCTGAAGTCCAGACTTTTGTAAAAGGAGTACTACATATACAGCCCCCGGTTGTGCCCCCAGTGGCACCGTGGGATCTTAATGTAGTCTTGGATTTTCTCAAATCCCATTGGTTTGAGCCGCTCAAATCGGTGGAGCTGAAGTATCTCACATGGAAAGTAACCATGCTACTGGCCCTGGCTTCAGCCAGGAGAGTATCAGAATTGGCGGCTTTATCATATAAGAGCCCATATCTGATTTTCCATACGGACAGGGCAGAACTGCGGACGCGTCCTCATTTTCTGCCTAAGGTGGTGTCAGCGTTTCACCTGAACCAGCCTATTGTGGTGCCTGCGGCTACTAACGAGTTGGAGGATTCCAAGTTGTTGGACGTGGTCCGGGCATTGAAAATATATATTTCAAGAACGGCGGGAGTCAGAAAGTCTGACTCACTGCTTATATTGTATGCACCCAACAAGATGGGTGCTCCTGCTTCTAAGCAGACGATTGCTCGTTGGATTTGTAGCACAATTCAACTTGCACATTCTGTGGCAGGCTTGCCACAACCTAAATCTGTCAAGGCCCATTCCACAAGGAAAGTGGGCTCATCCTTGGCGGCTGCCCGGGGAGTCTCGGCATTACAACTCTGCCGAGCTGCTACTTGGTCAGGGACAAATACGTTTGCAAAATTCTCTCATTCGGTGCTGCAGAGTCATCCGCACTCTCCCGCCCGTTTGGGAGCTTTGGTATAATCCCCATGGTCCTGACGGAGTCCCCAGCATCCACTTAGGACGTTAGAGAAAATAAGAATTTACTTACCGATAATTCTATTTCTCGTAGTCCGTAGTGGATGCTGGGTGCCCATCCCAAGTGCGGATTGTCTGCAATACTTGTACATAGTTATTGTTACAAAAAAATCGGGTTGTTATTGTTGTGAGCCGTCTGTTCAGAGGCTCCTACGTTTGTCATACTGTTAACTGGGTTCAGATCACAAGTTATACGGTGTGAT
This sequence comes from Pseudophryne corroboree, assembly GCF_028390025.1. Classification (NCBI taxonomy): domain Eukaryota; kingdom Metazoa; phylum Chordata; class Amphibia; order Anura; family Myobatrachidae; genus Pseudophryne; species Pseudophryne corroboree. Next base: position 812,641,862 of record NC_086444.1, on the reverse strand, counting down.
TGGTGTGGCTGGTATGAGTCTTACCCGGGGTTCAATATCCTTCCTTATTGTGTACGCTCGTCCGGGCACAGTATCCTAACTGAGGCTTGGAGGAGGGTCATAGGGGGAGGAGCCAGTACACACCACCTGATCCTAAAGCTTTATTTTTGTGCCCTGTCTCCTGCGGAGCCGCTATTCCCCATGGTCCTGACGGAGTCCCCAGCATCCACTACGGACTACGAGAAATAGAATTATCGGTAAGTAAATTCTTATTTTTTTTTACACAAAGGCTATCAGCCCCCCATCCACCGCCCAAGGGATGGGGGGACAGCCACGGGCTTCACCCCTGTCCCTTGGGTGCCTGGAGGGGGGAGACCCCTTGATTTAAGGGGTCCACACTCATCCAGGGAACCCTGGCCAGGGGTGACTGGTTGGGGTGGGGGGGGGTGGGTAATGGCACGGCTGCAGGGACCTATAAAAGTATCCCCTGGCTGTGGCATTATCTCTCTGCCTAGTGGAGCCCGGTGCTGGTTTAAAAAATACGAGGGACCCCTACATCTTTTGTCCCCCGTATTATTTGAACCAGGACCGGACGCAGAGCCCGTTGCTGGTTGTATAAATATGGGAGGACCCTACGCATTTTTTCCCCTGTATTTTTACAACCAGGGTCGGCTCAAAGAGCCCAAGACTGGTTATGCTTAGGAGGGGGGACCCCACGCAATTTTATTTTCAACTTTTAACTCTTTAAACACTTCTCATAATGTACACAATGAAGCCCTGCACGGATCTCACTGATCTGGTCGGGCTTCATTGTGTTATGTCCGGCAGTGTTTTACTAATCACTCCCGTAAAACACTGCCCGACAATACAAATCACATCGACATCGGAAAATACGAAAATCTAAAACTCGGCAGCTTAGTAAATTACTGAAAATGGATTCAAAAAGTTGCAGTAAATTACGTCCGATAAAAATCGAGAGTAAACTCCCGTCAAATCGGCACAAACATGAATTTTAGTAAATAGACCCCGTGTTATATCTGCCACACCTATAGTGCACATGGTTTTGCCCAAGTGCTAATAAATTTGCTGCTGCGATCAACTCTGAATAACCCCCTATGGTGGTCATTCCGAGTTGTTCACTCGTTGCCGATTTTCGCTATATTGCGATTAGTCGCTTAATGCGCATGCGCAAGGTTCGCAGAGCGCATGCGCTTAGTTATTTTACACAAAAGTTAGGTATTTTATTCACGGCATAACGAGGAATTTTCATAGTTCTGGTGATCGTACTGTGATTGACAGGAAGTGGGTGTTTCTGGGCGGAAACTTGCCGTTTTCTGGGAGTATGTGAAAAAACGCTGGCGTTTCTGGGAAAAACGCGGAAGTGTCTGAAGAAACGGGGGAGTGTCTGGGTGAACGCTGGGTGTGTTTGTGACGTCAAACCAGGAACGAAACTGACTGAACTGCTAAGAAATTTCTATTCGCAATTGTGCTAATCTTTCGTTCGCAATTCTGCTAAGCTAAAATACACTCCCAGAGGGCGGCGGCTTACCGTGTGCAATGCTGCTAAAAGCAGCTAGCGAGCGAACAACTCGGAATGAGGGCCTATGTGTAGTACATAACAAAGATACAGAAGTTCATAGCACTATTCAGTGTTTGAATATCACATCCCTTAGATGGTCACCACCTCAAAGAGAACATTCTTGGCATGACAATTCACGGCAAGACAGCTGACAAGGATTAAAAAGGAGGGATGGAGAAAGTGACACATATGCAGCACATGTGTATGTGTGTCCACGACTAGATAGTCAGTATGTGGGTGAGGGATTTTTCACCCGACTGTAACATTAAGAATCAATGTCCTAGAAAGGACACCAATATTAACTCCCAAAGTCAGACTTTGAAATTCATTTTAAAGATGGATGAGGGTCCACGCTCTTGTAAATGAAAAATAAAATGTGTCCCATTATTATATATTTATAAAATATGTGTGTGTAGTGTGCCTGATTTTGAGTAGCTCATGAGTAGTGGTCAGTGTACAAACTTATAAAATACTTCAATATACTTACTTAAGTCATCATACAGCAAATGAAAATTAACTTGCAACAGCACGGCATTCACCTAGTATTTGTGGCATGCCCATCTGGCAATTTGCCGTCAGGAGGACTGATATACAGTGGATGAAGTCTGCAGATGCAGATTTTAAGGATTAACTCAAGACTGAAAGAGCACAGCTGTGTAATCTCTAGTAAACGACATACTGTACTGTAGATTAATTTCATTATTAATACAATCAAAAATGCATCTCAACCACTGCAAACACATTTGGCTCAAATCACACTAAGCATATACAGAACATTGCAAATCTGTGTTTCAAAGTGCTCAGTCTTACCACAAATGAACTTTGAGGGTATACAGTTAGCTCCGCTTTTTTTGCCAAGGCAAAAACACTGAGCTTTTCGCTAATTTTAGGGCGAATCTGCCCTATGCAATAGCAGGGACGGATTTTTTCCTAGCCGAAAAATGCGGCATGGGCAGAAAACACGGGCCAATTTCGCCGACTATTAGGCATTTTTCGCCAATGCCTATTCACTTTAAAAAAGAAAAAGAAAAAAAAAGGTTAAAAGACATTGGTGAAAATGCCTTCAAACTGGATTAAAACGGCCCTAATTGAATACGCAGGGGGGGCAAATTCATTAGCTCTGAAATGATCTGAGCTAATTGCATACCCCTCTGTGTTGTGTAAATAACCTAATAGGATGAACATTGCACTGTTGTTTATTTTAGAAGTGATCATTATTTGATGTATAGTATTACTGTTTGATGCAGTAGCATTTTAGATGCTGTTACTTCACATTTTAATACTTTTTTCTTTTGCTTGCTAGTGTGATTAAGCAGAGTACTATTATCTAAGGGTTGGGATTGTTTTGCTGGCGGTAGGGATCCCGGAGGTCAGCATACCGACCAGAATGTCGGCGGGGGGCGAGCGCAACGGATGTTGTAGACCCCCACGAGTTGAAATAGTCCCTGTGTGTCGGCTTGCAAACCGTTGGCATTGCCAGTGAACGGGATCCCGGCGCTGGCATCTTGACTGCGGGGATCCCAACCGCCGGTCATGTGACCGCATCCCTTCTCTTATTGTGTTAGCTCTACTTGCATATGTTGGAACGCAATGTAAAGAGTTTATTCCCACTCATCTTTTTCCTCCTTGTTCTACACTATGTAGACAGAAGTGATTGGACTCCCCTGCCCCCCACGCCTGCAGCAGACACGTGTTCCTGAAGGTATACTGTATAAGGGGTAGAGGGGATTGGATCATTTCCTGACTAAATGGCTTGCTGGAAGGATCTAACAGAGTTTTAAAAGGGGTTCATCGTAGGATGATTCCAATGCAACGCTGGACTGGTATACAGAAAATTCAGGATCCCAGATGGACTGGCCACTGTTGGACCTTCTTCAGTGTTGCAGTTGGGCAATGTACTGAAGGCATAATGACAAAACATATCGCCTGCTGTTGTCCAGGAACTTGTGGACAGTTTGGCGAGAAGGGTGTGTGCAGTAATCACTGCACGTGGTGGACCTACAAAGTACTGATGTCACTAAAATCTTGTGTTGATCTATTTGCTGTCTGTGACCAATCACTTTTTTTCTACATATAATGTTTGCTGCATTATGGCTAGGAAACACAACCACATCTTTGGTAAAATTATTGGTACATTCTTACTGCCTCTTAGTACCATTTAAACAAGAAAAAATTGTGTGTGTGTGTGTGTATATATATATATATATATATATATATATATATACACACAAATTATATAGGTGTACATATACAGATGTAACCAGGCTCATCGGTTGCCACGATGTATATGCATGTGCATAAACATTGCGGCAGAGACTAGCTGCGCCTATTCGCGGCTTCGACTAGGTAATGCAATGTGTATACGTCGCGGGTGCAAACTAGCTTGCTGCAAGCTAGTCAGAACCACAATGAGTGTGGTTCCATCTGTATACTAGATAATGTTAATTTGTACCAGTATGCTGGTCCATCTGCATCATTGTGACTGTGATTAATGCTGGAGGAATGCTATGGACCATATACACATGCGAGGACCACGTCATCTAATGAAATGATCCCTGATACACAGAGAAATGCGTTGGGTCACACCCTCTTGTGACATGTAGAACCAAGCCATTGCACAATCCGCCACGCTTGTCTAGCCCATAACCGGCATACCAGATTTTACAAGCCGGGACCATCACAGTACCGGACCTGTGGCCCCATACTGCACAGCTGACATAAAGCATACACATTGTGAAGCCGCACCTTAGTCATTAGACAGCGCAGCCTCCAGACTCCCGAAAGCAAAGTCTGTTCTGACACAGAAGGGGCAGCATCTTGTGTGGCTAGAGAGGGATGAGAGAGCAGTCAGCTCCGTTTACATCTGTTTCACCGCTAAAGTAAACACTGATCCTGGTGACTATAATATTGGGCAACTAACTTGCATGTATTTAAACATTAAGATATCTATCTGTCCATTGTGAGACCATCACTAACCCATAAGATAATCCTGCTTTCTTCTTCTTAATAACCATCTGCTGGACAATACGTTTTGGCTGCATATTGATCACTATAATCAATATTTCAGACTGGTGATTTGGGATATTTGTATCCATATGGTGCATATCAAGCTTTATTATTCATTATGTGTATCATGATATTTTAGGTCCTCATAGACATGTGTATATGTATATTTCTGGTTTGTTTAATGTAGATTTTATGCATTAAAATGTATTATCGTGTATATCTGTGCATGTGTTTTGTCCTTTAAAAATGGATCCGCTCCTCTGTTTGGTAGCTGCAGTAGGTTTGTAGAATCTATATACTTGCCAATGTATGTTTGGCTTCCATTAGCGCCCTCTGGTATTTATTCGGGTTTCACATGTGCACCCAATAGCTGGATGTACTGGTCACCTCCTAACACTTGTCCTGCATTTTTCACTACATAAAATATTACTTCAAAGCAGGGACGTGCAGTCAGGGGAGGCAGTGCCTCCCCTGTGATTAATTATTAAAATAATAAAAAGAAGATACTTATGACACATATTCTGTGTCATAAGTATCTTCTTTATTGAATTCTAATAATTTTCTAGCTTTAAAGCAGTTTGGGAGGCACTGATAGCAGTGCCTCCCGTGAATAATGGGAACGGGGACAGTGCGGGGGGCGGAGCCTAGCACTGGGCTGTAAAAGCCCATGAAAAAACATAGGGAAAGCGGCACTGTTCCAAGTGCCTCGCTGACAGGGACACCACCCCCATGTCAGCGAGGCACCTGTGATTGGACAGCGGATCCAGGGCTGGATCCGCTTGTCCAATCACCCACATGCGGCACTGGAGGCGGCGGGTCCCGGCGCTGATGATAGCCGGGAGTAGCGGTGGGCCTTCAGTGTGTGCGGCTCCCCCCCCCCCCCCCCGTCCTCCTGCTCCGGCTCCCGCTCACCTTACCAGCAGCGGCGGTCCTGCGGAGCGTGCAGCTCTCCACCGTCCTCCCGGCTCCCGATCACCTGACACTCAGGCAGCAGCGGTGGCCGTGCAGTAAGTGCGGCTGTCCTCCTCCGCCGGCTCCAGCAGCAGCAGCAGGTTAGTTTGCGTCTCTCTCTCTCTCCTCTTTCTCTCACCCCAACCCCCCCCCCCCCCCCTTCTGTGGATATGCATACCTCCCAACGTGACCCTATCTAGGAGGGACACAATGCTCTGCTCCTGGAGTTCCCTATTAATTTATGATTCCCATCACCTGTGCTGAAACACCTTTGTAATCCATAGACCTGTTCAGCACAGGTGATGGCAATCATAAATTAAGAGAAAGGTCCAGAAGCAGAGCATTGTGTCCCTCCTGGAGAGGGTCATGTTGGGAGGTATGGATATGTCAGTATAATGTTCATTTTTACAGGTGCCTCTACCCCTTTGGATTCTACTGGACAAGTGGACGTGATCGGCGTGGGACGTAGGTAAGTAATCTCTCTCATTTTTACAGGTACCCCTATTGGATTCTACTGGACAAGTGGACGTGACCGGCGTGGGATGTAGGTAAGTATGTGTGAGTGTGTAAGTGTGTTTTAATAAAATTTTACTGTCACGGTGTGTGTATTTGTGTTTTTATTTGGGTATTTTTGTTGTTGTAGAACTACAGGTACCAGCGAGCCCGTTATTTCCCCGCCTGCTGGTACTTGAGGTTCTCCAAGTACCAGCAAGTGGGGGAGGCTTGCTGGACCTTGTAGTTCCACAACAAAAAACAATATTCTTTTCTCTGACGTCCTAAGTGGATGCTGGGACTCCGTAAGGACCATGGGGAATAGCGGCTCCGCGGGAGACTGGGCACAACTAAAAGAAAGCTTTAGACTACTGGTGTGCACTGGCTCCTCCCACTATGACCCTCCTCCAGACTTCAGTTAGAATCTTGTGCCCGGCTGAGCTGGATGCATACTAGGGGCTCTCCTGAGCTCCTAGAAAGAAAGTATATTTTAGGTTTTTTATTTTACAGTGAGATCTGCTGGCAACAGACTCACTGCAGCGAGGGACTAAGGGGAGAAGAAGCGAACCTACCTAACTGGTGGTAGCTTTGGCTTCTTAGGCTACTGGACACCATTAGCTCCAGAGGGATCGACCACAGGACCCGACCTCGATGTTCGGTCCCGGAGCCGCGCCGCCGGCCCCCTTACAGAGCCAGAAGCAAGAAGTGTTCCTGAAAATCGGTGGCAGAAGACTTCTGTCTTCAACAAGGTAGCGCACAGCACTGCAGCTGTGCGCCATTGCTCCTCATGCACACCTCACACTCCGGTCACTGATGGGTGCAGGGCGCTGGGGGGGGGGGCGCCCTGAGGGCAATATAAGACACCTTGGCTGGCAAATCTACACCATATATAGGCAGGAAGGCTATATAGGTGTAAAAATACCCCTGCCAGAATTCCAGAAAAAGCGGGAGAAGTCTGCCGGAAAAGGGGCGGGGCCATCTCCCTCAGCACACTGGCGCCATTTTTCCCTCACAGCTCCGCTGGAAGGACGCTCCCTGGCTCTCCCCTGCAGTGTCAAGCTACATAAGGGTAAAAAAGAGAGGGGGGGCACTAAATTTAGGCGCAGTATATATAATATGAGCAGCTATAAGGGAAAAACACTCATTTATAGTGGGATCCCTGTGTTATATAGCGCTCTGGTGTGTGCTGGTATACTCTCTCTCTGTCTCCCCAAAGGGCTTTGTGGGGTCCTGTCCTCTGTCAGAGCATTCCCTGTGTGTATGCGGTGTGTCGGTACGGCTGTGTCGACATGTTTGATGAGGAGGCTTATGTGGAGGCGGAACAGATGCCGATAAATGTGATGTCACCCCCTGCGGGGTCGACACCTGAATGGATGGTTCTGTGGAAGGAATTACGCGACAGTGTCGACTCCTTGCATAAAAGATTTGACGACATACCAAATGTGGGACAGCCGGCTTCTCAGCCTGTGCCTGCCCAGGCGTCTCAAAAGCCATCAGGGGCTCTAAAACGCCCGCTACCTCAGATGGCAGACACAGATGTCGACACGGATACTGACTCCAGTGTCGATGACGATGAGACTAATGTAACTTCCAATAGGGCCACACGTTACATGATTGAGGCAATGAAAAATGTGTTGCACATTTCTGATGTTACCCCGGGTACCACAAAAAAGGGTATTATGTTTGGAGAGAAAAAACTACCAGTTGTTTTTCCTCCATCTGAGGAATTAAATGAAGTGTGTGAAGAAGCGTGGGCTTCCCCTGATAAGAAACTGGTTATTTCTAAGAGGTTACTAATGGCGTACCCTTTCCCGCCAGAGGATAGGTCACGTTGGGAAACATCCCCTAGGGTGGATAAAGCGCTCACACGCTTGTCAAAGAAGGTGGCACTACCGTCTCCGGATACGGCCGCCCTGAAGGAATCTGCTGATAGAAAGCAGGAGGCTATCCTGAAGTCTATATATACACACACAGGTGTTATACTGAGACCAGCTATTGCTTCAGCATGGATGTGCAGTGCTGCAGCTGCGTGGTCAGATTCCCTGTCGGAAAATATTGATACCCTAGACAGGGACACTATATTGCTAACCGTAGAGCATATTAAAGACGCACTCTTATACATGAGGGATGCACAGAGGGATATTTGCCGGCTGGCATCTAAAATAAGTGCAATGTCCATTTCTGCCAGGAGAGGGTTATGGACTCGGCAGTGGATAGGAGATGCAGATTCTAAAAGGCACATGGAAGTTTTGCCTTATAAGGGTGAGGAGTTGTTCGGGGATGGTCTCTCGGACCTCGTTTCCACAGCAACAGCTGGGAAGTCTCATTTTTACCCCATGTTCCCTCACAGCCATAGAAAGCACCGTAAAATCAGGTACAGTCCTTTCGGCCCAATAAGGGCAAGCGGGTTAAGGGCGCGTCCTTTCTGCCCAGAGGCAGAGGTAGAGGGAAAAAGCTGCAGCATACAGCCAGTTCCCAGGAGCAAAAGTTCTCCCCCGCTTCCTCTAAGTCCACAGCATGACGCTGGGGCTCCACAGGCGGAGCCAGGTACGGTGGGGGCCCGTCTCGAAAATTTCAGCGATCAGTGGGCTCACTCACGGGTGGATCCCTGGATCTTTCAAGTAGTATCTCAGGGGTACAAGCTGGAATTCGAGACGTCCCCCCCCCCCCCCCCGCCGTTTCCTCAAATCTGCCTTACCAACAACTCCCTCAGGCAGGGAGGCAGTGTTACAGGCAATTCACAAGCTGTATTCACAACAGGTGATAGTTAAGGTGCCCCTACTTCAACAAGGACGGGGTTACTATTCCACAATGTTTGTGGTACCGAAACCGAACGGTTCGGTGAGACCCATTTTTTAAATTTGAAATCCTTGAACACATATATAAAAAAATTCAAGTTCAAGATGGAATCGCTCAGGGCCGTTATTGCAAGCCTGGACGAGGGGGATTACATGGTATCACTGGACATCAAGGATGCTTACCTGCATGTCCCCATTTACCATCCTCACCAGGAGTACCTCAGATTTGTGGTACAGGATTGTCATTACCAATTCCAGACGTTGCCGTTCGGTCTATCCACGGCTCCGAGGGTCTTTACCAAGGTAATGGCCGAAATGATGATACTCCTTCGAAAGAAGGGAGTTTTAATTATCCCGTACTTGGACGATCTCCTGATAAAGGCGAGGTCCAGGGAGCAGTTGTTGGTCGGGGTAGCACTATCTCGGGAGGTGCTACAACAGTACGGCTGGATTCTAAATATTCCAAAGTCACAGCTGGTCCCTACGACACGTCTACTGTTCCTGGAGATGGTTCTGGACACAGAACAGAAAAAAGTGTTTCTCCCGGAGGAGAAGGCCAAGGAGCTGTCATCTCTAGTCAGAGGCCTCCTAAAACCAAAACAGGTGTCGGTGCATCACTGCACGCGGATCCTGGGAAAGATGGTAGCTTCCTACGAAGCAATTCCATTCGGCAGGTTCCATGCAAGAACCTTTCAGTGGGACCTGTTGGACAAGTGGTCCGGATCGCATCTTCAGATGCATCGGCTGATAACCCTGTCTCCAAGGACCAGGGTGTCTCTGCTGTGGTGGCTGCAGAGTGCTCATCTTCAAGAGGGCCGCAGATTCGGCATACAGGACTGGGTCCTGGTGACCACGGATGCCAGCCTTCGAGGCTGGGGGGCAGTCACACAGGGAAGAAACTTCCAAGGACTATGGTCAAGTCAGGAGACTTCCCTGCACATAAATATTCTGGAACTGAGGGCCATTTACAATGCCCTAAGTCGGGCAAAGCCCCTGCTTCAAAACCAGCCGGTACTGATCCAGTCAGACAACATCACGGCGGTCGCCCATGTAAACCGACAGGGCGGCACGAGAAGCAGGACGGCGATGGCAGAAGCCACAAGGATTCTCCGATGGGCGGAAAATCACGTGTTAGCACTGGCAGCAGTGTTCATTCCGGGAGTGGACAACTGGGAAGCAGACTTCCTCAGCAGGCACGACCTCCACCCGGGACAGTGGGGACTTCATCCAGAAGTCTTCCAACTGATTGTAAACCGTTGGGAAAGGCCACAGGTGGACATGATGGCGTCCCGCCTAAACAAAAAGCTAGAAAAATATTGCGCCAGGTCAAGAGACCCGCAGGCGATAGCTGTGGACGCTCTAGTGACACCGTGGGTGTACCGGTCGGTTTATGTATTCCCTCCTCTTCCTCTCATACCAAAGGTACTGAGGATAATAAGGAGAAGAGGAGTAAGAACTATACTCATTGTTCCGGATTGGCCAAGAAGAGCTTGGTACCCGGAACTTCAGGAAATGCTCTCAGAAGACCCCTGGCTTCTGCCGCTCAGACAGGACCTGCTGCAGCAGGGCCCCTGTCTGCTCCAAGACTTACCGCGGCTGCGTTTGACGGCATGGCGGTTGAACACCGGATCCTGAAGGAAAAGGGCATTCCGGAGGAAGTCATTCCTACGCTGATAAAAGCTAGGAAAGAAGTTACCGCAAACCATTATCACCGCATATGGCGAAAATATGTTGCGTGGTGTGAGGCCAGGAAGGCCCCAACGGAAGAATTTCAGCTGGGCCGTTTCCTGCACTTCCTACAGTCAGGGATGACTATGGGCCTAAAATTGGGTTCCATTAAGGTCCAAATTTCGGCTCTATCGATTTTCTTCCAGAGAGAACTGGCTTCACTACCTGAAGTTCAAACTTTTGTTAAAGGAGTGCTGCATATTCAACCCCCTTTTGTGCCTCCAGTGGCACCTTGGGATCTCAACGTGGTGTTGGATTTCCTAAAGTCGCATTGGTTTGAGCCACTTAAAACCGTGGAATTGAAATATCTCACGTGGAAAGTGGTCATGTTGTTGGCCTTGGCTTCGGCCAGGCGTGTATAAGAATTGGCGGCTTTGTCATGTAAAAGCCCTTATCTGATTTTCCATATGGATAGGGCAGAATTGAGGACTCGTCCCCAATTTCTCCCTAAGGTGGTATCAGCCTTTCATCTGAACCAACCTATCGTGGTGCCTGCGGCTACTAAAGACTTGGAGGCTTCCATGTCGTTGGATGTAGTCATGGCCCTGAAAATTTATGTTTCCAGGACAGCTGGAGTCAGAAAGACTGACTCGCTATTTATCCTGTATGCGCCCAACAAGTTGGGTGCACCTGCTTCAAAGCAGACTATTGCTCGCTGGATCTGTAGTACGATTCAGCTTGCACATTCTGCGGCTGGACTGCCGCATCCTAAATCAGCGAAAGCCAATTCCACGAGGAAGTTGGGCTCTTCTTGGGCGGCTGCCCGAGGGGTCTCGGCTCTTCAACTTTGCCGAGCAGCTACTTGGTCGGGGTCAAACACGTTTGCTAAATTCTATAAGTTTGACACCCTGGCTGAGGAGGACCTAGAGTTTGCCCATTCGGTGCTGCAGAGTCATCCGCACTCTCCCGCCCGTTTGGGAGCTTTGGTATAATCCCCATGGTCCTTACGGAGTCCCAGCATCCACTTAGGACGTCAGAGAAAATAATAATTTACTCACCGGTAATTCTATTTCTCGTAGTCCGTAGTGGATGCTGGGCGCCCATCCCAAGTGCGGATTGTCTGCAATACTTGTATATAGTTATTGTTTAACTAAAGGGTTATTGTTGAGCCATCTGTTGAGAGGCTCAGTTGTTATCATACTGTTAACTGGGTATTGTATCACGAGTTATACGGTGTGATTGGTGTGGCTGGTATGAGTCTTACCCGGGATTCAAAATCCTTCCTTATTGTGTCAGCTCTTCCGGGCACAGTATCCTAACTGAAGTCTGGAGGAGGGTCATAGTGGGAGGAGCCAGTGCACACCAGTAGTCTAAAGCTTTCTTTTAGTTGTGCCCAGTCTCCTGCGGAGCCGCTATTCCCCATGGTCCTTACGGAGTCCCAGCATCCACTACGGACTACGAGAAATAGAATTACCGGTAAGTAAATTCTTATTTTTTTACACACATGGCTATCAGCCCAGCACCCACCGCCCAGGGGTGTTGGGGACAGCCTCGGGCTTCACCCCTGGCCCTTGGGTGCCTGGAGGGGGGGGACTCCTTGATTTAAGGGGTCCCCACTCCTCCAGGGTACCCTGGCCAGAGGTGACTAGTTGGGGGGGTAATGCCACGGCCGCAGGGACCTACATAAAAGTGTCCCCCGGCTGTGGCATTATCTCTCTGGCTAGTGGAGCCCGGTGCTGGTTTTAAAATTACGGGGGACCCCTACATCTTTTGTCCCCCGTATTTTTGGAACCAGCACCAGTCTAAGAGCCCGGTGCTGGTTGTCTAAATACGGGGAACCCCTGTCCAATTTTTCCCCCAGTATTTAAACAACCAGGACCGGCTGAAAGAGCCCGAGGCTGGTTATACTTAGGAGGGGGGACCTCACACACTTTTTTTTTAACCCATTCAGACCCTTCTCCATTAAGTTAATGGAAGCCCTGGACAACAAAATTGCATTCATGTCCTCCTCCCTCGCCCTTCCCAGTCCCAAACACTATTCTATAAAAATGTATAATATATCACAAGTATGATGATCAGGCAGGCAGCGGGCATTGGCGGCATCGGACTGAGATAGAAATTAGTGGCGGAGGGCTGGGTCAGTTGATTGTGGGCGAGTTTGTAAGCCATTGGCGGTGGCAGCGGGCATCGGCTCAGAGGCAGTAGCGGGCATTGGCTAGGGGTCATCGGCAGGATTTGGCGGACATTATGGCTGTAGTGCCTCACTAGCCACTGACCTCACCGCACGCCACTGCTTCAAAGGCTTATGTGTTTTGAGCTTAGATTGAAATATATTATAGAAATCATGTTTGATCCTCATATGTATAAAGAATGTGAATCCACAGAATCATTGTTTTTAAACCCAGGAAAATAATAAGCAACACTGGCCTGCAAGAGCCTGTGGAGTTCTTGATGAAAAGGCCTCATTGTAAACTTAGATATATATATGTTAGGTGCGGCGGTCTTCGGCCGTGCCCTGACTGAGCAGTGGTCACGGGCGCCGCGCCTCTCTCCTTCCCTGTCCCCCGCACGGCGCCTAGCAACGCCAGGACGCCGTGCGCACGATAGCCGCCGGGTCCCTGGCAACGCAGGACGCCGTGCGTGCAGGGCTGCCGGGTGCATAGCAACGGGGACGCCACAGGTGGACCGCGTTCCCCGTTGCTAAGAATAGTTAATTAGGTTGCTCGTGCAGCAGGGCAGCTGCACGGCAACTAGTAATTAGGGTCTGGGGGCTGGTCCTGCTGGCCCTCCTGTTATTGGCCAGCAGGGCCTTTTTATGTGAGCCAGCACACTGCAGCCCCGCCGGTGATAGCTTCTTGTATGCTGTTCCTGCCTTGCAGAACTCTGTTCCTGTCAGCCGTGTTTGGTGGATCTTGCTCCCTGCCCTTTGGTACTTTGGAGGTCCGAAGCCGGTCCTGGGAATCCTTCTAAGTCCTTGCGAACCTGTTTGTCATCTGGGGTTCTCGCCCGGTTTCGTGAGTAGCGGCATCTGCCGCGTGTTGCGGCCTATGCCGCTTAGTGTTTACTTTACTGTGAATTGGTGCATTTGCGGAGGTTTCCGCTTTCTCTGTCCTCCCCGGAACTCGGCGGTGCCGTGTAGGGGAGTGGACACTGGTTTCTTTGTAGTTCTATTCCTTTGGCGGCGTGCCGCACATACGTTTAGTTTTTAGGTAGTTTATAGCCCCTAGCGTGGTTGTTTCAGTTAGAGGTCCCCTTGTTATTACCCTGTCTCCGTTCACGCCTTGTCTCTCTTTAAGACCTGAGGGGGCATCGGAGTTGGGCAGACCTAATCCGCCCTTCAAACGCGGCTGCCATGGGCCCAAGAAACCATAGTCGTTCAGGCGTGAATTGATAACACGGGTAAGACAACGGAGGTAGGGTGCTAGGGGCTATTTCCTTCCCATCTCCCAATCCCAGCATTCTGTCTTGGTGCTCAGGACTCACTACAAAAGATCTCCCCTGTCCTGAGCATCAGGATCGTAACAATATATATATATATATATATACACACATATAGGAAGGGGCATTATAGCATGTCAACATGCGCATTATGTCTCTATTGGAAAAATTGGGGGGGGGGGGCAACTATCTTTCTGACACAGGGCACCAAAATGTCTAGTTACGGCTCTGGTGTTAGGGTATGCTGCGGGAAGGGAGGGTTCGGGTTAGTGGGGGAGGGTAAGCATACCTTCTTATGTCTTTTGACCGATGGCATCCCAGGCACTGATATCCCGTATCATACCCGAGAAAATGTGTGACTGTATTAATGGAGGCAATAAGCTCTTTAGTTTAAAAAGCACTAACCATAAACTGAGTGGTGTAAAAATTGCTGACTATGAACCATTTTTCCAGTTTATTTACATGTTGTTTTCTAATATACAGTAAAAGCAACACATAATAACCCCACAAAATCCTGTTAACAAATTTACATTACTGTATGTCTTGCAGTAACTGTGTATTTTGTATTGCTGGAAATGCAATGAGCCATTCTGCACATCGGCCATAGATGATATCAGTTCCTGTAATATATACGTTTACAATGAGGCCTTTTCATCAAGAACTCCACAGGCTCTTGCAGGCCAGTATTACTTATTATTCCCCTGGGTTTGAGAACAATGATTCTGTGGATTCATATTCTTTATACATACGAGGATCGAACATGATTTCTGTAATAACCCTCATTAAATAACACATTTCAATATACCGCCACACCCAGGACTCAAACCCACAACCTTGCTGCATACCAGTCAAACACCCCGCCCACCGAGCCACTTGATCCCGCATAAAAACCATGAGATTTCTAACTATATGAAGCTACCTGCACTCTGTAAAAAAAAATACCCAGCACAGTAATCGAGCAGATCCATGCAGTGTGCAGCCACACACTGTATAGATCTGCTCAGTTGCAACACTGATCACCTCTTCACAAAGTACTATGCAGCACTATGGGCCTAATTCAGATCTGTTCCCTTGCTAGAGTTTTTCGCTACGCAGCGATCAGGTAACTACTGCGCATGCACCGCAATGCGCAGGCGCGCCGTACGGTTACAAAGCAGATCGTTGTTGTGCACTGGTTCTAGCAAAGAAACCATTCGCACAGCCGTTCGCAAGGAGATTGACAGAAAGAGGGCGTTTCTGGGAGTGGTTGGAAAAACGCAGGCATGTCAAAGCGTTTGCAGGGAGGGTGTCTGACGTCAATTCGGGCTCGAATAGGCTGAAGTGATTGCAGAGGCTGAGTAAGTTCAGAGCTACTCAGAAACTGCACAAGCTGTTTTTGTACAGGGCGGCTGCACATGCGTTCGCACACTTGCAAAGCTTAAATACACTCCCCTATAGGCGGCGTCTATCTGTTCGCAGCGCTGCAAAAAATAGCTAGCGAGCGAACAGATCTGAATTAGGCCCTATGTTCGGAGCACACTCCGCACACACACCTAGTTATGGCCCTGCCTAACACTCCATTCCCTGCAGCATAACCCTCACCTAGGAGTCCCCGGCATACTTACGTTTAGGATGTCGTGGTTGGGATTCTGGCGCCGATATTCTGGTCGCATTTTCTCTATGCTGATATGCAGTCCTCTACTTTTAGCAGTATTTGTGCAGCTCACTTAAACACAGTGGAAACTTTATATGGAAAATATATTTAAGGAGGCAGTATTAAAAAAAAAAAAAAAAAAAAAATATATATATATATATATATATATATATTATTTATTTGTCCTCAATTATAAGTCTCTTTAAATGCACCTGCATATATTTCTGACAAAGACAGCTGATGGAGGTAAAAAGCTTCCGTTGCATACTGTTCTACAGGGATATGCTTATGTCTTTGACCTAAGTAAACCACTTCTGTATGTGTTAATCCCTCGTAAAGCTGTGAACTCACAGGTTATTGACTGGGATACTGAGTGATTATTGGGGTAGGCTGAATCCTAATGAACCCTTCTTGGCAGACATATCTCCTTACTGTTGGCACAGGATCTCTCTTGTAAAACTCAGACATTTCATCATTGCTTTAAGAGGATTTTTTTTTGAGGGGGTTTTAAACAAATGCTAGGGCTGAGCACAGAATAAGCATTTTGCAAAATGAAACCAAAGCTTTCATCCCAGACATGGTTTACTTCTTTATAGCACATTTGTAAATATTATAACCAGTGGTGCAAGTAGAAAAAAATGTCTTATAGGTACTGTGTGCGCGTGCCACCGAAAAATGGGTATGGCCAAATGCCACGTGGGGCGTGGCAAATGACAATGGGGGCGTGAGACACATATGGGGGGGCAAGATACACTTATGACACCAATAGTGCCAGATACGCATATGCCCCCACAGTGCCAGATACGCCCCCACTGTGCAAGATATGCTCCTACAGTGCCAGATGCCCAAACGTCCCACGGAGCCAGATGCACAAATGCCCCCAGCAGTGCCATATATGCCCCCACAGTGCCAGATACACATTGCCCCAGTGTCAGATACACATTGCCCCAGAGTGTCAGATACACATATGCCCCCACAGTGCCAGATATACCCCCACTGCACCAGATACACACATGCCCCCACAATGCCAGATACACATGCCCCCGTAGTGCCGGATACACATATGCCCCCAGAGTGCCAGATATTCCCCCACAGTGCCAGATACACATGCCCCCACAGTGCCAAATACATATGCCCCCACAGTGCCAGTTACAGATGCCCCCACAGTGCCAGATACACATGCCCCCATAGTGCCAGATATGCCCCCATAGTGCCAGATACACATGCCCCCGCAGTGCCGGACACACATATGTCCCCAGAGTGCCAGATATGCCCCCCACAGTGCCAGATACACATGCCCCCACAGTGCCAGATACACATGCCCCCACAGTGCCAGATACACATGCCCCCACAGTGCCAGATATGCCCTAGCAGTGCAACTTACCGTTGTTGCTGCTGCCTGGGGCTGGCACAGTCATATACTGGGGAGAGGAGAGTGCAGCACGCACTCCTCCTGTCCCTCTCCTGCCCTCAGTCCGGTCTGCTGAACTCCAATCAGGGCTCGTGGTCCGGCAGCAGCGGCTCCTGATTGGCTCGCGGACCGGCTTAGTGCATGCTGCCGCCCGCCAATGCCGGACTCGGGACTCGCAGGCAGGAGAGGAGAGGCGCGTGCTGCGCTCTCCTCTCTCTCCAAGACTCTGTGTCTGCAAGATGGCGGTATGGCGTACATGCTGGGATTTTCTTTCTTCATGTATGCCGTACCGCCCCGTACCGCCTTACTTGCAGCACTGATTATAACCCTGACTACTGACACACAGAAGAGTTATCTCCTGTAAAAAAAAAAAAACACTTATCCGATAAGGCAACCCAAGACACTGGGTAGGGGATAAGCCATGAATGAAAATGCACAGTGTTTGCTTTAATTATGATCTGAGGCACAATGTATATGTGTTGTCCATGAAGGTTTGGTGGATGTAACTAAATTGCAGCAGAATTCAGCCCAACAAACTGTTTCACTCATTTGTGCTTTGTGTAATAAATTCCAAAATTGGTACAACTGATTACTCTGTATCTGCATTGATGTTTAACCACTTAACTGGCATGGACAGCTCACATGCAACCGCACCACCCCACTGTGTCCACTAGTTTTTGACGAGGAGATCCGTTCTGCAGATGTGCATAATATAATATTTAAATATATTCAAAAATCTTTTAAAGTATATTAAATAAAAAAAAAAAAAAAAAAAAACAATGTTATGTATGGTTTTGAAGGGAAAAATTGTCAGTTAAGTAGAGGATCTGCTATTCATGGGACAGTGTATTTTAATTAATTCAGGTTAGCTATGAAACAAACTATGAATATCTCCTTGGTAGGTGTCTGTCTGTTCGGGCTATTCTCAAGAACCACTGAATGGTTTGTGATGCAGTTTTCACAGTTTTTATAGAGCATTTGTCAAGAAAGATTTAGGCGTATGAAATGTTTATCTATGACAAAAGGGAGCCACTGTAGCAGTGATGGTTTCTGTAAGAGTGACCAACTTCTGTAAAAGAAGAATAGTAGTGGAACAAAGTGCCTGGGTTACTGTGGGTCTCCGTTCGTTGCTTAGCAACATGACTGCAACTTAGCAGATCTATACCAGTCTTACAAAGATTGATAGAAGTACCCACAGGACATCATTAACCAGATCTAACATACCTGTAGGTGACTTGCCTTATAGGTGTCTTTCCTTATAGTGTAATTAGAGAAGCAAGTCAATGTTGGGGGGCTCCTATCATATTATTATGTAATCTGAACCTGCCGAAGTTATGCAGTTTTATGATTGCACATAAAAAATGAAAGCTACTATTTTAACTGGCTGTGGCACTGGAGAAACTGTTTTAATACCGAGAATCCCAAAGATTCCATCAGATTTGTCTCTTAATTTCAGATGAGCCCAATTCCCGACCTAAGTGGAGAATGCTTTTTCTCTTGGACAACTATGGGTGGCTCATTCGCGTGTCATGTCAAAACGAAATGTTGTCATCTTTGACATCAGAAGGAAACACGACTAATGTCGACTTCACTGAATTCTTATAAGACACTGTAAATTCTACAGTGGACAGAAATAGTTTTAAACAAAAGCTCTATACGCAGTGTACTGCTGCCGGCTTGCATAAACGCACACGAGGTCCCTTCACCCCTTACCAAAAGTGATACAATGCAAGAATAAAAACTGGAGAAAATGACTTAGCCGGCGCTGTCAGAATGTGGTTCTCATCAGATTGTAGCGTCAAACTTCCATTTGCATAGTATTCGGTTTCACCATAGGGAAATGAAACAGAGTTGCAATAGTGAAGCTTGTTTAATAAACACAGAGAGCAATAACAATACAAAACAATGATTCCGAGTTGTAAGAACAGTACAGTGTCCGACGCTTGTGCCGGGTTGCCATGGAGACCGGCACGCGCGTCACAGGAAGTGACGTGACGCGGTCCGACACGGCCACTGAGGAGAATAAGACACGCTGCTCGGGACACAGCATGAAGGGGAGGGAGCGCTACCATGGAAACCAACCAAACATAATTTCCGGGAGAATCTTCATTATCCCGTGTATTATTTACATCTGGTCACCAGGGTAACATGGCCAAACGTCACCGGAAGTGACGAAATGACGGGAACTATGGGAATTAGTTTCCATGGTGAATAGGATTATGTTTATGGACACAGCCAATAGGGAGGGGCACAGCAGAGGCCAAAGGACTTAGTAGGAAGTTGATGTATAGGGTCCACCTGTGCTCCTTGGCATGTGATTGGACAATTCTCACATAAATATGTTCATGTGATAGGAAACCAACACACACCAGGAACCTTGATAAAGACTCCAGTTTAGGAGTGGAAACGCGTTGGGAGCATCTGGGACTATAAGGAGTGCAAGGTCGCTTGCCGGTGACCAGCGTGGATATTGATGTAACTTGTTCCAGCTTTCATCACCTATTCAAGCGCAATTTGGAACTGTTTGGCCACGGTTCCATTGGCTTCCGGTAATTAGCCTGCATTCTTTATCACCAGGAGCTGTTGGTGTAGTGTTTAATAAAAGCATGTGTTTTTATCCATTGTTTTGTATTGTTATTGTTCTCTGTGTTTATTAAACAAGCTTCACTATTGCAACTCTGTTTCATTTCCTTATGGTGAAACCGAATACTGTAAATTCTAAATTGCTCCTGTGTGAAGCTGCGGGCGGGTCGCTAGTTTAAGTATATTTTGAGATCTGACTTTGTTTAGAGGTCTCTACTTCTACTATATAATAACTGTGATTTTATCTCTCCAAAGTAGTTTCAAATGTAAAAAGTGAAAATGGTGGCCACACTACACTAATCAGATCAAAATAGCAAAGTGATAATCAGCATGAATATTTTTTTACTGAACAGTTGACATTAATGCAAGATATTCTTTATATTAGTCACCCAAAATTTTACAAAGCAATAAAGCAATATCCAGGGACACATATAGGCCCAAACAATGCCCATATTATTGATCTGGAAATTGGGACAGTCTTGCCAAAAAATGGCCTGTTGTGAGGAACATTTTTAATATATGTTAAAAAAAAAAGCAAAAACGGTACTTGAGTACTTTACGGACTTATTTACAGACTCATTGCAGAGAGCAACTAAGTACCGATTTTTTTACTTTTTCATACTTTACCATTCACGTGGACTACGATTGGGAATAGTAACCTGAATGCATAAATAATAAAAGCTTTAAAGGTGATCCCTAAAGCCATTCATGGATCATAAAGACACATTATTCTGACATCATACTATAAGGGTACAGCAGCTGCACTAATCTAGGAAATGTGCACTATGTATCCATATTAGTGAGGTAGCAGTGATATAAGGCACCTGTGATACTTAGCAATTGACACAATAATAACAAATGTTTCAATGAGAATTCCTGTAGTTACTCAGGAACTATAATGACACCTGTGATACAATCTGACAAATATAAATACAGTATATGAGGCATATGTGGTACTGAGCAATTGACTTAAAAAAAACAACAAATGTTTCAATGAGAATCCCTGAAGTCACTCAGGAGCTATAATCTGACAAATATAAATACAGGATATTTTTCAATATCATATACAGCCACACAGAATCTGCACTGGTAAATGTCAGAATTAAGAGTACATAATGCAGATTAAATAAATATATTTATCCCAAATTATGGTGGTATAATTAAGGACGCATAGAAATAATAAATATTTAACTCCTATTCTTGGAGGCGTCTACCCTCCTAGGGATATAAATATTGTGACCAGTGGATCTCTGTAGCTATATTATTGAAACATTAATAATATATTAATATCTGCAAAATAAGGGAGATACGTATCCCCTGCCACATATTGTATATCAGAATTATATCTACACTGAATCTTATTAATAAACTTTGATACTGCACTCACTATTTGTCAGATTAAATTGATGAATATCATTATTCGAATTATGTATGATGTCTGATATAATCAACGCATATAGGCCCTCATTCCGAGTTGTTCGCTCGCAAGGCGATTTTAGCAGTATTGCACACGCTAAGCCGCCGCCTACTGGGAGTGAATCTTAGCATCTTAAAATTGCGAACGATGTATTCGCAATATTGCGATTACACACCTCGTAGCAGTTTCTGAGTAGTTCCAGACTTACTTGGCATCTGCGATCAGTTCAGTGCTTGTCGTTCCTGGTTTGACGTCACAAACACACCCAGCGTTCGCCCAGACACTCCTCCGTTTCTCCGGCCACTCCTGCGTTTTTTCCTGAAACGGTAGCGTTTTTTCCCACACGCCCATAAAACGGCCTGTTTCCGCCCAGTAACACCCATTTCCTGTCAATCACATTACGATCGCCTGAGCGAAGAAAAAGCCGTGAGTAAAAATCCAAACTTCATAGCAAATTTACTTGGTGCAGTCGCAGTGCGGACATTGCGCATGCACACTAAGCGGAAAAACGCTGCGATGCAAAGAAATTTTCAGAGCGAACGACTCGGAATGACCTCCATAATTATTGAGACCTCTTCAGGACATAGTAACAAAACTGAGTGACATCCTCGACAGGTGCAACAATTATACTAGCACGATTATAGTGAATGTGTCACCTTCCAGAAATCTAATTCCTATCACTTGAGGTGTCTTTTCATTCAGTGATATCAACACTCTGATTGGCTTACGAGCGTAGCAATCAGAATTCATACATCAATAGTATATCAATATTTGTGAAATAAGGTAGATATTCATCCCTTGAGGTACTGTACATCACATATCAACCTTGTATTTATATTAAATCTAACTAAATCCTGGTATTGCACTTATTCTGTCTGGATGACTATGAGTAATAGATACACTAAACAGTAATAAGTGGATATTGGAGTGAGATGATATATTAATACTATTGAGAAATCCGTAACCCCTGCAGACTGCGATATTAGTACCATCAGTATTAGTACAAGTGGCCAATAAGACAACTTGGAGACGAACTGCTGACAACTAGACAAATTGATAGACTGGCTGAGAACAAGAACGATATTAAATGTGTCTGGGCATTTAGAATAAGACACGCTGACACATATTTTAATCTTAAATCACCTTTATTATTCCCATAGCACTTGTTATATGTTGTGTATATGTCAAAGTTTTAACCTCTATGTTTTGCTCATACTCCTAGTTTGTGTGTTAGTTATTTTCACACTTTTTAATCTTATAATAATAAAAGTTAAATTTTATGAATTTTCTGGTGGGTGTGACAATTAGGTCACCTCTCCTTCTGTGCATCGACAATACAGCCCTTTCTTTTTGTTCCTCCATTGTATTTACCATAGCTGTAGTTGGTAGCACCCCCAAATTGAATTATAATTATTAAACATACAATAGGGGTATTTTTGAGTTGGAGCTTCAGTTCCAAATCTTTATTAAACAAATTGTGTGTGTGCAGATACAATCCCGCTGTCTTTGAATCAAGACTGGAGAAGGTCTCCTGAAACCTCTTACTTTAAATTTCTTAGAAACAGATACCAATATAAATAGAGAACAATGGAAGGTATTAATGATTCTCAAAGACCTGGGTAATTGCAGACGAAAAGCAACAGGATTGATTTTCTGGATGATTTGAAATGGTCCAATGTAACGGGGACCCAATTTTTGAGATTTCTGGCAGAGCTTGATGTTTCGGGCAGATAACCATACCATGTCTCCTACTTTAAAAGAACAAGGTTTCCGAAATCTGTCAGCAAATCTCTTAGACCGGACTGCCGCATCCTCCAAGGCTTGATATACTTATCTCCAAATCCTCCTAAGGCAAGACACGGGAGAAAAAGAAGAACTAGACAGTCATGATGGAGTGAAAGCATTAAATATAGGATGAATACCGGAAACACAGAAGAAAGGAGACGTGGAAGTTGAAGAATGTTCAGAATTATTATACGCAAACTATGCAAAGGGTAGTCAACCCAATCATCCTGGCATTTAGAGGTATAACATCGTAGATATTGCTCCAAAGATTGATTAACCCGTTCTGTCTGTCCATTGGACTGTGGGTGATATCCTAAAGAGACTGATATTGATTCCTAGTTCCGCACAGAAAGATCTCCAGAAACGGGCTATGAATTGAGAGCCTCTATCCGAGACAATGTCTTGTGGTAGGCCATGAATACAGAATATGTGCTGATCGAAAAAAGAAGCAAGATCCTTAGCATTAGGCAATTTAGTCAGAGGAAACAAATAAGCCATTTTACTGAAACCGTCAACCACCACCCAGATGACTGAACATTTGGAAGATCTTGGTAAATCTACAATAAACTCCATTGACAAATGGGTCCATGGCTTAGAGAGTACAGACAGAGGAAGTAATTGTCCAGAAGGAAGAAAACGAGGAGACTTGTTTTTGGCACAGACATGACAGGCCCTAACAAACTCTTGATAGTCTTCCTTAATAGTTGGCCACCATACAAAGCGTGAGAGAAGATGTAAAGTCTTATTAACCACTGGATGTCCTGAAGTCTTGTTGTCATGGAACTCAGATAACACAGCTGATCTGAGTTTCTCTGGAACAAAAAGTAGTCCTGAAGGAGTCTCAGATGAGGCCTGCATCTGTGAGACTTCATGACAAGATAGAAAACTACGGGATAAAGCATCAGCTTTGATGTTTTTGAAACCGAACCTATAGTTAATAATGAAATTGAACCTGGCAAAAAACAGTGCCCATCTGGCTTGTCGAGAATTTTATCTTTTAGCAGATTCAAGGTAGACTAAATTTTTGTGGTCTGTGAAAATGGTTATTGTATGCCTTGCTCCATCCAGCCAGTGTCTCCATTCTTCCAAAGCACATTTGACTGCTAGAAGCTCTCAATTCCGTACGTCATAGTTGACTTCAGCAGGAGAACATTTTCGAGAGAAAAAGGCACAGGGACGAAGCTTATGACTGAATGGATCCTCTTGCAAAAATGATAGCTCCAACTCCTACTTCGAAGGCATCCACTTCTACAATGAAAGGTAGATTTGGATCGGGATGCCGAAGGACAGGAGCAGAGATAAACACTTTTTTGAGGTCCTCAAAAGCCTTTACCGCCTGTGGTGGCCAATGAGCAGGATCTGCACCTTTCTTGGTCAGGCTCACAATTGGAGCAACAATTGAGGAAAAAGAATAAATTAATCTTCTGTAATAGTTTGCAAAACCAAGGAAACGTTGAGTAGCTTTTAGATTGGAAGCACAGACCCATTCCACAATTGCCTGAAGTTTCTTAGGGTCCATAGAAAACCCCTTGGAGGTGATGATGTATCCTAGGAAGGCCACCTTCTCAACCTCAAATTCACATTTTTCCAATTTTGCATACAGATGATTCTTCTTTAGTTTGGTAAGGACTGCTTTTACATGAGCTCGATGTATTTTAAGTGAGGCAGAGTAGATCAGAATATCATCGAGATAGACCACAAATTTTCTAAGGAAATCCTGAAGAACATCATTTATGAGATCCTGGAAGACGGCAGGAGTGTTGGAGAGTCCAAAAGGCATAACCAAGTACTCATAGTGACCCGAATGAGTATTGAATACAGTCTTCCATTCATCTCCCTCCGGCATCCCAATGAGATTATATGCCCCTCGTAAATCGATTTTGCAGCTGATCAAATAAGACAGTGATCAGGGGTAATGGGTATGAATTTTTGATTGTAATCTTATTCAGTCCCCTGTTGTCAATACATGGCCGTAAAGAGCCGTCCTTTTTACCGACGAAGAAAAAAACGGCTCCTACCGGTGATTTAGAAGGCCTGATTACGCCTTTTTCTAAACTCTCCCGGATATATTCCTCCATAGCGTTCGTCTCGGGCAAAGACAGAGCGTAAAGGCGGCCCTTGGGGAGTCTAGCTTCAGATATGAGATTGTTTGCACGATCATAAGGACGGTGAGGAGACATAGATTCAGCTTGTTGTTTGGAGAAAACGTCCGTAAAAGATATGTACTGGGTTGGCAACTCTTCAGGAACAGGAAGTGCTGAGCGAACCGGCATGGTCAATGATTTGATTGCACATTCCGTGCCCCAAGAAACCAGATCTCCAGTACTCCAGTTGAATACTGGATTATGAATCTTAAGCCAAGGCAGGCCCAGAACAATTGTAGTTAGCCGACAATGTACCAGAAAAAAAGATAACTCTTCACAATGGACCATTCCGACAAAAAACTGGGGGACTGGAGTCCGGGTACTGACCCGACCATTTTGGAGAGGACTACCATCCAATCCACAAATGGAAATTGGTGAGCAAAGAGTTTCCGTAGGAATTCCTCTGGCAAGAGCAAATTCCAAGTCCATAAAATTTCCGGCAGCCCCGGAATCAACAAAAGCAGTAACCTCACTAGGACCAGAAGGGGTTGTTATCCTAATGGGTAACAAAAACAAATTATTTGTGGAGATTGAGTAGAGACCCGAAAAGACTCTCCCAAAATTTATTGGGTCTAATAGTTTTCCACCTTCTGTGGACAAATGTTCACCAGATGTCCCTTGGTCCCACAATCGACAGTCCAAGAGTGCCTTCTCTTGAGGCGTTAAACGAAAAGCCCCGATTTGCATGGGTTCCTCCATATCCCCTACAACCTCTGGCACCGTCCAATGAGACGTAGGTGAGGGGACCTCCTTCTCCATTCTTCGTTCCCGAATCCGCCTATCTTCTTTGATGGCTAACTCCATGAGTGCATCCAGGGTGGCCGGAGAAGGATATTTGACGAGAAAATCCTTGATTTGTTCTGTTAATCCTAACCGGAACTGAATCCGAAGTGCTGGGTCATTCCAGCCACAATCATTGGCCCATCGGCGAAATTCGGTACAATACACTTCGGCAGAGTTTCTCCCTTGTTTAAGAGAACGAAGATGGGCCTCTGCGGATGCTGCCCAATCTGGATCATCCTAGAGAACACATAAGGCTTTAAAGAAGGAATCCAAGGAAAGCAGACTAGGGTGGTCTGCTGAAAGGCCAAAGGCTCAAGACTGTGGGTCACCTTGTAAATTATGATCCCTAGTCGCTGCGTCTCAGTGCCCGAAGAGAAAGGCCTGAGCTTCAAATACAGCTTGCAACTTTCCCGGAAGTTCATAAACTGTTTACGATCTCCAGAAAACCTATCTGGGAGGTTTAGCTTAGGCTCCCTGGGAGCGGATAATGAGACAGTCTGGGTCCTATGAGTTTCATCTTGAGTGTCCACTCGAAGAGTAAGATCCCGTAGCTGCTGGGTCAAACCCAGGATTTGGCCCGGGAGAATCTGAGCCGGATTTTGTGTTGGTTCCATCCGGAGACAAACGACCCACGGAGCTATGGTTTTTTGGCTGGTGATACTGTTACCCAGCAACGGGGAACGCCGTCTGCCTCCGGCGTCCCCGTTGCTAGGGATCCGGCGGCTCACAGCGCCCGGCATCTGCCTGTTGCTAGGCACCGGGCGGGGACCAGGAGACTTTGCGCCCTGCGTCTGCCTGTTGCTAGGTGCAGGGTGGGGGTCAATGGTAGGTGCAGTGTCTCGGCTCCACGGCAACGGCTGGGACACACGCCTTCCGGCACTAACAAGCATAAAACATAAAAAGTCCGTCCCGACACCTAGCTTCACCTCTTGTTGGGTTGTTGGGGTGACTTGAACAACCAGAGAATCTTGCTGTCCTCCTGTTCCCATCACATTTGTTTCCTCAAGTCACCTGTCTCCTCTCACACTACCTCTATCCCTGGAGCTGGTAAACTTCTTCTGCATACAATGAATACAACACTGTGACTCCTAGGGCCTAATTCAGACCTGATCGTAGCACTATGATCAGGCACACTGACATTGCACTTCATGAGCAGCTCCTGGCCAGCGCAGCTTTTGCGTGCTGGCCAGGAGCTACTTGTCGCTGCCCGGGTCGCAGCGGCTGCGTGTGAGGTCATGCAGCCGCTGCGGCCCACCCCCCCACACGGTCCGGCCTCGCCTGCATTTGGCCGCCGTGCAGCCCCTTCCCGCCCATCGCTAGGCAATGACAGCCGTTGGCTGTTAGCCATGCGCTGGTACGCTGCGGCGCCGGCACATGCGCACTTCTGACCTGATCGCTGCGATGAACGGCAGCATGCGATCAGGTAAGAATGACCCCCATAGACCCATAATTTCTCTTACGTCCTAGAGGATGCTGGGGACTCCAAAAGGACCATGGGAGGTATAGACGGATCCGCAGGATCTTGGGCACACTATAAAGACTTAAACTGGGTGTGAACTGGCTCCTCCCTCTATGCCCCTCCTCCAGACCTCAGTTAGACTTTGTGCCCAGGAGTGATGGGTCACACACTAGGGGAGCTCTCCTGAGTTTCTCTGAAAGACTTTATGTTAGGTTTTTTATTTTCAGGTAGACCTGCTGTCTACAGGCTCCCTGCATTGTGGGAGTGAGGGGAGAGAAGCAGGACCTACTTCTTCTTAGTTTAAGGGCTCTGCTTCTCGGCTATTGGACACCATTAGCTCCAGGGGGTTCGATCACTTGGTGCGCCTAGCTGCTTGTTCCCGGAGCCGCGCAGTCAACCCCCTCACAGAGCCAGAAGAAAAAAGCCGGGTGAGTATGTGAAGAACAGAAGACTTCAGTGACGGCAGAAGACTTCAGTAACGGAGGTACAGCGGTCGCGCTGCGCTCCATGCTCCCACACACCAACAGCATTCTCAGGGTGCAGGGCGCTGGGGGGGCGCCTTGGGCAGCAAGTTACTGTTTTCTTGAAAGGGCTGGCAGTGAAAGCTTTTTCGGTGCCTTGGCACCGTGTCTCATACCCCGCCAGCATGATACAGCGCGCTGTGCGCCTTTGATCCCCCGCCGCCGGCCTCCACGGGTGCAGGGCGCTGTGGGGGGGGGGACTCCCTGGGCAGCAAGTTACAGGTTTTACTTTCTAAAAGCGCTGTATGGTAGTTGAGGGGCCGGGGCTCCATGTCCCAGATCCCCGCCAGCGGCTTAGAGCGCACTACGCGCCATTTCCCCAGCGCCGCCGGCTTCCATGGGTGTGCCCTGGGCGGCAGTTACTGAGCAGGGAAAAACAAGGTATATACGATCCCCAGACGCCGCGGCCGTTACCCCCGCCATAGCTGCCTGCGGGCGCGCTGCGCGCCGGTGCTCCCACACGCTGAAGGGTTTGCTTGGGTGCGGGGCGCACGGGGCACCCTGAGCAGCATTAGTTTCCTATGATATAGTGTGTTTACACTATATACGGTGCCAGACCTTTTATATCTACAATATAAGGAGCTATAGCTCGCCGAGGGGGGCGGGGCTTAGCCCTCACACAAACAGGGTCAGCGCCAATTTTTTTCTGTCCCCGCCAAGATGTATGTAATGCACAAACAAGGGGGGGGCACAGTGTTTTAGTGTTATGTACACATATATAACACTAGTTGAGTTGGAATGGGCATGCAATCATTCTGGTGTGTCGTTTTTGTGTGCTCCCTGTCAGATATACCCATTTTAGTACACTTGTGTCGACAGGCGTGAGTGTTCGGTTATAAACACCTATGGGTTCACTGTCGGCATCGCCGACGCACGTGGGTACTTAATACAAATAAGTAAATATTTATGGGAGACACAATGGTATGTGGGTGACCCTGTCGGCACCAACTATTGTCACCGGGGGTAACTGGACATGCTGTATATGACTTATACCTGTGTATATAAAGTTGTACGTTACTTCCCTCGGACCCCTTGGGGTCGCAAGATGGTACTTTTCCCTGGTTACTAATCCCTGCTGTCGACGAATACTGGGGTTTTCTGTTGACTGTAATGTTTCCTGGTAGATCCACAACTGGGGCTTTTCAGTACATGGTCATACACGTTCAGAACACATTAATGTCACTGGGGACCAGAAGGCTCGGGACAATCCGATTATATGTATATTTTATATATATTTAGGATATGTGGCTATATGTGTATTGCAATATGTATATTCATATGATGTTTCTGATGAATACTGGTGTAATAGTATTCCTTCTCATGTGCTGGTCACTCTGTTGTTAAAGCTCTAGGTCGGCTGTGTCTCACACCCTCTCCTGAAGTCAGAAGGGTTATTCTTTTTCCGCTACGGATGGAATATTGTGAAAGTCAACGACTGGTCGACACGGGGCCCTGTCTCAATGGATCGTATACAGGAAAGCTAAGTGATATGATTATTTTTCTATGCTGTGGGCTTTTTGCATTGCAGATACATGAGGGAGTGTTTGTGTTCGGTAGGTCATTAAATAGATTTACCCTAAAGAGAGAAGGGTGGTTCCTTATGTTGGATCCTCTGTATACATTTGAGGCAGGCTGCCGTATGTATACAGGTAGTGTGGCCGGGGGATTACTGAGGCTGACTCCGTGAGTTACTAGAGTTTTTCTCTGGGATGGTGTACCGCTGATTGGGGGGATTCCTCCGTTCAGCCAATCTCGGTGGATATTCCTGGTAAGTCTAACTTCGGGAGTTAGATTCCCTGGCAACAGTTAGTGACGCATTCCTTTGAGGGATGCAGTCTTTTTAATCTGTTAAATACAGTTTTTTGTTTTTTCCCTTTCTGTACAGCCTGTGAAAGGTGAAAAGGTAAGAGTTCTGCAGCCTGGTTAGGTTCGCGGATGAGGATGTAGTTTCTATTTCTACCACATACACCACATGTCGCAGAGTCTATGTGGAGGGACCCTGCTACGGTGAGTACTCAGTTACTACTTTCAGTTAGTCCACAAATAGCCTAGTACTGGTGTATTACTTATAGAATCCACAGGGGGACATTCTGGAGTACAGATGTTTCCCCTCACTGGTTTTCTAAGGGATTTTGCTGTCTCCCCTCTGGAAGGGGAGGTAGTACGCAACGCTGTACCAGGGGTGCATCAGGTTCAGGGCCTTGTCCTCCTGTCCCGGTTATGTAAAAAAAAAAAAAAAGTTTTACATGCGTTGTTCTACGCATTCAGATTTCCTGGAGGGATAGCCAGGATTGTCTTGTCCATTTCACGGGAGTGATGGTAGTATGATGGTTTTCTTTCAATAGTAGAAGCCATTGTTATTCTATACGGAGATGTTCGACTGAGTGCGGCTAGGTCAAGAAACAAGTGGTGTGAATCGTTGTTTCTCTCTGGCTGTTTTCAACACAGGGATGCGCTGTTGTTCCCAACGGCGCAGATGTCGGAGGTAGTATCAGGGTAGATACTGAACGGTTGAAGTTCTGTATTTTCCTGTGGAAAAGAGGTCTGAGGATCCTGAGTCGGATCAGATTTGTAGTGCTACTTCATCAATATGTTACGTTAATAAAGAAGTTGGGTGCGGCCTAAGAGGCCTTTTCGGTGAGCAGGTTGAATGCCAGAGTGGTTTTCATGGGACCTGTTTTGAATGTGGTCTGGGTCTCACCGGCGCAGGCGCCGGAATATTGTTCTAATGGCCAGGATATCACTCCTGTGGTGTCTGCTCAGTT
The DNA here is from genome assembly GCF_028390025.1 of Pseudophryne corroboree. Taxonomy (NCBI): domain Eukaryota; kingdom Metazoa; phylum Chordata; class Amphibia; order Anura; family Myobatrachidae; genus Pseudophryne; species Pseudophryne corroboree. Next base: position 812,611,450 of record NC_086444.1, on the reverse strand, counting down.
CTCATCTCCTAGAGGGACGAAGGTTCGGGATCCAGGATTAGATCCTGGTGTCCATGTATGCAGATCTCCGAGGCTGGTGAGCAGTCCTTATATGGGAAGTATTTACAGAGGAAAAAGGTCAAGCTGCGAAGCTTGTCTACATTAAGCTTTCTTGAATTAAGAGCGGTTTTCAACGAACATAATCTTCGCGATCTGCCCGTGTTAATTCTGTCGGACGACTTGACAGCAGTGGCGTAAGTAAGTCGCTAGGGCGGAACAAGGAACAAAGCGGCAATGGCAGAAGCTAAAATTGTTTGCCGCCGAGTGGAAAGACTGGTAAACGTTATATTAGCAGTCTTCGTTCCGGACGTAAACGAAGGAGAAATAGATTTCCTCTACAGACGCGCTCTCCATCCGGGGGGAAAAACTGTCGTCATCGAGAAGTTTCAGAGAAGTGTCAAGTCTTTGAGGAGTGTCTCAATTGGGCATGTTGCCGTCTCGCCTCAACGAGAGACCTCAGGAATAGGATTCCAGGTCAAGGATCCTTCAAGCTGTAGCAGGGGATGACCTTGTGACACCTTGGGTGTGTTCAGTCGGTATATGTGTCTCCTCCGCTTTCACTTTGCGGTAGGTGATAAACGTAAGAAGAACGGAGGTTCCGGCGATTCTCATTGTTCTGGTCTATCCAAGGAGAGCTGGGTATACAGTTCTTCAAGATTTGTTCATATAAGATCCCTGGCATCTTCCTCTACGGGGGAAACTGTTACAACAAGCTCTGGGTGTGTATCAGGAATTACCGCGGCTGCGTTTGACGGCGTGGCGGTTGAACGTCATATCCTAGTCCGAATGGGTATTCCCGGTGAGGTCATTTCCACACTTCTTCGGGCTAGAAAGACGTAACGGCAAAGCCTTACTACCGTATTTAGGTTTCAGGGCAGTTTGGCCTTAAAAAATTTCTTTAAAAAAAATAAAATAAAAATGTGGCCTCCTTTCCGGAAGTTCAGACTTTCGTGAAAGGAATACTGCACGTCCCACCTCCATTTGTGCCCCTATTGGCACAGTGGGATCTTGACGTGGTGTTGCGTTTCTTGTGTCTCACTGAGTGGAACCTTTATTAAAGTTGTGTTAAAATTTCTCTCTTGGAGAGTGGTCATGCGTTTGCCCTTTGGGAAACTGCGAGGCGGTTGTCGAAAATAGCGGCTTTGTCTCACAAGAGTCCCTGTTTGATCTTCCAAGTGGAAAGATTTGAGAACTCGGATAGTAGTTCTGCCGAAAAGGTTTTTCGGGGTTTATCAAAAGTCTGCCTATTTTGATGCCTGTGGTAACTTCAGCATGGGCTGATTCAAAGTCTCTAGATGTAGTCAGGGCTTTGAAGATTTATGTTGACAATTGGGCTCAGTTTGAGGTAACAGAGGCTCTGGTTGTCAGTATGCTCCCAGCGTGCTTGGGGCACCTGCGTCTCTGCAGTCTGTTACACGTTGGATCTATGATACGATTCGGCGTGTTAGTTCTACGGCTGGATTGCCGTGACCGAAGTCGGGGGAGACCCATTCTACTAGGTGGGTGGGCTTTTATTGGGCGAATGCCCGAGATGTCTCAGCGGGTTAACTTTGCAGAGCGGCTACTTGCTTGGGTTTCAAACACCTTTGTTAAGTTTTTCAAGTTTGTTACCCTGGTTGATGAGGACCTCATGTTTGCTCAATCGGTGCTGCAGAGTTGTCCGCACTCTCCCGCCCATTCTGGAGCTTTGATATAGACCCCATGGTCCTTTTGGAGTCCCCAGCATCCTCTAGGACGTAAGAGAAAATAGGATTTTAGTACCTACCGGTAAATCCTTCTCCTAGTACGTAGAGGATGCTGGGCGCCCGTCCCAGTGCGTACTGTGTCTGCAGTTATTGATTTTGGTTGCACTTTGTGGTGATTCTTCTCTGTCAGGCTATTGCTGACGTTGTTCATGCCTTGGCATGTGGTTTCTTATTATTGGTTGGGTTGACACACAGGTTGTGTTCCATCTTCTCTCAGCATATGGCTGTATGTTTTTCATACCGTGGGCTGGTATTTTGTTGAAGGCCATGTCTTGCGGTATGTTCGTGGTGTGAGCTGGTATAACACTCACTGTATACAAAAAAGGTGTTTGTGAGGACTGCGCTTTCACCTGGTGGTATTTAATGAGTAGCTGCTATGGAGAGGAGTAAGGTTGCCACAGACCTTATTTGTAATGGTATAGAAAAATGTTACTCCCAGCGCTTGCTCAATATCGCACATACAGCTTGTAAGTTGTAAAATTCATTTTTGTTTTTATTCAAGATTATGCAGAAAGTCATAAATGGATATATATTATATAAAAAACTATATAAAAGTATATATACTAAATATATGTTGCTTATAAAGAATAAATATCGAGGTTAAAATTTTTTTTTTTTTTTTTTTTTAATACCGGTATATACGAATAACAGAAGCACAAACAAAAATAATGACAGATAGTGAAGGGAGACTTAGGGTTAGGTGAATAGAAAAGTACCAGATGGAGAAAAAATAAATAAAATAAATGATAGATATATTTTGAAGAAAATAGTGGGTAGACACGCTAGTGTGCGTTTTACTCTATCCACCAGTGTGTGTGTATACACAATATTGGTTTTAGTTATCCAAAATGGGTTATGAACAGAAAAAGACAGTATAAGCAATGATAGTCCTGGGGAATGTAACAGTGTTGTTACTATGTCTCCGTCCAATGGAAGATTCTGTGCAGGTGGATACAGTGTCTCAAATCAAGTCTGTATCGTTACTCACAGTCTCTGAGGTTTGAAAGTGCTGCTGCACTCGTCCAGGGGATCCTCTGTGTCCTGCTGGATGCCGCTGCTTATAGCGTGCTGGGGGTGCTTACCCGCACCCGTCCGGGCGGCCTTCTGTGTTCAGCCCAGGCTCCCCTTGGCGGCGTGTGAGCAGGCGCTGGTACAAGGGACGGAGTCCGTTGTTGTCTGCCGGCAGACTGAATGGAGCTTTTGCCGCGGGAGGACAGTGTCTATGTCCGGACCCGTGGCCGATCAACGCATTTCACCCGTGGTCTCAGGCTTCGTCAGGATACCCATTCATTCGTACTCCGTTCCTTTATCCTCCAGTTTGCCCTTTTTCCTCGCTGTGTTAATTACATCATTTCCGCCCTTACTTGGTGCCTCTCCTCCATATGTTATTTATTTCATATACATATATATAATTTGTTTTTGTTTATATATATATATATATATATATATATATATATATATATATATATGGTAATTAAAACACACATTTGATCCAGGAAAAGAAAGAAAAAGAAGAAAACGAAAAACACCGCAAGTGTGCTGGAAGAAAACATATAATTCTGTTAACCCCTGCATAGTATATTATAATTGCTATAATTAGGAATATGATTGTTCATAGAAATTAATTTGTTGAGAATATAGAAATATTTCAAAAAGTAATAATGGTAGTAAATAGGTAATAATAGGTAAAAAAGGGGAGGTTGATGCATTTATATAGGGAATTACTGGTGGTATTAGTATGGTATAGTAATCTGGGTCAGAGTGTCTGATTAAAATCAAAGCGGATGGAATTTTGTGTAGATAGTTCAGAAATACTGGGTATAAAAAATAATAAATATAATATATATATATATATATAATTTCTTATGGGAAAATGATAATAATGAGTATGGTAAAAAATGATGAATGAAAAAAAGGAAAATCGCGATTAATTTATTAATTGGGTGGACATTTATGAACACATATGAAGTTTTTTCTGTTCTCTTGATAGTAGAGCATATGTACTTTGAGTATAAAAATAATAAATATAAATATAAAAGAAAATATAGAGAAAATATATAGAAAAAAAGGGTAATACTGATAAATAAATTGAAGAGTAGTATGTACAGTATAAATGGTTATTACTATAGCACTCCTTCATTAAATGGAACTTTTTTATGTTTTTAGGAAGGGATGTAGTTCAAAGTCTACATTAAGACCTTCTGGTGTCAAGGTAGCAAGTTCATAGATAAGTTTCGATTCCTCTTTCAATAGATGCTGATCCCAATCCTCACCTCTCCAGGGTTTCTTTATAAGTTTGAGACCTATATACTTTAATACTGATGGGTCACTTCCATGTGCTTGTTTGAAATGTTTTGGGATACTGTGGTTGTCTTTCTCTGTTCTGATGTTATTCAAGTGTTCGTTGATTCGGATATAGAGTTTTCGAGTGGTTTTTCCTATGTATTGCAAATTGCATGGACAAAAAAGGAGGTAGATGACTCCTGTGGTGTTGCAGGTGATTTTGTCTCTAATTCTTAGTTCTTTGTTGTTACTCTATGAAAAAATACTTTTTATTGGTTTTGTTGTTGTTGTTTTGGTTTTCTTGCATGCTATGCAGTTGTTGCAGCTGTAAAAGCCAGGTTCTCCATGTTTTAACCACATGTTGTCCGTTTTTGGTTCTGGTTTTAGATGATTCTTTACTAGATTACTTCCTATCGTCGGAGCACGTCTGTAAATGATTTTTGGTTTCGATGGAAGTATACTTTTTAGTTCTTTGTCTGTTGTGAGAATATGCCAATGTTTCTTTAGGCTTACTTCTATCAGTTTTCTTTGTCCAGAGTAATTGGTGATAAATAGTAATTCTTTGTTTCTTTTTTCTTTTTTGTTGTTATATTGTAGGAGGTCGGATCTGTTGATGTTTTCTATTTCACCTTTGTCTTTTTCTAGTTTATCTTTTCTGTAATTCTTTATTGTAAATTGGTTCATAAGTTTGGAGGTCTGATAGTCGCAATCTTCCTTTCTTGAACAATTCCTTTTGATCCTTCTCATTTGTCCCTTGGGAATGTTAGAGATCTATTGAGGGTGATGATTACTTTTCGCATCCAGATAGTTGTTGCAGTCTACTGGTTTTGTATATGTTTTGGTTTCGATGTTGTTATGGATGAAGATGGTTAGGTCTAGGAAGTTTATATTGTTCCTGCTTATTTCATGTGTGAATGTTAGATTTTCTGTATTCATATTGATATTCCTCAGGAATTCTTGCAGGGTTTCTTCTTCTCCATCCCATACTATTATCACGTCGTCTATGTATCTTGCCCATACTTTTAGATTGGGGAGGTGTTCATTGTTGGTCCAAATTATTTCGTTTTCCCAATGGGCAAGAAACAAATTTGCATATGACGGAGCGAAATTCGTACCCATCGCTGTCCCCTGTGTTTGGATAAAGAATTGTTTTCGAAAACCAAAAATAATTGTGGGTCAGGATGAATTCAACTTGTTCTTCTTTTAATCCTGACTCTTCTTGTAAAATTCTTTTAACATTTTTGCAGCCATCTTCATGTCTGATGCTTGTATATAAAGATTTTATGTCGCATGTTGCCAGGATATAGGTATTTTTCCAGGTTAGGCCAGCTAGTAGGCTAAGAACTTGTGTGGTATCTTTCAAGTAGCTGCGCTGTTTTGACACTAGGGGTTTTAGAAAGTGGTCTATATAACAGGAGAGACTCGAGGTCAGCGAGTCGATTTCTGATACTATAGGTCTACCCGGTGGATTTTGTTGGTCTTTATGGACCTTGGGTAGGTGGTAGAACACGGGGATTATGGGATGTTTTGGTTTCAGGAAATTATGTTCGTCTTTTGTTATAATTTTGTCCTCCATTGCCTTTTTTAGTATTTCTGATAGTTCTTTATGGAATTCTGGTGTGGGATCCTTCTTTAGAGGTTGGTAAGTATGGGTATCTTCTAGGAGCTTCCATGCTTCTTCTTCGTATTTTTCTCGATCCATGATGACAGTACCTCCGCCTTTATCTGCTTGTTTGATAACAATTTCGTTGTTTTCCTTCAAATTCTTTAAGGCGGTTTTTTCTTTCTTTGATAAATTCTGTATATGTTTGGATCCTATAGTGTTGGGGATTTTTTTTAATATCCTCCTCTACTAGCCTCTGGAAGGTGTTTAGTAGGTGACCTTTAAGGTGTTGGTAGAAAGTCGATTTATCTTTGAAATTTGTGTGTGTGAAAAAGTCTTCTTCTTCCTCCGTTTCTTCATCTTTCCCTGGATTGTCCATTTTATTGAAAAATTTCTTCAGTGTTATTTTTCTGAGGAATTTATGAAGGTCGATGAATGTATCGAATTTATTTAGGCAGTTTGTTGGGGCAAATTTTTGGGCCCTTTTTTAGGACTGAAGTTTCTGTATCACTTAGCTTATGTTTACTTAAGTTGAATATCCTTTTTTCGGTTGTTTCTTTTGGTTTTTCTTCTGTTTTTTCTTTTGGCCTATTCTTCGCTCCCCCTCGCTTTCCTCGTTGGTGGAACTTGGGCTTCTTTTTCTTCTCCTCCTCTTTCCTCTTTCTTCCTCTGAGCCCATGGTTTTCGGAATCGTTCCCGTGCTTCTGAATGAGTGATTCTTTTGTGCCAGCTCTAAAAAAGCATCCAGAAACTGTTCGGTTTCATCCTGTTCTTCTTCTGCCTGTGCTTCCCCTTCCATATTTTGATGAAGTTTGGCTGTTCTTCTATTTAATCTATCCATCAATGTTCGTGCAGAGGTGTCTAGAATTTCTTGGTAATCTTCTTTGCCTTGGTTAAAACTTCTTGTCAAAGTATTTGCTGAGGGGTATTTCGTTCTGGATCCTTCTTGAGCTTATCTGTCCACTTGTCTTAATCTTCTCCTATTATCCATTTCCTTTTCAAAGTACATATGCTCTACTATCAGGAGAACAGAAAAAACTTCATATGTGTTCATAAATGTCCAACCAATTAATAAATTAATCGCGATTTTCCTTTTTTTCATTCATCATTTTTTACCATACTCATTATTATCATTTTCCCATAAGAAATTATATATATATATATATATATATATATATATATATATATTTTATATTTAGTATTTTTTATACCCAGTGTTTCTTTTTCATCCACTAGGGGTCACTGGAGTACTCTTGGGATATGGACGGCTTCCACAGGAAGTAGGCACTGAATAAATTAATTTTGGAACTATACCTCCCCTCCATATCCCTGAGTACCTCAGTGTTTTTTCTGTGCTCGACACAGTTAGTAGGCTTGTGGCTTTGCTGCCACAGAGGTCCACATTTCATTTGATTTTTTTTCTAAGTTTTTTTCTTTTTTCAACGATTTACCACATCCCTTCCCCCCTTCCAATAGGCGTGGGTCCGGGATAAGTGAAGGCTGCTTTAGCAGCTGTGGGTGTCGGACCTCTCTAAAAAGAGCTCCCTCACTACCACCTGCAGGACTAAAACCTGCAGTAAAGGCTGGACGGAACTTACAGAGAAGCCCCGTCATAGCCCTCACCACAGGGTCCAGGTATGTTGAACGGGAAGGTCAGCTCACGCTGCCGCCCCACTGTGTGGGATACTGTGTGTGTGTGTGTGTGTGTGTGGCCCAGGCCCTCGATGCCGCTTCGGGCTCCCTCTCCACCATAACCCGGCTCCGTGTATAGAGAACGGTATACGGAGCATGGGGGGACACACAAATGAGAGTCAAAAGGCAGGTTTCTTAGCCTAGTGAGTAACTTTGCTGCCACAGTGATGTTCCCTGCACACAGAAATGTCAGGGTCACTGGATAAAATCTCATGATTATGCTCTGGTTTCTCTTCAGAACGAACAAATCTTTCGCCTTTTACTAAAGATTTCCGTGGAGAGGAGCAAAACTGAGTTTTATCTAAATTTTTGCATGCCCCATATTATTGGGGTTAAAAACAACTCTTATTGATAAGGGAATACAGCAGCGCTGCATATGTATTACAAAAGGCTATGAAGTCTTTGTTAAAACAAGATTAACCATGTTTCCTGTTGTATTTCCAGAATTTCCTGTGTTACATCTCTCCTCCATTGAAGGCGCAGGGGTGTTAAGGAGAATTTGGGAGCAGGCATATGGCTGGCGTGCACTGCACTTTGCCAGATATATATTTATAGAGACACCTTAGTGCTATTTACTGAGTCGTGCAAGTTGTCTGTCTTTGTTTTTGTTTTGGTTGTTTTTTTTGTATTGTCTGTCTGCATGAGTAAGACACCAGCAATTACTAATAAGCAGTTTCCCTGCCATGTCTAAAACATGGATATACATAATTATTTATATCATAACTGTTTATAATGATATTATCCTAAAGACTGCAAATCTGAATCATGGTTGTGGCAGCCAAATACTGGCTTTGTTCATTTGTTGTAAAGTAAGATATGTTATAACAATTGGTCAGCACATGGTGCTTATAAAACAGTATCTGTGGAGCCGTGTGAGTTCACTCACCTGCAGCAGCTTTGGCTTAATTCACTTGGCCACACCACACTGGATACGCCCAATCTCATCTGATTTTGGAAGCTAAGCAGTGTTGGGCCTGATTAGCCACCTGGGAGTACAAGGTGCTGTAGGTATTTTTAATCTACAGCCACACCACACTGGATACGCCCAAACTCATCTGAGCTTGGAAGCTAAGCAGGGTTGCATACTGTTTTGCCATCTGGGGGAAACTGGTGATCCAACTAGATTGCCTACTAATACATGCTAGTTTAAACTGTTAAAAATAGCTCAGTTTGGGCTTACACTATCAATATAAACCTACCATAGGTTTTACAGTCAGAATAGCTCTCCAGAGCGCGCTCCCGGCGCCGGCCACTAGAAGGGCCCATTAACTAAGCTGTGGTCAAGCAGCAGTCATCTCAGGTTTTAAGCCTGTGCGAGGTCACATTTAGTTTCAGACTTGTAAAAATGTGTTATACCTGTGTATCAGGATATGTGTATAGAGATGCATATATATATATATATATATATATATATATAGAATATATATATATTTATTAAAGTCTGAACATGTGTGAATATACATTGTTGTATGTATGTGTGTGTGTGTATATATATATATATATATATATATATATATAATATGCTGACATTAAAAGTCTATTTTGCAGTAAGCAAGAATAATTGGTCAGCACTCAGTGCTTATTAACTATCTGTTGAGCACTGCAAACATGGCCACACCGCAGCAGCTTTGCTTATTGTTTTTACAGGTGGCTCTGTAGCCAAGTGGTTAGGCTTTCCGGCCACAGTGAACATTGTGTTTGCATGGACACTGGTTCAGATCCTGGTTTAACAGGTGTTTAAAAAAAAAAAAAAAAAAAACCATGGTAGGACAATTTTTTTTTTCTTTTAATGTTACTTCCTGGTTCTTTCTCGGAAGTTGCTGCCCTACAACACTTAGACTCTGGAGGAGCGGGGTGTTGTTAGGAGTTTAATTTATTAATTGTTTTGTACAGCATGACTCTACAGGAAGATTCACTATTGCTGGTAACCACATGCACGGTAATGCAGGTTTATACACACGTTACTTCCGTGGTGTACTTACTGGTTGGAGTACTTGATCTCTTGCACTTACATGTGCAGCAGAGTACTGCAATGGAAGCATGCTGGGCCCATAACCCAGAGGTAGGCAGATTGAAACTATCCTCTGCTATATGCATTTATGCATAATCAAACAAGCAGCTTCGCTGCAAAGTCGGTCACACAGTGTGTCGGACAAATACGAATCTGGGCCAGTGGCGCAATGTATAATGCATCTGACTATGCATAACAAGATTGTAGGTTCGTCTCCTACCTGGCTCGTTTAAGTTGCCGTGATCGTATAGTGGTTAGTACTCTGCGTAAAGACTGCACAGACAGTTTCAGTTACATTGTTGCGGTCGATTTGCCGCCAGCCCTCATAGCACCAGGCCAGTACGTCAGGTTCTCAGCGAAGGCTGAACAATTTCCAATCAGAGACAATTGCATTTATTGGGTGTTTTACTACATATCGGAGTATACCCTACACAGCAGTAGGGCTGTTGCTTCGCCCTGCTTTGGTAAGGGTTTGAGGTAACAAGGCTGTAGTGGCAGGGCATTCCAGTTTAGGTTTGCCCTAAATAAAGACCACCTTACACTTCTTGCTGCCTACAGCTTCTTTGGACGTTGGCAGTTGGTTCTTGCGTTTTCAGCTTCGCTAGTAGCGCATAACGTCCACTTTGGCTACGTTCCTAACAGGCGGAGTCGGATTCCAAACGAGATAGATCGCAGACCAAGTGGGGAGGAAAATCTGATTTCCTACCATTGTCTACGCGAATTCCTGAATGATTCCGTCTCAACGACTTCAATTCCTAGGTATGATTCTCAATACGGTAAATCAAAGAATTTACATACCCGAACAGAAAGTACAGGTCATTCGTCATCTGGTACAATTAGTGCTCAAGCCACGCACAGTCTCGGTTCACTTGTGCATTCGCCTATTAGACAATGGTGGCGGCTTTCGAAGCGCTTCAGTTCGGAGGACTTCACTCACGTCCTTTTCAATTGGATGTGTTCGCACAGTGGTCGGGCACGCATCTGCAGATTTACTGCAGAAGTGAGGTTGTCTCCAAGGGCCAGAGAGTCTCTTCTCTGGTGGCTCAAAGTACAGAATCTAACCGCAGGGAAACGGTTCGGTGCCTGGAATTGGAGGAGGAACGAAAAACCGTATGGCAATGCGGGAGGTACAGATGTGTCCACGTGCATCTTTGCTGTGTCCCGTCATGTATGGCACGGTTTTGCATGCTATATACTCAGAGATTTAGTCATGTCTTGTGTTTTTTTTTCTTAATTTGCTGCCTTAATATGTTACTTTATACATATTCTTTTATGGCAAACAAAAATGTTAAAATTCATCCACTCACTTCTCATGAAAAACCGTTTAGCTGTGTTTTGCATGTTGTGCCAAATTTGTAAAAAAAAAAAAAAAAAAAAAAAAGCAAAGATGTAAGCAGTCACATCTGTAGCTTGAATCCTCTATTGGGCCGAGTATCACCAAATGATATTGTCGGCAGTAGTCATTCCGGGAGTGGACAACTGGGAGGCGGATTATCTCAGCCGTCTGAATTTTCATCCAGGAGAATGGGCATTAAATCCAGAAGTATTTCACATGCTGGTCCAGAAGTGGAGTTACCCGCAGGTGGACCTGATGGCATCTCGCCACAATCATCAAACGCCCTAGGTCGTGTCCAGAACGAGAGATCCAAAGGCAGTGGCGGTGGATGCTCTCACAATCGCGTGGCCATACAGTCTCGCGTATCTATTTCCACCGTTTCCGCTGCTCCCTCTGTGGCTAAAACGGATCAAAGGAGAGTCCGTCACAGTTATACTAGTGGCGCCTCTTTGGCCTCGGAGAGCTTGGTTCTCGGATCTCCGCGGTCTACTCGCAGTCGGTCTTTGGCCGCTCCCACTACGTTCTGACCTGTTACAGCAGGGTCCGTTCCTTTTACCCGATTTAGCGCGGCCGCGTTTGACGGGGTGGCTGTTGAGACAGCCCTCTTAAGAAGAGAGGGCATTCCAGAATCGGGTATTCCAACCATGTTACGAGCTAGAAAGCCGGTTACGGCAGCTCATTATTACAGAATTTGGCGTGCCTAGGTTAGATAGAGGTCTGAGTTTATCCACACTAAAAGTGCAGATATCGGCGTTGTCCATTTATTTTCATAGTAGATTGGCCCTATTGCCGTCGGTTCACACCTTTTATGCAGGGTGTCCTCAGAGTTCAGCCTCCATTCACTCTACCTACTGCGCCATAAGACTTGAATCTGGTTTTTAGATTTCTTAGTCTTTTTATTATGAACCCTTACAACAAGTGGATATTAAATTTCTCACTTGGGAAAATAATGTTTCTTTTAGCCTTAGCGTCAGCAAGGCGTGTTTCAGATTGGGTGCTTTGTCGTGCAAACCACCGTATTTAGTGTTTCATGATGACAGAGCGGAATTCCGAGCGAATTCTGCTTTTCTACCAAAGGTAGTGTCATCTTTTCACATCAATCAACCAATAGTAGTTCCTATGTTAACAGGAGACTCTGGTAGGTTGAATGTGGTACGCGCATTACGCATTTATGTATCCCGAACGTCGACCGTTCGTAAGACGGATACGTTGTTTGCTCTCTATGATGCTGCCAAGATGGGTTGGCCAGCTTCTAGGCAGACCTTATCCAGTTGGATTAAAGTGACCATACGTCAGGCTTACCTTCATGCTAGGTTACAGCCGCCTACATCGATAACAGCTCATTCCACACGTGCTGTGGGAACATCATGGTCAGCGAGTCGTGGAGCTTCTACGACACAGCTTTGCCGGGCGGCTACATGGTCTTCGGTGCACACGTTTGTGCGCCTCTACAAGTTTGATACGTTTGCGGCATCAGCATCTAGCTTTGGCCGCCTAGTGTTACAGGTGCCAAACAGCTCTCCCGCCGCGGGGGAAACTTTGGTACGTCCCAAGAGTACTCCAGTGACCCCTAGTGGATGAAAAAGAAAATAGGATTTTGGTACTTACCAGGTAAATCCTTTTCTTTGAATCCATAGGGGGCACTGGACGCCCACCCAGAGCAGTTTACCTGGTTTGGGGTAGGTTCAGTAGATCTTATGGTAACACACTTTCACCGACTGGTTCAGATTAACAAGTTATGGTGTCAACTGTTTAGTTGTCAGTAATGTTGGGTCAACTTTATTGTTGTCCGTTATGTTATATGCAATGCTCCATTGTCAACCTCTCTTTCGCTCCTGTTCGGCTCAGTAAAAAACACTGAGGTACTCAGGGATATGGAGGGGAGGTATAGTTCCAAAATTAATTTATTCAGTGCCTACTTCCTGTGGAAGCCGTCCATATCCCAAGAGTACTCCAGTGCCCCCTATGGATTCAAAGAAAAGGATTTACCTGGTAAGTACCAAAATCCTATTTTCTGAACTATCTACACAAAATTCCATCCGCTTTGATTTTAATCAGACACTCTGACCCAGATTACTATACCATACTAATACCACCAGTAATTCCCTATATAAATGCATCAACCTCCCCTTTTTTACCTATTATTACCTATTTACTACCATTATTACTTTTTGAAATATTTCTATATTCTCAACAAATTAATTTCTATGAACAATCATATTCCTAATTATAGCAATTATAATATACTATGCAGGGGTTAACAGAATTATATGTTTTCTTCCAGCACACTTGCGGTGTTTTTCGTTTTCTTCTTTTTCTTTCTTTTCCTGGATCAAATGTGTGTTTTAATTACCTTATATATATATATATATATATATATATATATATATATACAAACAAAAACGAATGATATATATGTATATGAAATAAATAACATATGGAGGAGAGGCACCAAGTAAGGACGGAAATGATGTAATTAACACAGCAAGGAAAAAGGACAAACTGGAGGATAAAGGAACGGAGTACGAATGAATGGGTATCCTGACGAAGCCTGAGACCACGGGTGAAACGCGTTGATTGGCCACGGGTCCGGACATAGACACTGTCCTCCCGTGGCAAAAGCTCCATTCAGTCTGCCGGCAGACAACAACGGACTCCGTCCCTTGTACCAGCGCCTGCTCACACGCCGCCAATGGGAGCCTGGGCTGAACACAGAAGACCGCCCGGACGGGTGCGGGTAAGCACCCCCAGCGCGCTATAAGCAGCGGCATCCAGCAGGACACAGAGGATACCCTGGACGAGTGCAGCAGCACTTTCAAACCTCAGAGACTGTGAGTAACGATACAGACTTGAATTTGAGACACTGTATCCACCTGCACAGAATCTTCCATTGGACGGAGACATAGTTTCAACACTGTTACATTCCCCAGGACTATCATTGCTTATACTGTCTTTTTCTGTTCATAACCCATTTTGGATAACTAAAACCAATATTGTGTATACACACACACTGGTGGATAGAGTAAAACGCACACTAGCGTGTCTACCCACTATTTTCTTCAAAATATATCTATCATTTATTTTATTTATTTTTTCTCCATCTGGTACTTTTCTATTCACCTAACCCTAAGTCTCCCTTCACTATCTGTCATTATTTTTGTTTGTGTTTCTGTTATTCGTATATACCGGTATTAAAAAAAAAAAAAAAAAAATTAACCTTGATATTTATTCTTTATAAGCAACATATATTTAGTATATATACTTTTATATAGTTTTTTATATAATATATATCCATTTATGACTTTCTGCATAATCTTGAATAAAAACAAAAATAAATTTTACAACTTACAAGCTGTATGTGTGATATTGAGCAAGCGCTGGGAGTAACATTTTTCTATACCATAACACTCACTGTGTTTAAATTATAAATTCTTTCTTCGAAATGTCCGTCTCTCCTGGCCACAGTTTTCTAACTGAGGTCTGGGGGAGGGGCATAGAGGGAGGAGCCAGTTCACACCCAGTTTAAGTCTTTATAGTGTGCCCAGGCTCCTGCGGATCCGTCTATACCCCATGGTCCTTTTGGAGTCCCCAGCATCCTCTACGGACTAGGAGAAAAAGATTTACCGGTAGGTACTAAAATCCTATTTTTGCACCTCCTCCTTCAATCTTTGTATGAGGAGAACAATGATTGACAGCTGACCCATATTCCATCTTTTTCGATACTTGCAAAGAAGAGTCTGTACTGATGTGCTGCTAAATCAGTAGAACGCTAGTTTAGTGTAACGTGCAGACAAAACCGCTGAATTAAGATTCACCTAAGCCATTATTATTAAGAAAAAATATCTCCAAACTCCAGTTCTGAGAACAGAAATTAAAGTAATTTCCCTTATTCAAATTTTCTTGAACTGTGCCGCAAACCTGTAGTTGAACTTTCATGAAAGTGTTAAAAAGTCAATCTAACGCAAGATGTTTGTTTTGGGGGGTTTTTTTTGCTGTTTTTCTTTATAATTCCCCCCCCCCCCCCCCCTCCCCCAATCGCCTTCTTCTGTCCTCTCATAGTGACCGTTGAAAATAAATGCTTTTATTTATAATTTCTTATATAAATAAATGTATATGCCATATGCAGTCAAATTAGGCACAATCGAAGGAATATAACTTCAGGTTGCAGTCCCTATTACACCAAGTACATACAAGAGGTGCACTCAGTGGTATGTACTCAGCTGTGAAGTTTGTATTAATTTCAAGTAAACTGATATTTTGTTGTGGAAAGTGTCTTGGCCAGAGAAGAGATGTAGCAATAAACATGTAATATAGTGCACACATATTCCGCAGAGATTTATTTAGCAATTCACATCAGTCCCTGGAAACACGTAGACACAAGAACAGACAAATTCCACACAGATAGGAGCTTGGTGGGAATTGAACCTTAGTGCTGTGAAGCAGCAATGCTCACCACTAAACCAACTGTGCTGCCCAAAATTTGTTTGAACCATTTCTGGTTCACATGTTCATTAACGTCATTCATTCTGAGAGTGGCCAAAATGCTCAAACTCAATGCGCTGATTCACCTTGTTGATGTTCTCTGTTTCTTGTTAGGTTGGAAGCAGATCATGTGTATATTGCTCCTGAATTGTATGCACTGAAAAAATATGTACATTCCCCATCATGTAGAGTTGTACAGTCACTTACATCAATCTTTGCATAATCCACAGTGACATCAACATACAGTACCTGCTTACAAACTTCCATTACAGATCAGTGTAAGTGTAGATGTGATGAAAATGCCTATGATGCTGTGTCACTTATACTCTTAGTTACAGAACATTTGCAGTTTACATTATGAAAGATATAGGACCTTATTCAGTAAGGATTGTAAAATTTGCGATTCGCAATCTGGACGATTATTGTACGACTGCATGCGCAGTGTTTGCATTACGCGCGTGTGAGCAAAGATAGTGACAGAAATTGCATACACAGTGTGATCGCAATGCAGACGCTGCTTGACTGACAGAAAGCCGGCATTTCTGGGCGGAAACCTGCCTTTTTCTGGGTATGTCTGAAAAAACACAGGCGTGCCCAGGCGTTTTTAAGCAGGGTCTCTGACGTCAGCGATGACCACTTCCAGCCTCTTGTGTCGCAAGAATATGGAAGACCTTGCCTGGCACAGATAGGAAATATCTTCGGTGTTCCGATAATTGTGTATAGTTTTGCGATCAGCCTGCATATTGCTATGCATTCGAATTTCTACTATGGGTGTTTTTTCTCTTTTTCTGGGCGGCAACTATTTGATCACAGCAACTGCTTTTTAGCAGAAATTGCAATCCTTGCTGAATAAGGTCCATACTCTGGAGATCAACTCCACATCAGCTCCTAAGGGAGCAAAGTATGTGGTCATTTTCTGTCTCATGGGTGGTACAGAAATTACAAATGCAATATAGTTTGTACACAAGAACCCTATCTCCATTAGTTTGTGTTTATGCACTTTTCAGATTAAATTATGTCAGAGGATCATGTTTGGAGCAATACATAAAATTCAATAATCTGATTCTTTGATTTGCTTAGCCCCTAAGGTGCAAATGGAGAGTAAATCTCAAATGCAGATCCAACAACTCAGCCTATTATCATAACTCATCTTCCTCATGCTTCAAGCTGTCAAGTGCATTTCTTTTAACAGGTTTTACTTAATGTTCTTGGCAAACAGAGCCAAATACTCATACATTTCATCGTGTGTACTCTGAGGTTTCCGTTTATTTTACCTATTAACTACTCAAAATTCTGTCTTGTTATTCATTGTTCTAAATATATATACACTATGTTGTCTGTAATAATGTATATAAAATTATTTTGAGACTGAAATCTTTAGGAGATTTGAAAATATTTCATTCTTTGTTTTTTTAGTAACTAATAAAATGAAATGAATTGTTTTGCTGTTTCAAATAAGCCAATAAAAAAAAGGTGGGAATTCAATTGTGTGCGAATTGCCATGGCATTTAAACGCTTGCAACAGCAGCCTGACTTGCATCTTTCGCTCCTTCCCTATTTGCTCAAAAGTGCATTCTACACTTTGGTGTAGTGAACACTTTTGAGCAAGATCCCCCTGCCATAAAGCACAGCGAATATGTTCACCCACAATTGAATTCCCCCATAGTCTGTGTTCATGAATCAAGGTATCTAGGGGTCTTTGATGCAGTTCAGAAAATCCCTTTCTCTGGCTAATCTCAGCTTCTGTTAATTACTCTTGTGATAACCTAATTTGTGTTGGTTACCGTTGTCACCATAGACCTCTATAAAGATGGGGGCCTGGGTCTATTTAACCAGTGGAAAAAAGCTAGGCTTTTTCTCTGCTAACACCATCATATGATGGCATTAGCTATTTCCTGCATTGGGGACTTATAAAGCTGGAGAGGCTGTGCCTGGTTCCTACTTGGTAAAAATAGTGTTTCTCTGACGTCCTAGTGGATGCTGGGAACTCCGTAAGGACCATGGGGAATAGACGGGCTCCGCAGGAGACTGGGCACTCTAAAAGAAAGATTAGGTACTATCTGGTGTGCACTGGCTCCTCCCTCTATGCCCCTCCTCCAGACCTCAGTTAGAATCTGTGCCCGGCCAGAGCTGGGTGCTCCTAGTGGGCTCTCCTGAGCTTGCTAGACAAGAAAGTATTTGTTAGGTTTTTTATTTTCAGTGAGATCTGCTGGCAACAGACTCACTGCTACGTGGGACTGAGGGGAGAGAAGCAAACCTACCTGCTTGCAGCTAGCTTGTGCTTCTTAGGCTACTGGACACCATTAGCTCCAGAGGGTTCGAACACAGGGCCTGACCTCGATCGTCCGTTCCCGGAGCCGCGCCGCCGTCCCCCTTGCAGAGCCAGAAGACAGAAGAGAAGCGATGAAATCGGCAGCAGAAGACTCCTGTCTTCATTAAGGTAGCGCACAGCACTGCAGCTGTGCGCCATTGCTCCCACAGCACACCACACACTCCGGTCACTGTAGGGTGCAGGGCGCTAGGGGGGGGGGGGGGGGGGGCGCCCTGGGCAGCAATTATAATACCTTTTGGCATAAAATACACATAATACAGTCTATTAACTGTATATGTGTAAAAAACCCTGCCATTAAGTTACAGAAAATGCGGGACAGAAGCCCGCCGCTGAGGGGGCGGGGCCTTCTTCCTCAGCACACCAGCGCCATTTTCCCTTTACAGCTCCGCTGGAAGCAGCTCCCCAGGCTCTCCCTGCAGTATCCTGATACAAGAAGGGCAAAAAAGAGAGGGGGGGGCACATAAATTTAGGCGCAAATAAGATATTTAAGCAGCTATTGGGTAAATCACTTTTTATAGTGTGAATACCTGTGTTATATAGCGCTGTGGTGTGTGCTGGCATACTCTGTCTCTGTCTCCCCAAAGGACTTTGTGGGGTCCTGTCCTCAGTCTGAGCATTCCCTGTGTGTGTGCGGTGTGTCGGTACGGCTGTGTCGACATGTTTGATGAGGAGGGTTACGTGGAGGCGGAGCAGGGGCAGATAAATGTGGTGTCGCCCCCGACGGGGTCGACACCTGATTGGATGGATATGTGGAAGGTCTTAACCGACAGTGTCAACTCCTTACATAAAAGGTTCGATGACGCAGCAGCCTTGGGACAGCCGGGGTCTCAACCCGCGCCTGCCCAGGCGACTCAGAAGCCGTCGGGGGCTCATAAACGCCCGCTAGGTCAGATGGTAGACACAGATGTCGACACGGAGTCTGACTCCAGTGTAGATGAGGATGAGACAAATGTACAGTCTACAAAGGCCATCCGATGCATGATTACTGCAATGAAAGATGTATTGCACATTTCTGACATTAACCCGGTTACCACCAAGAGGGGTATTATGTTTGGGGAGAAAAAGCAGCCTGTGACTTTTCCCCCATCTGATGAATTAAATGAATTGTGTGAAGAAGCGTGGAGTTCCCCTGATAAGAAACTAGTGATTTCTAAGAGGTTACTGATGGCGTACCCTTTCCCGCCAACGGATAGGTTACGTTGGGAAACATCCCCTAGGGTGGACAAGGCGCTCACACGCTTATCTAAAAGGGTGGCACTGCCGTCTCAGGATACGGCCGCCCTAAAGGAGCCTGCGGATAGAAAGCAGGAAGCTATCCTGAAGTCTGTGTATACACACTCTGGTACTCTACTGAGACCTGCTATTGCTTCAGCCTGGATGTGTAGTGCTGCAGCAGCATGGACTGATACCCTGTCAGACAACATTGATTCCCTCGACAGGGATACTGCTTTGCTAACCCTCGAACATATAAAAGACGTCGTCTTATATATGCGGGATGCCCAGAGGGACATTTGCCTGCTGGCATCTAGAATTAATGCAATGTCCATTTCTGCCAGGAGAGTATTATGGACTCGGCAGTGGACAGGTGATGCTGATTCTAAAAAACACATCGAGGTTTTGCCTTATAAGGGTGAGGAATTGTTTGGGGACGGTCTCTCGGACCTCGTATCCACAGCAACAGCTGGGAAGTCGACTTTTTTGCCTTAGGTTCCCTCACAGCCTAAGAAAGCACCGTATTATCAAGTGCAGTCCTTTCGGCCTCAGAAAGGCAAGCGGGTCAGAGGAGCATCCTTTCTGGCCAGAGGCAAGGGTAGAGGAAAGAAGCTGCACCAGGCAGCCAGTTCCCAGGAACAAAAATCCTCCCCTGCTTCCACTAAGTCCACCGCATGACGTTGGGGCTCCACAGGCGGAGCCAGGTGCGGTGGGGGCGCGTCTCCGAAACTTCAGCAACCAGTGGGTTCGCTCACAAGTGGATCTATGGGCTGTACAAATTGTATCTCAGGGATACAAGCTGGAGTTCGAGGCGACTCCCCCTCGCCGTTACCTCAAATCTGCCTTGCCAGCTGCTCCCAGGGAAAGGGAGGTAGTACTGGCGGCAATTCACAAGCTGTACCTCCAGCAGGTGATAATCAAGGTCCTCCTCCTTCAACAGGGAAGGGGTTACTATTCCACAATGTTTGTGGTACCGAAACCGGACGGTTCGGTGAGACCCATTCTGAATTTAAAGTCCTTGAACACTTATATAAAGAAATTCAAGTTCAAAATGGAATCGCTCAGAGCGGTCATTGCAAGCCTGGAAGAGGGGGATTTTATGGTGTCGCTGGACATCAAAGATGCTTACTTGCATGTCCCCATTTACCCACCTCACCAGGAGTACCTCAGATTTGTGGTACAGGACTGTCATTACCAATTCCAGACGTCGCCGTTTGGCCTGTCCACGGCACCGAGAATATTTACCAAGGTAATGGCCGAAATGATGATACTCCTTCGGAAGAAGGGAGTTATTATTATCTCGTACTTGGACGATCTCCTCATAAAGGCGAGGTCCAGAGAGCAGTTGTTGGTCAGCGTAGCACTCTCTCAGGAAGTGTTGCAACAGCACGGCTGGATTCTGAATATCCCAAAGTCGCAGCTGATTCCTGCGACGCATCTGCTTTTCCTGGGCATGATTCTGGACACAGAACAGAAGGAGGTGTTTCTCCCGGTGGAGAAGGCCCAGGAATTGTCATCTCTGGTCAGGGACCTCCTGAAACCAAAACAGGTGTCGGTGCATCACTGCACGCGAGTCCTGGGAAAGATGGTGGCTTCTTACGAAGCAATTCCCTTCGGCAGGTTCCATGCAAGGATCTTTCAGTGGGATCTGTTGGACAAATGGTCCGGATCGCATCTTCAGATGCATCGGTTGATCACCCTGTCCCCAAGGGCCAGGGTGTCTCTGCTGTGGTGGCTGCAGAGTGCTCATCTTCTCGAGGGCCGCAGGTTCGGCATACAGGACTGGGTCCTGGTGACCACGGATGCAAGCCTCCGAGGATGGGGGGGCAGTCACTCAGGGAAGAAACTTCCAAGGACAGTGGTCAAGTCTGGAGACTTCACTACACATAAATATACTGTAACTAAGGGCCATTTACAACGCCCTGAGGCAAGCAGAGCCCCTGCTTCAAAACCAACCAGTACTGATTCAGTCAGACAACATCACGGCGGTCGCCCATGTAAACCGCCAGGGCGGCACAAGAAGCAGGGTGGCAATGGCAGAAGCCACAAGGATTCTTCGATGGGCGGAGAATCACGTGCTAGCACTGTCAGCAGTGTTCATTCCGGGAGTGGACAACTGGGAAGCAGACTTCCTCAGCAGGCACGACCTCCACCCGGGAGAGTGGGGACTTCATCAAGAAGTCTTCACACAGATTGTAAATCTCTGGGAACTGCCACAGGTGGACATGATGGCGTCCCGCCTCAACAAAAAGCTAAAAAACATATTGCGCCAGGTCAAGGGACCCTCAGGCGATAGCTGTGGACGCACTAATGACACCGTGGGTTTACCAGTCGGTTTATGTGTTCCCTCCTCTTCCTCTCATACCCAAGGTACTGAGGATAGTAAGAAAGATAAGAGTAAGAACTATACTCATCGTTCCGGATTGGCCAAGAAGAACTTGGTACCCAGAACTACAAGAAATGATCTCAGAGGACCCATGGCCTCTGCCTCTCAGACAGGACCTGTTACAGCAGGGGCCCTGTCTGTTCCAAGACTTACCGCGGCTGCGTTTGACGGCATGGCGGTTGAACGCCGGATCCTAGCGGAAAAGGTCATTCCGGATGAAGTTATTCCTACGCTGATAAGGGCTAGGAAAGACGTGACAGCAAAACATTATCACCGTATATGGCGAAAATATGTTGCTTGGTGTGAGGCCAGGAAGGCCCCTACAGAGGAATTCCAGCTGGGTCGATTCCTGCACTTCCTACAGTCAGGAGTGACTATGGGCCTAAAATTAGGATCCATAAAGGTCCAGATTTCGGCCCTATCTATTTTCTTTCAAAAAGAACTGGCTTCACTGCCTGAAGTTCAGATGTTTGTTAAGGGAGTGCTGCATATTCAGCCCCCTTTTGTGCCTCCAGTGGCACCTTGGGATCTTAACGTTGTGTTGGATTTCCTGAAATCACACTGGTTTGAGCCACTTAAGACCGTGTAGCTAAAGTATCTCACGTGGAAGGTGGTCATGCTGTTGGCCTTGGCTTCAGCTAGGCGTGTGTCAGAATTGGCGGCTTTGTCATGTAAAAGCCTGTATCTGATCTTCCATATGGACAGGGCAGAATTGAGGACTCGTCCCCAATTTCTCCCAAAGGTGGTATCAGCGTTTTATTTGAACCAACCTATTCTGGTGCCTGCTGCTACTCGGGACTTGGAGGCTTCCAAGTTGCTGGACGTAGTCCGGGCTTTGAAAATGTATGTTTCCAGGACGGCTGGAGTCAGGAAAACTGACTCGCTATTTATCCTGCATGCACCCAACAAGCTGGGTGCTCCTGCTTCAAAGCAAACTATTGCTCGCTGGATCTGTTGCACGATTCAGCTGGCACATTCTGCGGCTGGACTGCCGCATCCAAAATCAGTAAAAGCCCTTTCCACAAGGAAGGTGGGCTCTTCTTGGGCGGCTGCCCGAGGGGTCTCGGCTTTACAGCTTTGCCGAGCTGCTACTTGGTCGGGTTCAAACACATTTGCTAAATTCTACAAGTTTCATACCCTGGCTGAGGAGGACCTTGAGTTTGCTCATTCGGTGCTGCAGAGTCATCCGCACTCTCCCGCCCGTTTGGGAGCTTTGGTATAATCCCCATGGTCCTTATGGAGTTCCCAGCATCCACTAGGACGTCAGAGAAAATAAGAATTTACTCACCGGTATTTCTATTTCTCGTAGTCCGTAGTGGATGCTGGGCGCCCGTCCCAAGTGCGGACTCTCTGCAATACATGTATATAGTTATTGCTTCACTAAAAGGTTATTGTTATGAGCCATCCGTACAAGGAGGCTCAGTTGTTGTTCATACTGTTAACTGGGTATGGTTATCACAAGTTGTACAGTGTGATTGGTGTGGCTGGTATGAGTCTTACCCTGGATTCCAAATCCTTTCCTTGTTGTGTCAGCTCTTCCGGGCACAGTTTCCCTAACTGAGGTCTGGAGGAGGGGCATAGAGGGAGGAGCCAGTGCACACCAGATAGTACCTAATCTTTCTCTTAGAGTGCCCAGTCTCCTGCGGAGCCCGTCTATTCCCCATGGTCCTTACGGAGTTCCCAGCATCCACTACGGACTACGAGAAATAGAATTACCGGTGAGTAAATTCTTATTATTACTTGAGCCCTTTGCTGGTAGTATTGCGTTGATGGTGTGAGTTAGAAAACCTTAGGGAGTGAGTCTTTTGCCGGGGGCTCCAAAAGGTGTTTCAGAATGTTAAATAATGTGCGATTTACAGTAATACATACCACAGCCACTGAACCACTAATGATACATTTACTTACTGTATCTGGGAAGTTTATATTAGCCTCTTCAGGACCAGTGCTATATCACTCCATATAAACAAACACGTTTTTTTGTTTATTTTTCTACTTTTTTTGTTTTTTACAACTATGTATAATTCTAATGACAAATGAATGCACATGTTGGAGCATAACACGTGCTCCCACACTACGGAGAACCCCTCCCCTATCAGAACTGAAAAAGTTAAAAAGTGTACTGCATCACTTTCAAATGACAATGGCCCTCATTCCGAGTTGATCGCTAGCTGCTTTCGGTCGCACGCAGCGATTAGGTAAAAAAGTGGCATTTCTGCGCATGCGTATGGGCCGCAGTACGCACGTGCAAAGTTATTTCACACAAAACTATGCAGTTTTACACAAGGTCTAGCGGCGCTTTTCAGTCGCACGGCTGATCGGGGAGTGATTGACAAGAAAGGGGCGTTTCTGGGAGGTATCTGAGCGTTTTCCGGGAGTGTGCTAAAAAACGCAGGCGTGTCAGGTAAAACTGCCTGGAGAAACGGAGAATGTGGCTGGCCGAACGCAGGGCGTGTTTGTGACGTCAAAGCAAGAACTAAACTGTCTGCAGTGATCACAAGGTAGGAGTAGGGGGGTCATTCCGAGTTGTTAGTTCGTTATTTTTTTCTCGCAACGGAGCGTTTAGTCGCTAATGCGAATGCGCAATGTCCGCAGTGCGACTGCGCCAAGTAAATTTGCTATGCAGTTAGGTATTTTACTCACGGCATTGCAAGGTTTTTTAGGTATTTTACTCACGGCATTACAAGGTTTTTTCTTCGTTCTGGTGATCGTAATGTGATTGACAGGAAGTGGGTGTTTCTGGGCGGAAACAGGCCGTTTTATGGGTGTGTGCGAAAAAACGCTACCGTTTCTGGTAAAAACGCGGTAGTGGCTGGAGAAACGGAGGAGTGTCTGGGCGAACGCTGGGTGTGTTTGTGACGTCAAACCAGGAACGAAACTGACTGAACTGATCGCAGTTGCCGAGTAAGTATGGAGCTACTCAGAAACTGCTAAAAAGTGTCTATTCGCAATTTTGCTAATCTTTCGTTCGCAATTTTACTATGCTAAGATTCACTCCCAGTAGGCGGCGGCTTAGCGTGTGCAAAGCTGCTAAAAGCAGCTTGCGAGCGAACAACTCGTAAATGAGGGCCTAGGTTTGGAGCTACTTAGAAACGGCATGAAAATTTTTTCGAGCAGTTCTGCTAATCTTTAGTTCGCACTTCTGCTAAGCTAAGATACACTCCCACAGGGCGGCGGCCTAGCGTTTGCACTGCTGCTAAAAGCAGCTAGCGAGCGATCAACTCGGAATGAGGGCCTATGTTGTATTGCTATAATCTTTTGTAATAAGATAAACCATAATGAGAGGCAATCATTTTTGCATTGGGGGATAATGTGGTAGTTATTGCTCTCACACAGTCAAATGCAAGTCTAATGTATTTTCTTTTACATCTTGGATACAACATTGTCTTTGCTGCCTGTACACTTCATACAAGAACACAGTGAACAAAAATCATCTAATTAACTATGTCAGTAACCCCAGTAGCTATTTGCCTATAATTAAGAGTATTTTTTTTTTCTTCTAAGAAACAAGAAATACAAGCCAAAGGCTTGGAGTGTGTATATTTCTGGACTGTCGCCAGCGTGTTTATCTAGCTGAAGGTATAAATGAATGCAGAGGTGTAGGGGAGAAGACTGGTGTGGCAGCAGCAGCTGACAGTATTATGATAAGACGCAGATCTTCACGGCACATTACTTGACAGATAAAAACAAAGGGCTTACTGTAAATCTGTCATTTCATTGCCTTAGGAATGTTCCTGGTAGGGAGGGACAGCTCGATAAAATTAATCCTCTCCTAGCATAGTAATTCGGTTTTCTAATATTTATCAATCAACATGGGTTTAGCGAGAGAGCTTTGTTAGCTTTTCCATTAGCACACTTTTTATAAGTTTGTTAAGAATTACTTTTTGTGTTTGCCTATTTAAGCCCCTTCAGTATGGAGGGGGGTTCAAGCCATCACTTTGCAAAGCGTCATCGGTACGTGTACTGCTATACTGACAGTATCTTATACTTACTAGTTAGAAGTCATTTAAAGAGGCAGGTTCTGCTTGTCTTTTTCTTTCTGCTAATAACTAAACACAGTTACTCCGCCTTCATTCATGGTATGTAATGTGTTTTATTGGCCCTAGGATTGATGTCAAACGAGTATTTGTACATGTCGCATTTCTTCACTTAGAAAAATAATGTTGTACAGCCAAGTATTGACACATTGAGTCTGATTCAGAGCTGCACACAAAGCTACCATGTTATCATTATTGTTATTGTTATCATTTATTTATTTATATGGTGCCACAAGTATCCACAGCGTCTAACATCTGCAATTAATGAAACTGCAAGTGCAATAGACATCTCTGCGGAAGACAACCAGATCATCACTTGTGTCTTAATGAATGTAACCGGGCAGCAGCTATGTGTTCACATTTAGCATAAGTTTGCTGTGGGTGTGCAGATTGAACGGCAGCCTATTCCGAGCTAAGCCTACACCCATATTTTCAGACTGATCTCTTGCACCACAAGGACAGGGCTGCTACGAATGCATGCAGATAGTGATAGCGGCTACTCTCACAAGTGGATCTGTAGTGGCTAGGGAGGCCAATCCCAGGAGTGGGATTTACCTGCCACATTGTTTTTTTTATTGCCAGGCAGCGTTGAGCGTCCTCAGGAGGCTCAGACGCTGCCCTGCTCCCGACTCTCCCTACCCCCAGCAGTGCATACTGCGCAGCCTGACATGATGTCAGAGGTCATGCTGCGCAATCTGACGCCAGCCGCCTGGACCGCACCTCGCTGCCCGCAAGCCCGGCTCCCACCCACAGTGGTGAGTATTTCTGTGGGCTGGGGTGGCCGGGTCTTCAACCCTATCCCAGGAATCCCGGGATTGACCTTTTTTCAATCCTGATACCCGGGATTGAAAAAAAGGCCTGGGATTGGCCTCCCTAATTGTGGCGTTGTAGCTATTTTCAAGCAGTGTGGCTGCTTTGCCTGCGACACTGAATCAGCCCCATTGTGTCTAGTACTGTTAAAGGTATATTACCCCATTAATGGAGAATGCTTTAAACCTTGGTTTTTTTTGGGGGGAGGGGGTTTGCCATCTTGTTGGTGACATTACAAATGGCATTAAAGGGAAAGTATGCCTTTTGCAGATGCCACAAAGATTCGCAACAGGGTAGACACACCAGGAGGAGTAAAACAAATGACTGAGGATCTAGGTAGACAAAAGGGCCAGTATTTACTAAAAATCCGAGTTTGGCCGATTTGTGTTTTTTTTTCTAAGTCCCAATCCAGGAATTCACTAAGCAGAAAACTCGGCAGTGTCTGGTCTATTTGTAATGGTTTGATTGGAAAAGTTCAGAAATACGAATGAATAGACCATAGGTCAAACGCGGCTGTTATTTCATACAATACGGGCATTCACTATTCATTCGTATTTGGGTGTTAGTCTCTGAGTGCTCAAGTGCGGGTCTGTTTTTTTTCGATTCGTTAAAAAAAGCAGCAAAAAAATAGACCTGCTTTTTCCAGTCGAGTTTGGAAAACCATGCACGGATCAGTGAGATCTGTGCATGGTTATCTATGGGAAAGGGTCTGTTTAGTGTAAAAACAGAAAAAAAAATTGCGTGGGGTCCCCCCTCCTAAGCACAACCAGCCTCGGGCTCTTTGAGCCGGCCCTGGTTGAAAAAATATGGGGGGGGAAATGACAGGGGTTCCCCCATATTTAATCAACCAGCACCGGGCTCTGCGCCTGGTCCTGGTTCCAAATATACGGGGGACAAAAAGCGTAGGGGTCCCCCGTATTTTTGAAACCAGCACCGGGCTCCACTAGCCAGGTACATAATGCCACAGCCGGGGGACACTTTTATAGTGGTCCCTGCGGCCCTGGCATTACATACCCAACTAGTCACCCCTGGCCAGGGTACCCTGGAGGAGTGGGAACCCCTTAAATCAAGGGGTCCAGCCACCCAAGGGTGAAGCCCGAGGCTGTCCCCCCCATCCAAGGGCGGCGGATGGGGGGCTGATAGCCATGTGTAAAAAATGTGAATATTGTTTTTAGTAGTAGTACTACAAGTCCTAGCAAGCCTCCCCCGCAAGCTGGTACTTGGAGAACCACAAGTACCAGCATGCGGTGGAAAACCAGGCCCGCTGGTACCTGTAGTACTACTACTAAAAAAAATACCCCCAAAAAAACAGGACACACACCTTGAAAGTATAAGTTTATTACATACATGCACACCTCCATACATACATACTTACCTATGTTCCCACGAGGCTCGGTCCTCTTCTCCATGTAGAATCCTTGGGGGACCTGTTAAAAAAATTATACTCACATAATCCAGTGTTGATTGTGTCCAATGTATAATCCACGTACTTGGCAAAACAAAAAAACGGAAACCCGACCACGCACTGAAAGGGGTCCTGTGTTTACACATGGGACGCCTTTCCCCGACTGCCAGGACCCCCCCTGACTCCTGTCAAAGAGGGTCCCTTCAGCCAATCAGGGAGCGCCACGTCGTGCCACTCTCCTGATTGGCTATGTGCTCCTGTAGTGTCTGTGAGGCAGCACACGGCAGAGATACAATGTAACGCCTATGCGCTCCATTGTAGCCAGTGGTGGGAACTTTGCAGTCAGCGGTTGACCGAAAGTAACCTCACCGCTGACCGCAAAGTTCCCACCATTGGCTACAATGGAGCGCATAGGCGCTACATTGTATCTCTGCCGTGTGCTGCCTCACAGACACTACAGGAGCACACAGCCAATCAGGAGAGTGGCACGACGTGGGGCTCCCTGATTGGCTGAAAGGACCCTCTTTGACAGGAGTCAGGGGGAGTCCTGGCAGACGGGGAAAGGGGTCCCATGTGTAAACATGGGACCCCTTTCAGTGCGTGGATCGGGTATGCGGTTTGTTTTTTTGCCAAGTACGTGGATTATTAAAAAAGGACACGACACACTGGATTTAGGTGAGTATAATTTTATTTTCAGGTACCCTGGAATCGACGTCGAGACGTGGGCCGAGTCGGCATCTGAACATAGGTAAGTATGTGTGTGTCGGAATGTATGTAATAAAGTTGTACTTTCAAGGTGTGTGTGTCCTGTTTTTATTTGGGTATTTTTTTTGCAGAAGAACTATAGGTACCAGCGGGCCCGTTTAACCCCCGCATGCTGGTACTTGTGGTTCTCCAAGTACCAGCTTGCGGGGGAGGCTTGCAGGGACTTGTAGTTCTTGTGCAAAAAACAATATTTTATTTTACACTTGGCTATCAGCCCCCCATCCGCAGCCCATGGATGGGGGGGACAGCCTCGGGCTTCACCCCTGGCCCTTGGGTGGCTGGAGCGGGGGAACGCCTTGATTTAAGGGGTCCCCACTCCTCCAGGGTACCCCGGCCAGGGGTGACTAGTTAGTGATTTAATGCCAGGACCGCAGGGACCTATATAAAAGTGTCCCCCAGCTGTGGCATTATCTCTCTGACTAGTGGAGCCCGGTGCTGGTTCAAAAAATACGGGGGACCCCTACGCTTTTTGTCCCCCGTATTTTTTGCACCAGGACCAGGCGCAGAGCCCGGTGCTGGTTGATCAAATATGGGGGAACCCCTGTCAATTTGTTTCCCATATTTTTTCAACCAGGACCGGCTCAAAGAACCCGAGGCTGGTTATGCTTAGGAGGGGGGACCCCACGCAATTTTTTTCAGATTTTTAAACACTTTTAAAACCTTTTTAAGGTACACAATGAAGCCCTGCACGGATCTCACAGATCCGGCCGGGATTCCTTGTGTTTTGTCAGGCAGTGTTTTACTCATCACTCCCGTAAAACACTGCCTGATATTACGAATCACATCGACATCGGAAAATACGAATTGTGAAAAGTCGGCAGCTTAGTGAATGACCGTATCAGGATTCAAAAAGTTGCAGTAAAATGCACCCGATACCATTCGAGTTCAAACACCCTTCAAAACGGCCAAAACACGAATCTTTGTAAATATACCCCGAGGAATGGTCTAGAGTGTGGTGACATGATAGAAACTTTCAAATATTAAGGGTTTTAACAACGTCCAGGAGGGAAACATTCTTCAAATGAAGAGAAGCATTGAAACACGCAGACATGCACTTTAACTGGAGGGAGGTAGGTTCAGGGGAAATTTGAGGAAAAATTACTTCACAGAAAGAGTAGTGGACAAGTGGAATAGCCTCCCATCAGAGGTGGTAGAGGCTAAGACAGTAGAGCAATTTAAGCATGCATGGCATAGACATAAGGATATCCTTACAAAGAAATAAGTATCAAATAAGGTTTGAGGTAATAATATGGTAAAAAAGGGGCAGACTAGATGGGCCAAGTGGTCCCTATCTGCCGTCACATTCTATTTTTCTATGTTAATTGAAGCCTTTTGGATTTTTTTTAAACTTGTTAGAGTGCTCCTGCCACCACCAGCATCTCAGATCTTCTAGTTACGTACAAAGGACACACCATCAAGAGCATTGGTCGTACGATTAAACTTCTGAACAACCTTATGATGTTTCAGAATGTCCGTCTCAACTAAGTCACCAGGGCCAGTCCAATTGCGAACAAATTTGCAGTTGCTGACTAGGACACACATGCATTTTTTGTAGGCACCCCCTATTACCCAAACAGTCGCTACTTGTCACTCATTTTCCGAATAAATCCTCACTGCGTCCTCCGTTGCTTATTAGTCACCGCACATGCAAGCTTTGACAAGTGTAGTGGCAAAAAATTGCTCTATTGTTTCCAACTTCGACATCGTGTCCTTTGAATCAGGCTCTTTGTCTGCTTATGATATAATCTCTTTAACTGGCAAATTATTGTCCCTATCAGATCGAGGAAAATTAGATCTAGTTCCTCAGGAAACACACACTGTCCATCCTCCACAAGTCAACCTTATTTATTCTGTAGTCGCTAATATTTTTAATGCCCTGCCACATACTCCTTTGGCTCCAGTTGAAATTAAACTTTATTTATTCTACTTTATTATTCATTATCCCTTTCTGATCTGGTTATTTTATAAGCTTCAACATTTTTAGATTATCTTGAGCTGCAAGCAAACTGCAAACCTCTCTGTTTAGCCATAGATTTTCATTAGGAAATAAACTGAATGCTTCCTCATAGTTGTACTCTCCACACAGCAAATATTATAACCCAAGTACAAAAGAAGCAAGGGAATCAATATTTAGATTTCCTTCTCTAGCTTCACCTAAAAACCTGTCCCAATTTGTAAATTCATGACTGTAGTTTCAGCATAGCCACTTTAGGCCAAATTGTAGTATATCTTCTGATTGGTTTAATACATTAAACCAGGGGTTTTTATGCTGGAACCAGGAACATCGAAACATGGTGGGTCGATCCAAATAAAATGGTCCAGAATTAAATAAATAAGTTGCTTGACCATATTTACAAACTTTTATTTTTTGTGTGTGATGAACCCTTTAAGTTAGTAGTCAGAAACCACCATTACTTTATTTTTATTTACCTTCATATGAAGATGGCGGCCATTTTTATATCATGGCGCTGTTGCGGACGATTTGGGTAAATGCAATATATCAGCTCAGAAACATCATAGAAAGCTGGGATATAAACCATTATTTTCAACACATTTAAAGCTACATGTTGTGTCATATAACTATTTCCCTACCTCACTTCCTTATGACTAAAATTTAAGCCTAAAGTTAATTGTCAGATTTAAAAAAGTCTATTTTGTGGATTGTATTTCAGTGGGAAGAAATAACATTTCAGAGCCGTTTTTGGGGGAATAGCTATATACTCAAAGATATGCCAAACACATTTTAAGTTATCTCTCATGTCTACGTTTTTTATTAGAGCACTTTGAAATTGCTGGGGGGAGGGGTGGGGGGTTTCAGTGTTTCACCTAAATTGGTCCCTATCTCTACACTGTACACTTTGGGGGGTAACTGTAAGCGATGTTAATATCACTGGAAAAGCTGTGCTGGAGCTATTCAGTTGGTTGTGCTATTAAGCCTGACCAGAGGATTTCTTCTCACATCCCTCCTGAGGTGCGAGCAGAAATCCGATTAAACTAGTGCTGCAGTACTGATTTCTGCCTTTTAGCACAGCACAAAGAGCATCGCAGCGGGCACTTAAAGTAAGTCGGAGAATGCCGGTTCTCATGACCAAACACCCAGCTTAAGGCGCAAGAACTGCCATCTCCTGACTAGCGACAATTGAGTAGCCCCAGAACATCCTCACATTGCTTTGAATTGAATCGACCCCATTGAGATTAGTGTATACCTGATCCTGTTTTTTCCTTTCGAGTTGGCACAGTAATGTTTTTAAGTACTGATTATTAAAAGTAATCTGCCACGATAATGGTTGTTTGTGCTTAGCTAAAGCATTGTGTATGTGTCCAGGGAAGACGCACATTAGCCTGCAGAGGAATATAGGGCCTCATACAGCTTGGATAATTATTGAGACAGAAATTGCGATTTTCTCAAACTTGCTTCTGCTAAAAATCGCATGTGAAGAGCCGCCCAGAAATGTAAAAGACGCCCACCGATGCAGACGCAAAATTGCGACGCATATGCAGAAATTGAGTACCATCAACAATTGCGGTTCACCCAGGGATACTCAGAATAATGAGAATGCAGTCGCACCGGTGCCATGTTTGTAGTCGAAATCCATTGCAACTGACGTCTGATTCATGCCCAAAAACGGACATTATCCGCCTGCGTTTTTCCAACCACTCCCCCCTAAACCCAATGTCAACGCCCAAGAACCGTATCTTCCTGTCAATCAAATTGCAATCACATTTCACTAAATTATGATTGCAATTTAGCCTTCACGCACGCGCAATACATTCGCAGCGCATGCACAGTCTTCCAATACTCGCCCGATTTGCTATTTTGCAACTGAATCAGAATAAGGCCCATAGATCGCATACACAATCATACTTCAAATTTCTCTGTGCAGAGAAAAGACCTACACTTACGGAGCATTGCACACCAACATGTCAGTGTGACATTAGAACACCACTTATTAATGTGTGCAGAGGCTTCCACCTGCCAGAACTTTTCTGACTCCTCAGTTCTGTCTGCTATGAATAAAGGGCCTAATTCATACATCGGCAAACTGCGCATGCACAGCAGCCGCTTCGCACCTGTGTGGTCATTCACATTGCGGGTGCATCCCCGAAGGATGCGTCATAAACATGACTGATAGTGGCGGGTTTTGGATGGGCGGCGACGCAGCATTTCGTGGGCGTGGCAGGCCAAATAGGGACATGACGGGAGCATTTTCGGGGTGACTGCTTGATATCGCACGCAGCAGGTCCAATTTTAAAAAAGACAGTGGACCACTAATGGCGTACGTATCCTGAGGCGATCTGCGTCCATCTCTAAATAACCCCCAAACTCCTGTCCAAAAGCTATAGGCAGTGTCCAGGATTGAGGTGCTCGGCCTAGTCTACGTAAAGATCATGGTGTAGCACGGTGGCTAGCTATTTTCACCTGATTCTCGACCAATTTATTTGGGATGGAACAGACATTTGCCATAAGCATTTGCAGAAGCAGGCATGGCAATGGTGGTATCAGTAGGCAGTGCTTTCGCCTGTATTTCACTCCAACTCTCCTCCCACTGTTCTCTCTCCATTCCGTCCATGGGCTCTGCTTTTGGCCTCATCCTTATTCTGACCACGTTCTCAGCAAATCCCGCCGTACTTACCTCAACTCCCACTGCTAACTTCCATTGCCCCAAGGTAACTGTCTAAATAGCTCCCAGGTGCCCAACTATATCATATTGCTTCCATCCAGCTCCCAGCTTGAGCCCTGTTGGTAAGATGCAGTCTCAGCAGACTGCTAGTAATTCCTCCCGGACACAGGCCATTCTATGACAAGCTAAAGAGTGACAAAATCTATTTCCTGTCTTTGATGGCAGCATCTGTGGATGCCGCCATTTTGGCAATACCTAGGTGAA
Organism: Pseudophryne corroboree; assembly: GCF_028390025.1. Taxonomy (NCBI): domain Eukaryota; kingdom Metazoa; phylum Chordata; class Amphibia; order Anura; family Myobatrachidae; genus Pseudophryne; species Pseudophryne corroboree. The sequence continues at coordinate 812,578,429 of NC_086444.1, read as the reverse complement.
GCCGTAACTTCAGTGAAAACTGTTGTTCTCTCAGAATTTGGTGCTCATCTCTCATAGATAAATGGGCCTCTAAGTATTAAATAGTGAAAATATGTGCCTATTTTGCACAATAAAAATGTAAATTGTTGTAACTAATGTACACCAGCTATTTTGTTTAAACTGTGTTATAGTGATCAAGATGACAAGCAGCTAAATTGATTGCTGGGAATATTCAAACGAGCTTTAGGCTTACATTACATTTACGATTTTCAGTCTGCAATTATTTCTCATGAGTTTAATCATTTAGAAATTACTGGGAAACCACTGTGCTACTTTGTGCGATTAATCACCTGTGAAATCTCCTAACACAAATTATAGTATTATTTCCTGCCTTGAACCACCTAAAAAGTAATGAATATCTAATTAATCACCAATCAACCTGATTAGTCATTTAAAGTAATTCAGCACAGTAAAAGTGCTTCATTGCATGATCAAAAGTTTTGGTCACTCTGCACAGCAATCAAAAAACAAAATGGTTGCCTGCAGTTGGGCAACTGGAAATCACTTGTGAAAATTTTGCCCTAAAGAAATCAGCCAAATAAAAAATTATCCAGGAAGAGGGCATAAACAAAAATTTCCAAAAAAACAAATCCGCAGTATAGTCAGAGATGTGAGAGAGACTATTTTCTCACTGAAAGCTGTGAAAATATCCTTTGCATGTATAGCTTTACAGTAGAAACTTCAAAATTGAAAAGGCTGTACATTTGGAAGACCCATATTTACAAAACAATGAATTTATGCCATTGTTTGGTTTTATTTAGTAGAAAAGCAAAGTCACTTACTTGGAATTACTACCACATAAAGGTGTAAATTGTCTGTTATTCCCTGGGTGCGGTCTGCATGGCTGCAAAGAATCTAAAGTTACTCTGCAATGAAATGTAATGCTGTCAGTGACAAAGCTGTGTTGGGGGAACAAAAAGTGTTTTTCATCAAGATAATGATCCCAAGCATGCTGCACATTTCATGCGGAAATTTGTTGGAGATGATTGCCCTGCAACAATCATTGTGCTGAGAAAATACCTCAGTTCCATTCAATACTCATGACATGGAAAGCTTGCCAAGTTCCCAGCAATTCACATGCATTTTGGGACCAAACACCAAATGAAACCACCCAGAACTACAGTATGTAAATTGTCAGCAATGCTTATTAACCCCAATGGTGGGCCACATAAGTACTGATAGTTCAGCATATTTAACTTATTTCTCCATTGTTACCTGTACCTATGTTTATTTTTGGTTAAAATTTGTGTTCTATATTTAAAAACTGTGATTCTCTTAATCATCAAGATTAATACTGTAACATATGTATCCTGAATGCAGATGTAGAGCAGTTTTCCGGCCAGGGGCGATTGGCCTTGTGCCCTACCTGAACTTTTCTCTATAAGCCTAGGCCCTAGCGGCCTCCTGAACTGGAGGCTACTGATGTCTCTGATTCCTGGGGGCTGGTACCTCCGCTTTGTGCCCTGGATCAGCCGTCAACTGATCCATCTCCTCCTTTCTTCTTGCCACCTGTGCTGTATATGCTGTGAGGCAGGAATGTGCGGTGGGGTAAATGGTTTAGGAGGCGCAGGCTAGTATCAGCCAGATTTACACACAATGGGGTATATTTACTAAGCTCCCGATTTTGACCGATTTTGAGTTTTTTCTTCAAAGTGTCATCTCAGGAATTTACTAAACTAAAATCTCGGCAGTGATGAGGGCATTCGTATTTTTTTTGAAGGCAAAGGAAAAAAAATACGAATGAATACACCATCGGTCAAACACGCCTATTATTTTATACAATACGGTAATTTACTAAAAATTCGTATTCACAATCACTGCCGGCAATAGCCAAACACTGCCGTAAAAAAGTACAAATCGTAAAAAAAGCAGTTTTCAATTAGACCTGCTTTTTTTTACCGTATTCTGATAGGCATGCACGGATCAGTGAGATCCGTGCATGTTTATCAGTGGGAAGGGGTGTGAAAGAGTTAAAAATCAGAATTTTTTTTGCGTGGGGTCCCCCCTCCTAAGCATAACCAGCCTCGGCCTCTCTGAGCCGGTCCTGTTTGTAAAAGTACGAGGGAAAAATTGACTGGGGTCCCCCCATATTTAAACAACTAGCACCGGGCTCTGCGCCTGTTCCAGGTGCAAAAAATACGGGGGACAATAAACGTAGGTGTCCCCCGTATTTTTAACACCAGCACCGGGCTCCACTAGTCGGAGAGATATTGCCACAGCCGGGGGACACTTTTATATTGGTCCCTGCGGCCCTGGCATTAAATCCCCAACTAGTCACCACTGGCCGGGGGACCCCTTAAATCAAGGGGTCCCCCCCTCCAGCCACCCAAGGGCCAGGGATGAGGCCCGAGGTTGTCCCCCCCCCCATCCAAGGGCGGCGGATGGGGGGCTGATAGCCTTTTGTGACAAAAAAAGAATATTGTTTATTTTTGTAGCAGAACCACAAGTCCCAGCAAGCCTCCCCCGCAAGCTGGTACTTGGAGAACCACAAGTGCCAGCATGCGGGGGGGAAATGGGCCCACTGGTACCTGTAGTTCTACTACAAAAAAAATACCCCCAAAAAAATCACAATGCACACACCGTGACAGTACAATTTTATTACATACATGCACACCAACATACATACATACTTACCTATGTTGGTCCTCTTCTCCAGTAGAATCCAGGGGTACCTGTAAATAAAATTATACTCACAACAATCCGGTATTTTTATTTTGCCAAGTACGTGGATTACAAACAGAAGAGGACCGATCTACACAGGATTGTTGTGAGTATAATTTTTATTTACAGGTACCCCTGGATTCTACTGGAGAAGAGGACCGACCGCTTTGTGTCAACATAGGTAAGTATGTGTGTATGTTAGTGTGCATGTATGTAATAAAGTTGTACTGTCACGGTGTGTGCGTTGTGTTTTTTGGGTATTTTTTTGTAGTAGAACTACAGGTACCAGCGGGCCCGTTTTCCCCCCCGCATGCTGGTACTAGTGGTTCTCCAAGTACCAGCTTGCGGGGAAGGCTTGCTGGGACTTGTGGTTCTGCTACAAAAAACAATATTCTTTTTTTTGTCACAAAAGGCTATCAGCCTCCCATCCGCCGCCCTTGGATGGGGGGGCAGCCTCAGGCTTCACCCCTGGCCCTTGGGTGGCTGGAGGGGGGGACCCCTTGACTTACCCACTCCTCCAGGGTACCCCGGCCAGGGGTGACTAGTTGGGGATTTAATGCCACGGCCGCAGGGACCTATATAAAAGTGTCCCCCGGCTGTGGCATTATCTCTCTGACTAGTGGAGCGGCTGGAGCCCAGTACGTCTTTTGTCCCCCGTATTTTTTGCACCAGGCGCAGAGCCCGGAGCTGGTTGTTAAAATACGTGGGAACCCCTGTCATTTTTTCCCCGTATTTTTACAACCAGGACCGGCTCAAAGAGCCCGAGGCTGGTTATGCTTAGGAGGGGGGACCCCACGCAATTTTTTTCAGCATTTATTGAACACTTTTGTAATGTCCATGAAGTCGAATCCAAGCCGCCCACTATTCGTCAATTGGTCCGTTTTTCGACAGGGGGACTGTCGAATCCGTTATTTATTGAATATGTCGAATTCGGGTCCCGGCGGGAGGGTTTCGCCTATCGAATTGTGTCGAATCCAATAACGGTCGAATTCACGCCGGAATTCGACCGCAGTTGAATATACCCCAGAATCTCCTAAACTGCACTGGGAGAAGTGATTTATCTGCTCTACTGATTAGAATTTATGGATAAAATTAATTGGCCAAAACTTATGCAGTTGAAGGTAATCCTCACAATGGGGGTAATTCCAAGTTGATCGCAGCAGGATTTTTGTTAGCAATTGGGCAAAACCATGGGGGTAATTCCAAGTTGATCGCAGCAGGATTTTTGATAGCAATTGGGCAAAACCATGTGCACTGCAGGGGAGGCAGATATACCATTTGCAGAAAGAGTTAGATTTGGGTGGGTTATTTTATTTCTGTGCAGGGTAAATACTGGCTGCTTTATTTTTACACTGCAAATTAGATTGCAGACTGAACACACCCCACCCAAATCTAACTCTCTCTGCACATGTTATATCTGCCTCCCCTGCAGTGTACATGGTTTTGCCCAATTGCTAACAAAAATCCTGCTGCGATCAACTTGGAATTACCCCCCATGTGCACTGCAGGGGAGGTAGATATAATATGTGCAGAGAGAGTTAGATTTGGGTGTGGTGTGTTCAATCTGCAATCTAATTTGCAGTGTAAAAATAAAGCAGCCAGTATTTATCCTGCACAGAAATAAAATAACCCACCCAAATCTATCTCTTTCTGCACGTTATATCTGCCTCCCCTGCAGTGCACATGGTTTTGCCCAATTGCTATCAAAAATCCTGCTGCGATCAACTTGAAATTACCCCCACTATACTGAAATTGGAAACAATTGGTTGGGAATTAGCAAGCTTTCTTTATTTCTTTATGGAAACATTCATGTCAGAAAAATACACTTATATTTCTCATACGTCCTAAAGGATACTGGGGTCACCATTAGAACCATGGGGGTATAGACGGGATCCGCAGGAGACATGGGCACTTTAAGACTTTGAAAGGGTGTGAACTGGCTCCTCCCTCTATGCCCCTCCTCCAGACTCCAGTTTTAGAATTGTGCCCAGTGAGACTGGATGCACTACAGGGAGCTCTAATGAGTTTCTCTGAAAATACTTTTTTGTTAGGTTTTTTATGTTCAGAGAGGCTGCTGGCAACAGTCTCCCTGCTTCGTGGGACTTAGGGGAGAGAAGTATAACCCACTTCCAGTGAGTTCAAGGGCTCTGCTTCTGGCTACAGGACACCATTAGCTCCTGAGGGTTTGATCGCTGGGTACGCTCAGATGCTCGCTCCCACAGCCTGCCGTCACCCCCTTTCAGAGCCAGAAGTCAGAAGACAGGTGAGTAACCAAAGAAAAGAAGACTTCAACTTCAGTGACGGCATTTTCTGAGGGGCGGGGGGGGGGGGGGGGGGGGGGGCCCTGGGCAGCTGAAAAAACATCCTCATTAAGCCCACTGGCAAGAGGGGACATTAGTGCCGCGGCACTGTCCCAACCCCCGCCAGTATAAATATTGAGAAAAGCGGGATAGAAGCGCGCCATTAAGGGGGCGGAGCTTCTTCCTCACAGCTCACAGCGCCATTTCCTCACCACAAGCTGCAGAGACGCTGGTCCTCCTCACTGACAAGTACCAGGGGTGCAAAACGGAGGGGGGAGGCATATAATTGGTGCAATATATATATGTGATAAAAGCGCTATAGGTCTGAGGCATTGTCTTGGCGCTTTCAGACCCGTTTTCTCAGCGCAGGGTTGTGAGCTGGCAAATCCCCTCTATGTCTCTCTGACAGACTTTACTGTGGGTCTGTCCCCTATATTCCCGGAGTGTCTGTGGGTGTTTGGTGCACGAGTGTTGACATGTCTGAGACTGAAGGCTCTTCCCAGGAGGAGGCTGTATTAGGGACACAGGGGGTGATTCCGAGTTGTTCGCTCGCTAGCTGCTTTTAGCAGCATTGCACACGCTAAGCCGCCGCCCTCTGGGAGTGTATCTTAGTTTAGCAGAATTGCGAACGAAAGATTAGTAGAATTGCGAATAGAAATTTCTTAGCAGTTTCTGAGTAGCTCGAGACTTACTCACAGATTGCGATCAGATCAGGCTGTTTCGTTCCTGGTTTGACGTCACACACACGCCCAGCGTTCGGCCAGCCACTCCCCCGTTTCTCCAGACACTCCCGCGTTTTTCCCTGACACGCCTGCGTTTTTCCGCACACTCTCAGAAAACGGCCAGTTTCTGCCCAGAAACACCCACTTCCTGTCAATCACACTCCGATCACTTCAACGATGAGAATTCTTCGTTCGGGCGTGAGTAAATCTACTAAGTTTTGTGCTAAAATACTTAGCGCATGCGCACTGCGTACCATGCGCATGCGCATTTTTGCCTTAATAGCTCCGTTGCGAAAATCGGCAACGGGCGAACATCTCGGAATGACCCCCACAGATGGCTGCAGGGGTGACCCTGTCGGCACCGCCGACACCTGATTGGGTAAATGTGTTGAACGCTTTGAATGTTAATGTGGCTCTTATTAATAAGAGGCTAGATAAGTCTGAGTCGCAGACCCAGGCATGGAAGAAATCTGTGGAAGATATGTTATTCCAAAGTCAGGTCCCCTCAGGGTCACAAAAACGTACGTTGGCCCAGTTAGCAGACACTGATACCGACACGGACACTGATTCCAGTGTCGACTATAGCGATTCCAGGTTAGACCCAAAATTGTCTAAAAGCATTCACCACATGATTCTGGTGGTTAAAGATGTATTATATATCACTGAGGACCCAGCTATCCCTTATAAAAGGGTCTGTATGTATAAAGAAAGGAAACCTGAGATAACGTTTCCTCCCTCTCATGAACTGAACACGCTATTTGAAAAAGTTTGGAAAGGTCCTGACAGAAAGTTTCAGATTCCCAAAAGAATTATGGCAGCTTATCCGTTTCCCTCGACGGATAAGGAAAAGTGGGAGTCACCCCCCACCGTGGACAAGGCTTTGTCTCGTTTGTCTAAAAAAGTGGCTCTTTCGTCACCTGACACGGCGGCCCTTAAGGATCCTGCGGATCGTAAACAAGAAATTACGTTGAAGTCCATTTATGTGACCACGGGTACACTTCTCCAACCTGTCATTGCGTCTGCATGGGTAAGTAGTGCTATCGAAAAGTGGGCAGATAACTTGTCATCTGATATAGATACCCTAGATAGGGATGGCATCCTCTTGACACTGGGTTATATCAAGGACGCTGCAGCATACCTTAAGGAAGCTGTGAGAGATATTGGTCTTTGGGATCAAAGGCCAATGCCATGGCTGTCTCAGCTAGGCGTGCGTTGTGGATTCACCAATGGAATGCTGATGCTGACTCCAAGAAAAGTATGGAATCTCTACCATATAAAGGTAAGGCCTTATTTGGAGACGGCCTTGATGATTTGGTATCTACGGTTACCGCGGGTAAGTCATCCTTTTTACTTTATGTTCCTCCACAACAAAAGAAACCGAAATCATTATCAGATGCAGTCCTTTCAGCCCAATAAATTCAGAAAGGGCTGAGGTTATTCCTTCCTTTCTACTAGAGGAAGGGGAAAAGGTAAACGATCCCCAGCCTTGTCAGGCTCCCAGGAGCAGAAGTCCTCCCAGGCTTCTGCCAATTCCACCGCATGACGTTGGGGCTCCTGTTCGGGAGTCCGCACCGGTGGGGGCCCATCTAAAACTCTTCAGTCAGTTTTGGGTTCGTTCGAACCTAGACCCTTGGATTTTACAAATAGTATCCCAAGGGTACAGGCTGGAGTTTCAAGACGTCCCCCCTCGACGGTTTTTCAAATCGGCCTTACCAGCTTTTCTCCCGGACAGGGAGATAGTTTGCGACGCAATACAAAAATTGTGTCAAAATCAAGTTATCATCAAGGTTCCCCAGTCACAACAGGGAGAAGGTTTTTATTCGAGCCTGTTTGTGGTCCCGAAGCCGGACGGCTCGGTCAGACCAATCCTAAACCTGAAATCCCTGAATTTCTACCTAAAGATATTCAAATTCAAGATGGAGTCCCTCCGAGCAGTGATCTCCAGTTTGGAGGAAGGAGATTTTATGGTGTCGGTGGACATAAAAGATGCCTATTTACATGTTCCCATTTATCCTCCGCATCAGGCTTACCTGAGATTTGCAAGTCAGGATTGTCATTACCAATTTCAAACGTTACCTATCCACGACTCCGAGGATTTTCACCAAAGTGATGGCGGAGATGATGGTTCTTCTTGGCAAGCAAGGAGTCACAATTATCCCATACTTGGACGATCTCCTGATAAAGGCGAGATCCAGGGACCAGTTGGTCTGAAACGTTGCACTCTCCATGACAGCTCTTCAACAACATGGTTGGCTCCTAACTTGCCAAAATCACAGTTGATTCCAACGACACGGTTGTCGTTTTTGGGAATGATATTGGACACAGAACTACAGAGAGTCTTTCTTCCTGTGGAAAAGGCTCTGGAACTTCAGAGTCTGGTCAAACAAATTCTGAAACCAGCAAGAGTGTCAGTCCATCAATGCATTCGGTTGCTGGGGAAGATGGTTGCGGCCTACGAGGCCATTCAGTTTGGCAGGTTCCATGCCAGGGTGTTCCAGTTGGACCTGTTGGACAAGTGGTCCGGGTCCCATCTACACATGCAACAGAGGATAATCCTGTCTTCCAAGACCAGGGTATCACTCCTGTGGTGGCTGCACAGCTCTCACCTCCTAGAGGGGCGCAGGTTCTGGATACAGGACTGGATCCTAGCCTCCGAGGTTGGGGGAAAATCGCAAGAGGAGAAAACTTCCAAGGAAGATGGTCAAGTCAGGAAGCTTGTCTCCACATAAATGTTCTGGAGCTAAGGGCCATTTACAACGGCCTACTACAAGCGGAACATCTTCGAGGTCTGCCTGTACTGATCCAGTCGGACAATGTAACAGCAGTAGCGTACATAAACCGTCAGGGCAGAACGAAAAGCAAAGCAGCAATGGCAGAAGCCACAAGGATTTTCCGCTGGGCGGAAAAGTATACAAGTGCTCTGTCAGCAATCTTCATTCCAGGAGTGGACAACTGGGAAGCAGACTTCCTCAGCAGACAGGATCTCCATCCAGGAGAGTGGGGACTCCACCAAGAAGTCTTCGCAGAGGTGACAGGTCGTTGGGGAGTTCCTCAAGTGGACATGATGGCTTCTCGTCTCAACAAGAAACTTCTGAGATATTATTCCAGGTCGAGGGACCCTCAACCAATAGCAGTGGATGCACTGGTGACACCACGGGTGTTTCAGTCGGTGTATGTATTCCCTCCACTTCCTCTCATTCCAAAAGTTCTAAAGATCATAAGAAGAATAAAGATTCAAGCGATCCTCATTGTCCCAGACTGGCCAAGGTGGGTTTGGTATCCAGATCTTCAGGAATTACTCATCGGAGATCCCTGGCCTCTTCCTCAGCGCGAGGACCTGTTACAACAGGGGCCGTGCGTGTATCAGGACTTACCGCAGCTACGTTTGATGGCGTGGTGGTTGAACGCAAAATCCTAACCCGTAAGGGTATTCCCAGGGAAGTCATTCCCACACTTATTCAGGCCAGGAAAGGGGTAACGTCCATACATTACCACCGTATTTGGAGGAAATATGTTTCTTTGTGTGAATCCAAGAAGGCTCCTACTGAAGAGTTTCAGATAGGACAGTTTCTCCATTTTCTACAAGCAGGTGTGGATGCGGCCCTAAAATTGGGCTCAATTAAGGTTCAGATTTCAGCCTTATCGGTTTTCTTTCAGAAACAATTGGCCTCCCTTCCAGAAGTTCAGACTTTAGTGAAAGGCGTATTGCACATCCAACCTCCATTTGTGCCCCAGTGGCACCATGGGATCTTAATGTGTTGTTGTAGTTCCTTCAATCACATTGGTTTGAACCGTTACGGAAGGTGGAGTTGAAATTCCTGACTTGGAAAGTGGTCATCCTGTTGGCCTTGGCATCTTCAAGGCGGGTGTCTGAGTTAGCGGCCTTGTCTCACAAGAGCCCTTATTTGATCTTCCATGAAGATAGAGCTGAATTGGGGACACGTCAGCAATTTTTACCGAAGGTGGTTTCCTCTTTTCACATAAACCAACCTATCGTGGTTCCTGTGGCTACTGACGCCTTTGTTGAGTCAAAATCTCTGAATGTGGTAAGAGCTTTGAAGATTTATGTCGCCAGAACGGCTCAGATTTAGGAAAACAGAGGCTCTGTTTGTCCTGTATGCTCCCAACAAGGTTGGGTGTCCTGCTTCCAAGCAGACCATTGCGCGCTGGATCTGTAACATGATTCAGCAGGCCCATTCCATGGCTGGATTACCATTACCGGAATCAGTAAAGGCCCATTCCACTAGAAAGGTGGGCTCATCCTGGGCGGCTGCCCGGGGGGTCTCGGCATTGCAACTTTGCCAAGCAGCTACTTGGTCGGGGTCAAACACTTTTGCAAAGTTCTACAAGTTTGACACCTTGGCCGATGAGGACCTTAAGTTCGGTCAATCGGTGCTGCAGAGTCGTCCGTACTCTCCCGCCCGTTCTAGAGCTTTGGTATAACCCCATGGTTCTAAAGGTGACCCCAGCATCCTCTAGGACGTATGAGAAAATAGGATTTTAATACCTACCGGTAAATCCTTTTCTCTTAGTCCGTAGAGGATGCTGGGCGCCCGTCCCAGTGCATACTGTATCTGCAGTTAATAGTTCTGATTACACATAGGTTGTGTTACGTTTATTGTCAGCATGTTGCTGCAAATTTTTCATGCCGTTGTGTTCTGTTGTGCGGCATGCTTGAGGTGTGAGCTGGTATGAATCTCACCTTAGGTTAACAATAAATCCTTTCCTCGAAATGTCCGTCTCCCTGGGCACAGTTCCTATAACTGGAGTCTGGAGGAGGGGCATAGAGGGAGGAGCCAGTTCACACCCTTTCAAAGTCTTAAAGTGCCCATGTCTCCTGCGTATCCCATCTATACCCCCCATGGTTCTAATGGTGACCCCAGCATCCTCTCCGGACTAAGAGAAAAGGATTTACCGGTAGGTATTAAAATCCTATTTTTGTGTCCAATCTTGGAACACTGAGTTATTTTAGACACATCTGTTCTATTAGAAAGCACAACATGAAGTCTTCCTTTTCTCACGTGAGAAATCAGATCATTCTTTCAAAACATTTTTTCTCTATGTAGAATACTACAAATGTATGTCTTATGATCATAACAATTGTGTACACGCATTTCTGTACACTGTGTTGTTTCCACAAAGCCCACAGTGGGTGGTAGAAGTATTTTCATAGAAAAGGAATGGAATCTGCTTTGAAAGGGATTGAGCTATTCTTCTATAAAAAATGGAAGGAATGTACATTTATCACGCTACCTGATGACTTCCTAAACATGGAAGCACAGGAGTTGGAATTTACTTATTATTATTCTTTATTTGTATGGTGCCACAAGCACATGAGGGAAGAGGGCCTTGCTCGGGAGAGCTTCCACTCTTACTTTCTTACTGTTAAAACAGTAACCGCACATCTGTCTTGGGTTTTTTTCTGGAGGTTTGGTAGTATATTTGGTACAACAGTATATTTGGTAATATAGCTTTTTCCATACAGCTATTTTTGGGCAGATGGATGACGTTCACTTTTTAGTTTCCTTCTCTGATTTGGAATAGAATGATTAATCACACAAGTGTTTTTTAGAACTTTTTATAACAATACTTTTTATTAAATCTTACAAAAAAAAACCACTATTACAAATAAAGTTACTATTATATCTGACTCTATATACAGGTGTATGTAGAGTGAACACAAATCATATTGCATAATAATGGCTAATTGCAGTAGTTCAAATAAGAATCAATTTAGATGATGAGACTGGGGGTTGAGAAGGTTCTATAGTATCTTGATGCTTTAGACCTCTTTTAACTTTAGTTACACATAAAAGTCTTAAGGGCCCTACACACTGGGCGACCCGCCGCCTAGCTGCCCAACCGCCGATACGGCAGATGGGCGACCCGGCGGCAGGTGGGAGGTGACGGGGGAGTAAATCCCCCCTGCTCCATAGCAGTGCATGCAAATATGAACAAGATCGTCCATATTGGCCTTCATGCACAAGCGACGGGGCACCAACGATGAACAAGCGCGGGGCCACGCATCGTTCATCGTTGCTGCCTCCACACTGAAAGATATGAACGGTATCTCGTTCATTAATGAACGAGATTGTTCATATCTTTCCGTAATATCGCCCAGTGTGTAGGGCCCATTAAAAGCATTTTTAAAGACTAAGCTTTTTTAAGAATAACTTTTCCCAATATGTCAAATTCAAATGCCTCAAGAAGTTATTTACGGGCCTAAAAGACAAGACTGTGGTGAATCAGCATATTAGATAAAGATAAATAGTGGTGGGGAAATTTCGTAAGTGGTGTGCTGGGGTTCACTGCTGGTTCTACGGTAAAAATATAGTATTTGCTAAAGGTCAGTTTGACGTTCTCAACACAACTTGCTGTTGATTCCCCTCATTTTTAATACTTCTATCACACTGCAAACCCTTTTTATGTCATGTAAATAAAGTGTTTAAAAACAATTATGCTGCATATTACTCAGAATACATTCTCTGTAGGGAAACTTGCTTAGCACACAGTCACTGTGGAGGAAATTTTTGAACTCCCTATATATACCAAAATAAGACAGTAGAGCAATTTAAACACGCTTGTTATTGATCTTACCTCACAAAGACCTAAGGAACAAATAGGGTTGAAGATGCCAAAAATATAAATGAAAAAGGGCAGACTAGATGGGCCAAGACTTTATTATTGGCTGTCAAATTCTATGTTTCTATGAGATCTTAGAAACATACTGTAGTCATGAGATTAGTTTTAGTCTGAAAAAGAAACACAGATAATGTTGGTATAGACTCTGTGTAGGCCACAGAAGACCTTTAAAAGGAAGCAGATAAAAGCTGCTCGACATTTTTATAAATGTCACTCAGGAAAAGTAGACAAAATTAAAAGGTAGACTTTGATAAATGTAATACACACAACATTTTGTATTGGTTTAAGCTCCCTGTTATTTTTTTGTTAGATATAGGTTGGTAAAAAAAGAATTAGAAGATTGAATGAAATTGTTGACCTTTTGTATAACATTGCCATATATACTTGGGCTATATAAACTAGACTGCTAAAAGAAAAGCTAAGCTGCTGCGCTTGTAATTTATGTACAGGAGGCGTCTGCAGGTAGCGAATGTGGCTCCTAACGGACGTTCTAACTGGTTTAACCCTAACCAGGGCTTCTTAATTAACTGTTGCAATAATACGTAATATACCATATTTGCCTGCAATAGTGATTTTAATTTTGTTGTCCAGAGTATAATTTTCCAAATATTTGACTACGGAGACTCACCTTTCTGAATTTCTTAGATAGGATAGTATCAGCAGATATGGTCCAGTTGAATAGAAGAAGTGTTACATTTATTGTAAAGAGTACATCACAATGGTTGGATGAGTGCCTGTTGTTTTTTAAGGATCTTGCACCAAAGTTGTTCTGCATTTTTATATATATATATATATACAGGATACAAGAAATCGTGGAGGGTTCCTGTTTCATGTTAATCTGACAGCTAACCAAAAAGTTCCTTCAATGTTCATTTGTGAAGAATTTTGTTAAAGGACCTAAGGACATTCAAACTAATTTGTGGACAATAACTGTTATTCTACTGGGCACTTCCCATACATGTCTTGTATTCTGTTTCACAGATGAAGATTGAAGGAACATTTGAGTAGTTGTCTGATTAATCTGAAACAAGAACCCTCATACCAGTGTACACCCAGAATGAAAATGGATCAATACCTTGATTATTCTTTAAAATAGTTTTTAATTAAAGTTATTTAGTACAAATCTGATCTTACATCACACATATCTCTTAAATATTGACCTTTGTGGACTTGATGGTAGATTAGAGAACTAGCTGTCTTACCTCAGCTGCTGTACTCTGGTACAAGGGTTCTTGTTTCAGATAAATTTGACAACTACCCTTAAAATGACTTCAATCTTCATCTGTGAAGAATTTTGTTTAAGGACCTTAGGACGTTCAAACTAATCTGTGGACAATAACGGTTATTCTACTGGGCGCTCCCCATAAATTTCTTGTATTCTGTTTCACAGATGAAGATTGAAGGAACATTTTGGGTAGTTGTCATATTAATCTGAAACAAGAACCCTCATACCAGTGTACACCCAGACAGTAAATGGATTAATACCTTGATTATATCTTTAAAATTGTTTTTAATTAAAATGATTTAGTACAACTCTGATCTTACATCACACGCATCTCTTAAATATTGACCTTTGTGAACTTGATGGTAGATTAGAGAACTCTCTGTCAGGGGCGTAGCCAGAACTTTGTGGGCCCCATAGCAAAATTTTGAAGGTGCCCCTGTCCCAATGTTTCTAGAAAGACACCTTTCTGCAGCAGTTGTTACTGTTATGCCTCATAACAGTGCCCTAGTCCATATTATGTCATATTGCAGGGCTGCCAGTGTAAACTATGTCAGCTTTCCCAACTCACATTATGGCAGATAGTGTGCCCATTTCATACTGTATTATGCCACATTACAGTGTCCCTAGTCCATAGAATGTAACATTATAATGCCCTCCAGTTCATTTTATACCACATTACAATGAGTAGGCCCAGGAGCATATTGTACCTATAAATATTGCAGGCACCATGGCAAAAGGTTGTAAGGGCCATTATGTACTCCCAATAGTGAAACATGTATATAACACATGTCATTTGACAGGGAAGGTGGACCCCTCTTCAGCTCTGGGCCCCATAGCAGCTGCACTCTCTGCACCTATGGTAGCTACGCCCTTGCTCTCTGTCTATCTCAGCTGCTGTACTCTGGTACAAGGGTTCTTGTTTCAGATAAATCTGACAACTACCCTAAAAATGACTTCAATCTTCATCTGTGAAGAATTTTGTTTAAGGACCTAAGGACATTCAAACTAATATTTGGACAATAACGGTTATTCTAATGGGCGCTCCCCATAAATTTCTTGTATCCTGGTTCCAGTGGTCTTTCTGGTAAAGGACCTGCCTGTGGATAGCAGCCAGTACCTAGAAGGACATACAGAACCCATTTAGGATTAAGGACTAGTTCCTAAAGGACTAAGGCTATTTCAGCGCATTTGGGTCTCGTGTGTTTAATTTATATGGGATGCAGTTAATTTGCCGGCGGTCAGGATACCAGCACCGGAATCCAGACAGCCGACAATGCCAATAGCCGTAATCCCGGCACACAGGGGCTATTATCACTCATGGGTGTCCGCGACGCCCATAGGGTGGCAAGCATCAAGCCCGCAAGGGGACTATTTGCACTCCCCTTGCTGCCGGCATTCTAGGGGGCGGAAATCCGCTGTCAGGATATTAACAGCCGGCATCCCGTCCGACAGGAATATGTGTGTATTCCGTATATACAGTGTGTGTATATATATATATATATATGGGATGCTGTTGTGTTACTGACGCTCGGGATCCCGACGGTCAGCATGCCGACGCCGGCATTCCGAACGATAAGAATGTCGGCAGTCGAAATGTGGTGCAACAGTGGATGTGACCACATTGTTTAAATAAAAATCACAAAGGCACTGCACTCACCATATTAACGAACAATAATAAAAAGTGGGGTTTTGGTTTATGACTTGATCAATGCATTTAAGCCTTCAGCCCCTGATAATTGAGCAATGTGGTCACATACCATGTTGCACCCCAAATCTAAGAATACTGAGTGCTGTGGATTTGTGCTTTATGTGAGTGTGTTTGTAAGCTAATTTTAATCAAAAGAGTGTTGGATAGAATGTAGGTGTGTGTGTGTGTACATATAAAGTATATATATATATATATATACATACATACATATATATATATATATATATATATATATATAATACATACTATGTAGACAAGTGACGCTGACCGCAAATAGAGTGAGGTTTCTATTGACGGCAGTACTTCGTAGGTCCACCACATGCACTGATTACTGCAGGCCCCCTTCTTGGCAAAATGTCCACAAGTTCCTGGACAACAGCAAGCTGTATGTTTTGCCAGTATTCTTGTGTATTGCAGACAGAGAGGGGGGGTGCTCTTTACCCCCGCCTCTCCCCCCCCCCCCCAGCTTCCTCAGCCAGAGGAACGTCGGTAACACAACCGCAACCCATATATATATATATATACTATACACCAGTAAAACGCGTAGAGCTGACGCCCACTGCGCCCCACAAGGACATACATTCCAGTTCTGGCATACCTTTGGAACTATCATCTTTATTGTGGCACTCTGCAAACAGCAATTTCTAACTTATTGGACACTCGGTCTGGAATAAATGGACATACCAGCTGATCTAATAGGAGAGTGACATTTCAACCGGCAACATACGATTTTGTGGTTTGGAGGTTCCGTCAGCATTATAGGAGATCCCAGCTGATGTTTTAAATGGGAACTTGCCCTCAACCAAAGATCAACCACTGCTAACATCCAATTCCGGTTTGCCTATTCTGAATATCAATATTGCTGCAGCTTGTCAATTTATTCCTATAAGGGAGACTTTCAGCCAGAGTGGATAACTGTTGGGCGAATAATGGCTCTAATCCTTGGCAACATTTGTCTGAATGTGATTTTTAAGTAGTTTTTAATGTTATATAGAATTTTATGCGATAAATAAATTTGTATTTTTCAAGCCAATTGATTTAATATTGACTTATACAGCTAGCGCTGGTATACATTTCTATTTTCTAATGTCTGTAAGTCCTCCTGTCTCCACCATGTGCAGTGGGAGTGTATAAATCCCCGCTAACTGCTTCTGCAATCATGGACAACATATACCCAATTCTCACAACTGTTGCAGTTTGCACTCAGATGGAAACGACCGATAGTGGAAGAATTAGGAGCAATGGAGGGGAAAGGAGTGAGGTTCCAGCAGTAGAAGGGAACAAACTGTACTACAAATTGCAGGCACAGAGTGGAGGGAAAGTGGTGATTATTGTCCAGCTGCAGTGGACAACATAGCATGCTGGCGAGGCTAATAGACTGTGATCACCCAAGAGATTACTGCAACATTAGAGAGAGCTGTGCATGCGTGGAAAACAAGAAGGAAGAGGACCAGTGATAAAAGAAGAGACACAGGAGATTAACTCTGTTATGGCCATATCGGGACAAAAAGGAAAAAGAAGGACTGGGGGGAAATGGGTGAGGGAAAAAATAAAAATGTAAAAATGTTGCTTGCATAATTATGCAAGCCCATACAACATTTTCCTTGTATTTCAATTTGCAGACATAGAATGAATTATGAATTTGAAGTTTACTTTAAGAGATTATTGGTTTTCAGGGGGTCATTCTAACCCATTCGCACGCTGCGGTTCATCGCAGCAGTGCGAACGGGTTGGAACTGCGCATGTGCAGCGGCCGCATTGCGCAGACGCGTCGTTGTCCGGCGACGGCCTTCGCCAGGCAGCGATGCCACATACGAAGAAAGCAGTCGCAGCGGCGACCGCAAGAAGATTGACAGGAGGAAGGCGTTCGGGGGCGTCAACTCACCATTTTTCGGGCGTGGAGATCCGAACGCAGGGATGTCCAGGCGTTTGGAGGGCGGATGTCTGACGTGAATTCCGAGACCTTCATCGCTGGATCCATCGCACAGGGTAAGTAACTGCAGGGCTAGTCTTGTTTTACACAAAACTTTTTTAGCATAGCAGGGCTGCACAAGCGATCGCAGCCCTTCTATGCTAAAATACACTCCCCCATAGGCGGCGTCTAGTTGATCGCACGAGCAGCAAAAAGTTGCTACGTGCAATCAACTCAGAATGACCCCCACAGTACTGTGCAGATGTAAGTTTTTAATACTGACAAATGTGCTGCTGTTTTAGCAAGCCAATGTGTATAGATTGATACTGTAGTTAAAATGGACATGTTTGCGTCTCTTCTATGCAGACCTCTCCTGCCACAAAGACTTGGCTCAGCAGTTAATGTGTTTCAACATTTTGGGAATGTATTTACTGTAAACTCCTTTTTACGCCACGAGTTTTAACACATTTCTGAAACTTTGCTATTCAGTACATCTACACTGGATACATATGATATCCCAGCAGAAGGGATCACGGCTGTCACTTTACCGACAGTCTGCCGGAATCGAGTCCCCACACGAGCTCGCTGCGCTTGCCGCGCATCAGGCCTGGTGGCTCGCTTAGCTCGCCACAAGTTCTATTACCACTCTGTTGGTGGCGTGGACCCACCAGCCGAGTGGGAATACCTAACGGTTGTCTCGGTTCCATGCGCCAGTATTTCACTGGCTGTCTGGATTCTGTCGTTAGTCTCCAGAACGCCGGGATCCCGACATCCTGTATATTGCTACACTGCTGAGACTTTGTGACAGGTGAAATCTGTATTGAAGAGACTAGTGAGTGCCCATTTTTCACTTTTTCTGGGAACAGGAATAAATTGAATTTAGGCTATACTTATCTTTTATTAAGTGTCAGTGTACCCCATTTTTTACATCTAAGTAATTCAAGTCCAATGAACAACATGAAATGGTACAAAGTTAAGCAATAAACTGCTATATGAAAAAACAAGTGCAAAAACTGCAAAATAATGTACATTTCAGAGTTCTAAAATAGACCTTTATCAAGAAACAAGCAATGGGTTGAGAACTTAAGTATATCAGTGGAAAAAGGATTAAAAAAAGCAACATAGGACCCCTAAAGAGCGAGTTATACCCCTTTTACATTGCAATGCCAGGTCCCACCCGGGAATTGGAAACGGGTCTTTCCTGGGTGGGACCCGGCATTGGACCCTTACAAGCTGCCACCTCAACCCGGCAATATACCGTGTCGGGTTGCTATCGCAAGCGGGGCGGAGCCAGCATCAGGGTGGGTGCGAAGGCGGTGCTGGGAGATGAGATCATCTCCACGCCGCCTCTCCCTATGCATGAACGGATCCCGGGTCACATCAACCCGGCAACCCGTTCACACTGCAAATGACCCGGTATTTAACACGGGAATAACACTGCTTTATCTCCCGGGTTGAATTACTGAGTCAGGCAACCCGGGAATTTGTCCATAGCCCCTTTCACACCACACAGTGACCCGTGTCGACCCAGCAATATACCGGGTCGATACAGAGTTATTTCTGCGGTGTGAAAGGGGTATTAGGCGAATTGCTTAATGATGACAATAAAATAGAGAAATTGAATGAATTCTTTTCATCAGTATTTACTAGTGAGGAAAAAATGTGGGAATAGAACATTAAAATAGTAATGATAATGTCCAGATACATAATACTTGTTTAAGTGAGGATGAAGTCCTTGAACGACTACGAAAAATGAAGATTAATAAATCTCTGGGTCTTGATGGACTACACCCATTGGTTCTAATGGAGCTAGGCTCAAAAATAGCAAGGCCCTTATACTTAAACTTCAAATATTCTATTACATCAGGCACGGCTCCTAGGTACTGGAGATTAGCAGATGTAGTGTCATTATTTAAAAAGGTAAGTGAGGCAAGTCCTGGAAATTACAGACAGTAAGCCTGACATGTATAGTGGGGAAAATATTGGAAGGTATATTAAAGGATAGCATTCAGGAGTAGCTGGGGTGCTACAAGATCATTAGTAGTAACCAGCATGGGTTTGTGTGGGATAGGTCATGTCAAACTAACTTAATTAGCTTCTATGAAGAAGTGAGTGTGAACGTAGACCAGGGAAATGCTGTGGATGTGGTCTTTTTAGATTTTGCGAAAGCCTTCGACACAGTGCATCACATGAGGATGATTTTTACATTAAGAGAGTTTGGTCTAGGTAGCAGCATTTCTACTTTGGTCAAAAATTGTTTGGAAAATAGGGAACAGCGAGTGATGGTCAATGGAACATTTTTGAGCTGGCTAAAGTATTAAGTGGTATACCTCAAGGGTCTGTACTAGGGCCTCTACTGTTTAACATACTGTATTTATAAATGACATAGGAGAAGGTCTTGAGAGTAAAGTGTACATTTTTGCAGATGACACTAAACTGTGTAAGATAATTCATTCAGATCAGGATGTTGACTGTCTTCAGAACAACTTAATTAAACTGGAAGTTTGGGCAGCCAAGTGGAGTATGAGGTTTAATATAGAGAAATGTAAAGTTATGCATTTTGGGACCAAAAACAAACATGCAATCTATAAATTAAATGGGGTAAATCTAGGGAAATCAGAAATGGAGAAGGATTTGGGGGTGCTCATTGACAGTAGACTCAGCAGTAGTGCCCAATGTCAGGGTGCAGCAGTAAAGGCCAATAAGGTATTAGTATGCATAAAACAGGGAATAGAGACAAGGGATGAAAGTGTAATGCGCAACGGAATTTGCTGCGCTATATAAGAAACTGTTCATAAATAATAATAAAAAATAATAATCCTGCCACTGTATAAATCATTAATACAGTCGCATCTAAAATACAGTGTACAGTTCTGGGCTCCACACTATAAAAAAGACATCATAGAACTTAAAAGGGTTCAGAGAAGAGCTGCAAAATTGTCTAAAGGCTTAGAGTCATTGGATTATGAGGAAAGGCTATCTAGGTTAGATATGTTTACACTAGAAAAAAGGTGTCTAAGAGACATGATTAATATTTACAAACACTTTAAGGGTCAGTATATGGAACTGTTAGGCGATTTGCTCATCAAGAGATTTGTTCACAGGACACGCGGTCACTCCCTAAGGTTAGATGAGAGGAAGTTTCATTCCAAGCGAAGGAAGGGTTTCTTCACAGTACGGGCAGTAAGGATATGGAATTCGCTGCCGGAGAAGGTTGTACTGGCTGACTCAATTGATGTGTTTAAGAAAGGGTTAGACAAATTTTTAGCCAAAAAAGGCTTCCAAGGATATAACCTGTAACAATAATGTGTGGCTGCATCTGGGTCAGTGAAAGTAAATCCATAGCATAGCAGTAGATCAAAATATAGGTTGAACTCGATGGACAAATTGTCTTTTTTCAACCTCGACAACTGTGTAACTTACAGACTCAGCTGTTCTGCAGCAATGAAAAACAGTCTTCCCTGTAATGTGAAGCACCATCAGTGGACTCCTGAAGACTGGAAGAAGGTGTTATGGAGCGATGAACCAAAATGTTAAATCTTTGGTTTATCATGCAGGGCGTATGTATGCCATTGCGTAGTTGAGAGAACGGTTCCTCAGAGTGTGTGGGGGTTATTTACTAAGGATCACGGGGTGTTTAAGTCCAAAATGTAAAAGGGAAATGTTTTTAGTAGCAAAGCACCTTAAATAAACCCCTCTAGTCCCAACTGTCAATCATGGAAGAGGAAGCGTGATGGTCTGAGACTCTTTTGAAATTATGACCAGCTACATGACCAGTATTGGCCACAAAAACAGCCACCATCTGCTTGGTCACACTGCACTTACATCAGAACTTCTGTGCCGGCAAACCTCCAACTGCGGTCCACTGGGCCAACTGTTTGGTCTCGGGGTCGAAACTGTAGATCCAGGATTCATCACTGCTGATGATTTCCCATGCAGAGTTTGAGCGACTGCCATCAAACCGAGCCAGCATGTTGCGGCACCAAGTCACCAGAGCCTCATTCTCCTCTCAAGTCAGCTGATGGTGCACCCGGCACGCAGAAACCTTACTCATGCCAAGCTTTTCGTGGCGTATCAAGCAGATGGATCCCAATGAGATGACTATCTCTTCTCTAATTGGGCCACGATCACCTTGGAATCCACCTCAACTATGGCCCGCACGGCAGCAATGTTGCTCTCGGTTATGGCTTCTCACCTTCCAGGGACTTTCTTCCGTGACAAAATTCTGCAAACCGCTCACAGTGGTTTGTGACGGTGTTTCCTCCCCAAAAGCATCTTTCAGTCAGTCAAAACCCTCCTGCTGTCGCAGACCACTATTGTAATGGTAGATCATGGTTCTTCAGTGTCCTCTGTTGATTTCCATAATAAGTTTGTGAAGAAAGTGGTATACAGTGCTGCTTATATATGGTTCTGTGCCTTGATATTTCACAAGAACTTTAGTCAGAGATTACAGTTCACAACCAGACAGATTGTACTCTACCCATGTACTGCACATCCAGAAATGTATTGCACACCCCTCGTACTATTGTAACTATTTGCCATACTGCAGTCCCCACTGGTAAAGAGCAAATTGGTCAGCAGGTAAAGATGACATTTCAAAGTCTTACCCAATGACCAGTACCTTCATTAAGCCCACTGTGTATACTGCTCATTGGAGCTTCAATTACATCCTAAGCCATAAGACTAAGGAGACCAATGGATGTTTTTATTAGTCATGTTTTACAACCATGAATGTGCTTTCACAATACAATGATCTTTTCTCAATTAGAGCAAGCCAAATTTGTCACCTCTGTTTTCACTTCCATGTTGACATCCAAACCATGTTCTAATCATAGTAGTGCAATACACATGTGTGACCTGACAAAACTGCACATTATTGAATAAAGCCTAAACCGTAAATGCAGATCATCTTGCTGGAATTGGATATGACCTGTAAAAACAAAAAGACAGATGTATCCGTTGCTATGACTATGTGAATGAATGAATGAATGAATGAATGAATGAATGAATGAATGAATGAATGAGAAGATGGCTATATAAGCAGTGATTGTCAATGGATTGTCATTGTCAGGGTGTTGAAAGCACATAAACCTTGGCTTAAAAATAATGCATGCAATGCCAAACAAATCTGTTACATACAACTGGCTTTCACTACAACATCTGTATTGCAGAAACTCATTCCCCAGTGTTAATATCCACGGTTTACCCAGGGAAACAAGGTGAAAGAGAGGTGGGGAGATTGTGTGGGGTTACCAGTACATGTCAGTTCCTGACTGCGCTTGTTTATGTTTACACTCAGACTGGATCTATCAATTGTGTTGATATCTATGTGCCTCGAGCTGTTCATTCTTCTGCACGCTTAAAGGGACACTGATCACTGAGATCATTACCAAAGCGCTGGAGAAACTCCCATGGAATGTCGGACAGAATAATTAATGATCAGACCAACAAATGCTTAGCAGGAAAGCTTTCTGGTTCAGAGCAAATGGTATTTTTGAGAATGTTAACCCTTGAAGTGGCCAAATGAAGACGCGTATTTTAAGAAACCAATTATCACTTTATAAACCTGCCCTTTTCCAGTAATCATATTTGTTATAGTTGATTCATAATTGTTATACGTGATCATGTGGCTTATTCAGAGATGAACGCAGCCGGATCTGCAATCATCTTCACATGCTGAGGGCGCCCAGCATGTGTGGGGCCACCTCCCGATGCGGTCGCAATTACATTACGGATCTAGGGTCAACCCCTGGCGCAGTCAGCAGGCATTTTTTTTCCGGAGTGGCTGAGTGTGATGTCACGCAACCGCCCCCAAAATGGCCCTAGTTCGCCCCCCTCCCCCAACGTTGCATCACCGCCCAAAAAAAGCCTGCTGGGTCCCCACTGCCACTGTGCTGTGAGCTGCATTAGCGGCCGGGTATGAATGACCCTCTATGTATATTTATTAAGAAGCACAGGCATTATTAATTGCTATTTTGACAATATAAAATATACAAAAATGGTTTGGTAAAAAGATAAAAAAATAGAATAGCTTGAGTGTGGACCTATGCATACGTGAAATGGATAAATAGACACTTTTGCACTAGTAGAAATTTACTGTAGCGTCATATTTGAAATAATATGTTCTTATGTATTATGTTCTATGTGCTATTAACTACTTTGAATCACTGTAGTTTCTAAAGTCATGTAAAAAGGTCATAAATCACACACACACATCTCTCTCTCTCTCTCTCTCTCTCTCTATATATATATATATATATATATATATATATATACATACATAGTGTTCACTCTAGAATCCGGGCCGGGCGCCGAAAAGGGGGCGCGGCCATGCAAAATAGGGGGCAGGGTCATCGCGGGTAATAAAAGGGGGCGTGGGTGGCCGGCGGCGTCACTGTTGGTTGCGTGCCCAGCACCTACGGAGGTGCTGGGCTTCCCCCAAGCGCTCTCTCAGCGTGAATGGATGCCGCGCGGATGCCCGCGGCATCTTTACACGCTGTGAGGGCAGGAAGCGGGCGGCAGATTTAGCAGGGCGCCGCAGAACGGGCAGGGCGGGTTTTGCCCTTAAAAAATCGGGCAGGGCGCGGCGCCCTGCTAAAACTGCCTAGCATGAACACTTTATATATATATATATATATATATATATATATATATTGTTTTTTTTTTCATTTCAGTTTGTGAGTGTATGTTCTCATTTTGTGAAATGAAGATAGAGAATATCATTTAGAGTTAGGGTGAAGTTGCTGACGCAAAGTTTGTGTTAAAAAAAGGGGGGAACCTGGATTGCACATCCTATTACTAAAGATATCAAGAGGTGCTATCATGCTGAGGCTTCTAATACTATGTTGGAGGAAGAGAGATGCAGATGCACACTCTTAGCACTAAGAACACTGATAATAAAAATAATTTAAATAAACCCTCACAATTAACATAGAGTATAATTGAAGTTCTTAGCACACATTTGCGCAAATATGCGGGCCCATGTACCGCGGCCAGGTGACTTCATCACATGGGTCCCTTGCTAAGAGTGTGCATCTGCATCTCTCTTCCTCCAACATAGTATTAGAAGCCTCAGCATGATAGCTCCTCTTGATATCTTTAGTAATAGGATGTGCAATCCAGGTTCCCCCCTTTTTTCCACTATATTTGTGTATATATTGCAAGGCTTCCTTCCTCTGGCATTGGCACTCCTCCCATTCACCCTCAGGTGTTTTAATTAGCTGGGTTCCTGCATTTCAGATCACACATTGATAAGGCCCTATTTAGAGGTAAGTCCTGTATAAATTTATAGAATGTGATAATATTAGGGATGTAAGGGACCCATGTGATGAAGTCACCTGGCCGCGGTACATGGGCCCGCATATTTGCGCAAATGTGTGCTAAGAACTTCAATTATACTCTGTTAATTGTGAGGGTTTATTTAAATTATTTTTATTATCAGTGTTCTTAGTGCTAAGAGTGTGCATCTGCATCTCTCTTCCTCCAGCAAAGTTTGTGTTGCAAGGGGCAGAATGTCAAATCCACATGTTGATGAGATTATAGCGCTCCCAATCTGTAAAATACAGGGTATATATAAAGC
This sequence comes from Pseudophryne corroboree, assembly GCF_028390025.1. Lineage (NCBI taxonomy): Eukaryota > Metazoa > Chordata > Amphibia > Anura > Myobatrachidae > Pseudophryne > Pseudophryne corroboree. The sequence continues at coordinate 812,553,641 of NC_086444.1, read as the reverse complement.
TGAGCTGTGTGAGTATATGGCATACAAATACAGGCCTTATTTGTCCTGTATACAAAAATACATTTACATACCTTTGTATCATGGTTTGCTCAAGTGCAAAATAGGTTTAACTAGGACACACTTACTTCCAACTCAGGCTAACATCAAGTTAGTGCCCTGAATTCTCTGCCATTACTTTATTCTCAAAAGACTGCGTGAATGGGCACACCATTGACAAAAACACATCTGTACATGTGGTTGTTATTTGATATTTGAAACCAGGGGGTAGATTTAAGATCCTCCGATAAGGGGGAGAAGTGGCATCAGCGCACTTTATGCACATTGATACTGCTTCTCCCCCATGTAAGATTGCAGCAGTGTGTGCAAGGCGCTGTGTGCCTCTGTCTATGTCAGCACTGCTATCTACAAGATAGCACGTCAATATGCAGGGGCAATGTATGAACGGTCAGTGGCACTGACCATTCCGACACCTGCAGCTATCGATTTTGACAGTGGCAGGTGTCTTTGCCCCATACACCTCAGCCAGGTATAGCGCTGTCCTTGTGGAAGGTGCTATCTTGCGATAATAGCGAGAACTCGCGCATGCCCATTGGAGCCAGCTGGGGAGAGACACAGCTCATGAGTTTTCACTCCCCCTCTTAGGCATCCAAGATTTAATACATCTTATCGGTGTAGAGTCCTGCTTCACCTCTGTAAAGAGGCAAAGCAGGAAGCGTTATATCGTGCGGGTATTATACATTTACCCCCAGATCACATGGAGCTCACATAGTGGCGTTGGCTAATGGTCCTATCCACACATGCCACAATTATTCGCTAATTGTGTTCTCTACAAGTACAGGAAATAATGATCACACACATTTACTCTAGAGTCATGGGGCAACAGACTTTCCTTTAGTGGGAGAGAATGTAATCTGAACAGTCTGTCTGATTCCAATGTGGTTGGTATTGCACAGCTGCAGTGAAGTGACTGTGCAATACCGTACAAGTGAAATTCAAATGCTGTAGGAGGCGTCTGAATGAAATAGATGCCTACTGCATGCATCTGCGATACGAGTGCTGCTTCCAAAGATCACCAGGTTGCTGCCCTCAGCTGAAGCTTGCCCAGACTGGCCATCAGAATCACACTGCTGGGTCCAGGAAGTCAGTTTGGCACATCTACAAAATGGGAGTGACATGTCGTCATTATGTAGAATGCTCTTGGTTGCCACCACCACAATCACCACCAAACACGTCAGTCATTCTGCGGCCCAGGGAGATTCCAAGCAATCGCGCAGGGTCCGTTCTGCACATGCGTAGAACAGGTCCTGTGCAGACCCAGAAACATCTGAAATAGTACGTAAACCATTGGGTTTACGTACTACTCTGTATCAGGTCCAATGTAGAATGGTTTGTTTGCTGCTATTATAACTGTTTCATGTAATGTTCCAGTTACAGACAAGATTCCACTCTGGTATCTCAGGCTGCTATGCAATCTATACATTTTAACTAAAATGCTGGTTTTAAATAATGATGACTTAAATAGAACTGAATAATTGTTAGTGTCTCCATTGGGGTTCACTACGATCTGCCGGCGGCCGGCCTCCCGGCGACCAGCATACCGGCGGCGGGAGGCCGGCCGCCGGCTTACCAACAGTGTGGCGAGCGCAAATGAGCCCCTTGTGGGCTCGCTGCGCTCGCCACGCTACGGGCACGGTGGTGCGCTACGCACGCCACACTATTTTATTCTCCCTCCAGGGGGGTCGTGGACCCCCACGAGAGAGAATAAGTGTCGGTATGCCGGCTGTCGGGCTCCCGGCGCCGGTATGCTGGTCGCCGGGAGCCCGACCGCCGGCATACTGAAGACCACCCCTCCATTGAATATACACAAAGTACTAGTGCAGTAAAGTGTGCTTACCTCAGTCATTTCCGCACAATGTATAACAAAATGTTTTTTTGCTTTTTAGGTAAAATGTCCAATGACCGGGCACTGAGAAAACAACAGCAGCTAAATAGTCTCTTATCGGTAGTGATTAATATGGCTAAACCAGACAACACTATTGTGGATTTTTGCAGTGGAGGGGTAATGTATCTCATATACATTGTATGTATATGTTCTTTTTATGTTTTCTATTTCTCTAGCATCCATAAGGGATATTGGGGGAAACTAGTACGATGGGGTATAGACGGGGTCCAAAAGAGCCAGTGCACTTTAAATTTCTTCAACTGGGTGTGCTGGCTCCTCCCCTCAGGCAGTTTAGAAAGACATGCCCTCAGGAGAGGATGCACATCTCTGCAGCTCCAGAGAGTTTTCTTCAATTTCTTTTAATCTTTTATTTTTTTCGGTATATTGTCTGGGCAACAGCATACCTGCACCGTGGGAGATGAGGGGGCTAGCGGTCACCGGCCTTACGAGGTTCAGAGCCGTTTTCCCGCTGTAGGACCATCGTCCTGAGGGGTTGTTGTTCAGTGGGGCACTGCGCCTTGGCTGTCTCAGCCGCAGCACACCGCACATGCCTGACGCTGCCTGATGGTGACATCGGTGGTGAGTACAAACCGGGGGCCTCGCTAGGGGGTCCCCCGGTTCAAAGAGTGGATGACCACGGGCGCGGTGCACGGGACCCTCCCGGGAGGGTCCCGCTAAGATCCCCCATGTAGAACTGACACAAAAGGGCTTGACTAGCACTTGTGTGATGTTTTCAGCTTAAAAGGAGACTTTTGCCAGTATAATATACTGTATGTATGTATGTATGTATGTAACTCCGGCGCCATTGGAGGGGGCTGAGCTACCTCAGAGCGGGACCTGAGGCGTTTTGGCACCTTCCTCTGCTTACTGCAGCGCAGACTGCACACACAGCACTTCCTGATCCTCAGCCACGCTGGATATCTGGTACAGGGTGTAGCAAAGGGGGAGAGCGGCTTGTGTACACTATCCTGATCCTATTTTGGACAATAATTGTTAGTGTTTACTGTATTATAGGGAGCTGACAGCCTCACTGGGGCTGCGCAGCTCAGAGTGTGCTGGTGTCCTCTCTCTGTGTCTCGTCTCACATAGAGTAGGGCAGGCTTGCATTATAACTATCTGTGTGTATGTGTATGTTATTGTGCTTAATGTGAAAACGGGTGTGGTATGGAAGGTAGATAGTAACTAGGTCGACAGTGTCTAGGTCGATCACTATTGGTCGTTGGTCGACAGTAACTACTGTAGGTCGACAGGGTCTAGGTCGACAATTCAAAACGTCGACATGAGTTATTTATGTTTTTTGGGTGTCGTTTTCTTCGTAGAGTGACCGGGAACCCCAATTAGTGCACCGTGTCCCCTCGCATGGCTCGCTTCGCTCGCCATGCTTCGGGCAAGGTGCCTCGCTCCGCTACTGCTTCGCTCGGCACAGATTACCGTTCCAATCGTAGTCCACGTGGATCGTTAAGTATGAAAAGGTTCAAAAAAAGAAAAAACCGTGAAAAACTCATGTAGACCTTTTGACCTGTCGACCTAGAACATGTCGACCTAGTTACTGTGGACCAATGGTGGTCGGCCTATATAGTGTCGACCTAGGGACCGGATCCCCTGTGAAACATGGGTAAACACAAGATGTGCAGTGTATTGTACACTAGATTCTCTCCCTTATCTAATGACTAATGATGTTTCCTGTGAACAATGCAGTCAATCTTCACAAATTCAGTGAAGGGGCTCGGGGAGAGGGTCCAGAGCCCCACTTGTTAGGGTCTCTTAAGACTATTATGTCATCCCAGCTCAATGCTAATGTGCAGAAAACTCAGCTTCTGCAACAAGCTGTTGCAGATTTAGCTGCTAGGGCAGATGCACAGCCCCCCCCCTCCCCTCTCACATACAGGTTCTCAGAAGCGTGGTTTACCTGCTATACTGTCTGATACAGATGATGATATACAGGATGATGGGGATGACCTGGATCCCGTTAGTGAGTTAGATGACTTATTCAAACAGGCCTGGAAAAATCCAGACGAAAAAGTATCCAAAAAGTTTTTGCGCACTTTCCCATTTGCTCCTGAAGGTAGAACATTTTGGAAGGAACCCCCTGGGGTGGATGTCTCAGTTTCTCGCCTGTCTAACAAGGCGGTGCTATCCGCCTCGGGCTCCTTTACCATGAAGGATCCTGGGGATAGGAAGATAGAGACTACACTAAAATCTATGTACACAGCAGCCGGTATAGCACAAAGACCGGTCATTGCGGGTTGCTGGATGACCCATGCTATTCATTCTTGGGCCATTCAAATTCAGGGGGGCCTCTCAGGGGATATGCCCTTAGTTACTATGGTAACCCTCCTGAAGCACATTCAGGACACTACCCGTGTCCTCTGTGATTCTCTCAAGGAGATAGGGAACATTAATGCTCAGACTTCTGCCATGGCAGTGTCCGTGCGCAGGGCCTTGTGGTTGCATCAGTGGATTGTGGATGCAGAATCCAGACATAGTGTGGAATCCCTCCCCTTTTCTGGGGAAAGGCTTTTCTCTGACGTCCTAGTGGATGCTGGGGACTCCATAAGGACCATGGGGAATAGACGGGCTCCGCAGGAGACTGGGCACTCTAAAAGAAAGATTAGGTACTATCTGGTGTGCACTGGCTCCTCCCTCTATGCCCCTCCTCCAGACCTCAGTTAGATTTCTGTGCCCGGCCCGAGCTGGATGCACACTAGGGGCTCTCCTGAGCTTCTAGAAAGAAAGTTTAAAATTAGGTTTTTTATTTTACAGTGAGACCTGCTGGCAACAGGCTCACTGCAACGAGGGACTAAGGGGAGAAGAAGCGAACCTACCTGCTTGCAGCTAGCTTGGGCTTCTTAGGCTACTGGACACCATTAGCTCCAGAGGGATCGACCGCAGGACCTGTCCTTGGTGTTCGTTCCCGGAGCCGCGCCGCCGTCCCCCTTACAGAGCCAGAAGCATGAAGATGGTCCAGAAAATCGGCGGCAGAAGACTTCAGTCTTCACCAAGGTAGCGCACAGCACTGCAGCTGTGCGCCATTGCTCCTCATGCACACTTCACACTCCGGTCACTGAGGGTGCAGGGCGCTGGGGGGGGCGCCCTGAGCAGCAATAAAAACACCTTGGCTGGCAAAATAACTACAATATATAGCCCCAGAGGCTATATATGTGGTAATTACCCCTGCCAGAATACAGAAAAAAGGGGGAGAAAAGTCCGCCGAAAAAGGGGCGGAGCTATCTCCCTCGGCACACTGGCGCCATTTTCTCTTCACAGTGTAGCTGGAAGACAGCTCCCCAGGCTCTCCCCTGTAGTTTTCAGGCTCAAGGGGTTAAAAAGAGAGGGGGGGGGCACTAAATTTAGGCGCAATATTGGTTATACAAGCAGCTATTGGGGAAAACTCACTCAGTGATAGTGTTTATCCCTACAGTATATAGCGCTCTGGTGTGTGCTGGCATACTCTCTCTCTGTCTCCCCAAAGGGCTGTGTGGGGTCCTGTCCTCAGTCAGAGCATTCCCTGTGTGTGTGCGGTGTGTCGGTACGGCTGTGTCGACATGTTTGATGAGGAGGCTTATGTGGAGGCGGAGCAGATGCTGAAAATGGGATGTCGCCCCCTGTGGGCCGACACCAGAGTGGATGGATAGGTGGAAGGTATTAACCGACAGTGTCAACTCCTTACATAAAAGGCTGGATGACGTAACAGCTATGGGACAGCCGGCTTCTCAGCCCGCGCCTGCCCAGGCGTCTCAAAGGCCATCAGGGGCTCAAAAACGCCCGCTCCCTCAGATGGCAGACACAGATGTCGACACGGAGTCTGACTCCAGTGTCGACGAGGTTGAGACATATACACAATCCACTAGGAACATCCGTTACATGATCTCGGCAATAAAAAATGTGTTACACATTTCTGACATTAACCCAAGTACCACTAAAAAAGGGTTTTATGTGTGGGGAGAAAAAGCAGGCAGTGTTTTGTTCCCCCATCAAATGAGTGAATGAAGTGTGAAAAAGCGTGGGTTCCCCCGATAAGAAACTGGTAATTTCTAAAAAGTTACTGATGGCGTACCCTTTCCCGCCAGAGGATAAGTTACGCTGGGAGATATCCCCTAGGGTGGATAAAGCGCTCACACGTTTGTCAAAAAAGGTGGCACTACCGTCTTAGGATGCGGCCACTTTGAAGGTACCTGCTGATAAATAGCAGGAGGCTATCCTGAAGTCTGTATTTACACACTCAGGTTCTAGACTGAGACCTGCAGATAGTGCTGCTGCAGCGTGGTCTGTAACCCTTTCAAACCGGGATACTATTTTGCGAACATAAGACGTCGTCTTATATATGAGGGATGCACAGAGGGATATTTTGCTGGCTGGCATCCAGAAGTATTGCAATGTCCATTCTGTCAGGAGGGTATTAGAGACCCGACACTGGACAGGTGATGCTGACTTTAAAAGGCACATAGAGCCTTATAAGGGTGAGGAATTGTGTGGGGATGGTCTCTGGGACCTCGTATCCACAGCAACAGCTGGGATGAAAAATTTTTACCTCAGGTTTCCTCACAGCCTAAGAAAAGTACTGTATTATCAGGTACAGTCCTTTCGGCTTCAGAAAAGCAAGCGGGTCAAAGGAAAAAGCTGCACCAGTCAGCCAGTTCCCAGAATCAAAATTCTTCCCCCGCTTCCTCTGAGTCCACCGCATGACGC